>NC_142489.1:46048696-46373300 GCF_049115385.1 Moschus berezovskii | reverse complement strand
AATACAGAAGACAAAACCCGAGGTTAATGGTGGCATAATTCTCCTCATCCCAAAACAATCAAAGGGATTCACAGAATTTCAGACAGCAAAGAAAAGGAAAGAGGGAGAAAGAGGTGCCTAGGGGGAAATATGGGAGAGTTGAAAGGGGAGAGAGCAATCAATTCGGGAAAACGAATCCATAAGTGAAATCAGATTGTAAAGATTTTGTTACTAAAGTCACAACATTGATATCAATTTTTGGAAAGTGAAAGTTAAGAACCAAAAATAAAATATAGACTTGTTTAAATAGTGTAAAAAAGGAAAACGAGTACAAATTCATTCTCTCATTTATAAAACGTGTTTAAAAAATAGATTTACGTGTGTTTTGCTTGAAGATAATAATAGTTAATAGAAATAAACGTTTAGGTTATAATAAAGGACTAAAATAGTTTAAAGTTAAAGAAATCATATAGAAACTGGAGCCTATTATACAGAGTGAAGTAAGCCAGAAAGAAAAACACCAATACAGTACACTAAGGCGTATATATGGAATTTAGAAAGGTGATAAGGATAACCCTGTATACGAGACAGCAAAAGAGACACAGATGTATAGAACAGTCTTTTGGACTCTGTGGGGGAGGGCGAGGGTGGGATGATGGGATAATGGCATTGAAACATGTATATTATCATATGTGAAACGAATCGCTAGTCCAGGCTCGATGCACGATACAGGATGTTCGGGGCTGGTGTACGGGGATGAACTAGATGGATGGGATGGGGAGGGAGGTGGGAGGCGGGTTCAAGTTGGAGAACATATGAATACCTGGGGCAGATTCATGCCAATGTATGGCAAAACCAATACAATAATATAAAGTAACTAGCCTTCCAATAAAATAAATAAATTTAAAAATAATAGAGGAAATACATCTCAGAATTTTAAAGTAGTTGTGTGCTTTTTGGTGTCAATACAGTGTCAGACAGTCTCTTGCTGAAGCTTGTACTTGTCAAAGGTGACTGTTGTTCCTCACTTGAACAGTCTGGCCATATATTTCAGACTTCTTACTTTTAACCTGTCACTTCTGGGTTGGTTTATGCTTCTTTGTTTATATTTCCTTCTTTTATTTGAAAGCCTCTCCATATCTGGTTTTCACCATGAAACGAGGGTGCAGTAGCCTCTTATTCGACCTCACCTGTTCAGTGTTTGGGGGTGAGAGGTGGGACACAGAAAACAAAGGCCATTGGGATGGGGGGTTGCTTGTGTTCTATTGATCACATAGGGCTTGTCAATGACAAATGTGGCATGTACTTTCTGGGTCCACACTGCTCAGACTCCTGGTTGATACATGAGGGCACAGTCCCAAGTGGGCCCTGTGTTTCATGGACTTCTCAGCCAATCAGGCAGTTAGGTGCTTGGCAAGGGCCATGACCACTATTGGCTATGTGCTTTGTGCTCTTCCCAAGTCCAAAACCTCGGGTGACCGGTTGGAAGCAAGGCACAGTCCCAGGTGGTCCATACATCTTATGCAACTTTCTGGTCTCAGCCACTCAGTGTGCTGCCTGTGTCTGCAGAGGGCACAGTCTCAAGTGTGCCATGCGTCTCCTCATGCTAACTGACCCCAAGCTGTCATGTTTCTGGGCTATGCGAAGTGTCCATGAAGTGAGGAATTCATCACTAGCAACTGTCAGCCAGCTTAGAGCTTGGCAGGGGATGTGTCTGGGGCCAAGATTCTATTAGCCTATTTCCTTCTTCCTCTGGCACTCGTACACGTTCCTCTCTCCCTCTGTGGAGGAGTTGGTCTTAAATGGACACTGGCTTGGTCTCCTTTGGTATTTTCTAGTGCACAATCTTCTGTTCTGTGAGTATGCCATGGTTCAAGATGTGGCCTTAGAACCTTCTCACAGGAAAGGTCCTTTCTAAAATTTCTGTCTCTAGTGTTCCCATAGTTTAGGTTTGCGTGTTACCTTAGCTTCGTCACATTGTCCTCAGGGCACTAATGCTGATTCTAACCATAGTGTGTTTGATACATCCCAGACATCCCTTCGATGACCCATGTATGACAGTGGAAGGGAGTATCTGAGTCATTTCTTGGCTAGTGATTGGATTTATTGGCATAATCTGTGTTTTTATTCTTCCTCTTTTCCATTCTATTTCTTCCCCGACTGACACCTATGAGAAAGGGTTTCTTATTTTGTGCAAATTTCTCCTCCTTTAAGACTCCTTCTCCAAGGCGAGTTTCGATCCCTAAAAACATTTCCTCCCTTTCATTACTTATTTTTTCTTACCTACTTTTTAAGAGACTGGTTTTCGTTTATCGGTTTCTAGGGCCCATCAACATTGGTCACAAATTTGTTTCTGGAAGGTGTTCCATGTGCAATCTATCCTTTGATGGATTTGTGTGGGAGAAAGTGGACTCAGGCTCCTATTCCTCTAACATGATGAGACCCCACCGAGACCCTGGAAGATCCATTTTATTAACTGAAATCTTGTTGTTGTTCAGTCACAAAGTCTTGTCAGACTCTTTGTGTCCCCTTGGACTGCAGCACACAAGGCCTCTCTGCCCCTCACCATCTCCCAGACTCTGCTTGAGAGTGAAGCTATACACTCTTCTCCTCCTCTCTCATCCAAATCATGAAATAAGATTTAATTGGCTCCTAAGAATCAGGGTCTTTTCTCATGAGTCAGTTCCTTGCTCAGGTGGTCAAAGCTTTGAAGACATAGCTTCAACATCAGTGATTCTAATGAATCTTCAGAGTTGATTTCCTTTAAGTTTGAATGGCTTGATCTCCTTGCTATCTAATGGATGCTCACAAGTCATCTCCAGCAGAGCAGTTTGGTGTTCTCACATCTGTACATGTCTACTGGAAAGACCATTAGTGTACTCAATGTGCCTCCTTTGGTCAAGTCAACTATTCACTTTTTAACATGCTTACTAAATATGTGAGTGCCATTTTTCCAGGAAACACCTGTATTCTAATTTTATAACTGCCATCACATTCATAGTGAATATAGAGCCACAAAAGAGGAAATCTGTCATTGCTTCTACCTTTTCCACCTTTATTTCCCATGAAGCAGTGGGACCAGATGCTACGATCTTATTTTGTGTAATACTGAGAATTCAAGTGTACTGTTTATCCTGTTTTCCTATCAACATTGAGAATTATTTTATTCTTGTACCATTTTTTCCCCTCAGTGTTTTGGATAAGAAATTGTTTTCTAAGAGCATTCTAAGATGATCGTTACTCATCACATATAATACTGCTCTTTTTAAGTTTCCTGTTGGAGCATTTGTGCCATGCTTCTGTGACAACTCTGTAAAATGTTGACAATATTCACAGTCTATAATACATTTCTCTATTAACATAATATATCGAGCCTCTTCATGTTATCTCTAATGTGGCACCTACAAAAATACAAAGGAGGACAAGAAATAATGATATGATATGGAGGGGGACAGGAAGCCGAACCGCTGTGTCATGAAGGGAGAGAAGCTTTGATCATCAATGATTTCTACTCAAATATTTGGTACCAGAAGTTTAAAGTGATGAAATAAAAATGTACACACTGAATTATGAAAGAGTTATTTTAATGTACACATCATATAATTTCAGTGTTCAGCTAGCCAGAGAGCCTGATTATGATCTATGCACAGTGCATGGTGCATCCGTTTAACCCATTAATTTGAATGTTTAAAATTATATCCAACGTGAGGAGAGGAACAGTAGTCTTAGAACAATATCTGTAAGTAAATGAGAGTTGCAGTTTTATGGGCTCAAGGTGTCCTCATATGTATGAACCCCATCACTATTACAGAAAGCATACTGGGTGATCAGCTCCATTAAGGGACAGCCTTTCAGAATAGGATCTATATTATTCAGCCAGAAAGTTATTAAGCAACGTTGGGCTTCCCAAACTGTTCATTTAAGATCTTGGGAACAAGCAAAGACTTTGACCAGCTAAATAAAGTTGTCTAAAATTATATTTTTACATATACACATATGTGTATGTGTGTGTGTGTATTAAAAAGTGTACAATGGCTTTTAATTCCTGTTAGGCAAAGCAGCAATGGAAAAAAAAAAAAAATTAAAACCCAAAAGTAGAATTACTGAAAAGTCTCAGTTCAGTTCAGTTCAGTCACTCAGTCGTGTCCGACTCTCCATGACCCCATGAATCACAGCACGCCAGGCCCCCCTGTCCATCACCAACTGTCTACTCAGTTATTGAATATACGTAAGTGGAAAAAATACGAGAACTCCTTTATATCACTCCCCTCTTTTCTTTTAGTAAATAGCTACCAACTTTCAAATGTTTGTCCAGGCTTAATGACAAAAATAAAGTTATAAAAAAAATATATATGCATAATAGATATACATATATCTATATAAAGTAGACAGATATGTTTGCATAACAAAAAATATTGATATCAAGCTTAGATGTCAGATTTATTTCCAGTTCCATGCTCTATCTCATCATGAAATAGCCAAAGTTGTAGTTAACTCAAACACTACAAGATGTGGGACAGAAATCGAACCTGCAACTGAGATTTTCAGTCACAGTTATGATCACGCTCTAAATCCAACACTTTATTTCATTTCTTGTTCTAAGCAGTCCCGTCTTAAGATTGAAAACTATGAAAACCGAGAGAGAGGAGTAGGAGATTCTAGACTTCCTCGTGTTCTCAGAGTAATTTTAATCAGATAAACTAGAAAATCCAGAAACAAAGGAAAATGATCAAGCAATATAGAATAATAATGTTTGAACATTAAGCAAAGTCAAGGATCTTTAGTTCCTCCTCAAGGGCCATAGTTAACATTCTGAGCAATATCCTGTGAACAGTTTTAGAGATACTAAAGCCCCAACCGGGCTGAAATGTAAGTACCTAGACCACAGAGTATTTGGAACCAGATGGTCAATGATGTTGACTTCCAATAACCTCAGGAAAAGGCCACTAGTAGAATGTCCCCAAACTAATCACACACCCCATGCCTAACCTCACTCTGTCAATAGGATAGTTCCCCTGAAAGTATTTGGGGAGTGTGTGTCTTTGAAACACCAGCTGCTAGGACGCCTTGCTTGGTTCCACAATAAACTATTGCACAGAAGTGAGTAACCCAAGTTTGGTTGGATAAGAGTTCAATTCATTTCAGTTCAGTTCAGTCAGTCGGTCGAATCCAACTCTTTGTGACCCCATGAATCACAGCACGCCAGGCCTACCTGTCCATCACCAACTCCCAGAGTTCACTCAAACCCGCCTCCATAGAGTCGGTGACGGCAGCCAGACATCTCATTCTCTGTCGCCCACTTCTCCTCTTGCCCTCAATCCGTCCAAACATCAGAATCATTACCAGTGAGTCAACCCTTCGCATGAGGTGGCCAAAGTATTGGAGCTTCATATTTAGCATCAGTCCTTCCAATGAACATCCAGGACTGATATCCTTTAGAATGGACTGGTTGGATCTCCTTGAAGTCCAAGACTCTCAAGAGTCTTCTCCAACACCACAGTTCAAAAGCATCAATTCTTTGGCAATCAGCTTTCTTCACAGTCCAACACACAAATCCATTATGATCACTGGAAAAGCCATACCCTTGACTAGACGGACCTTTGCTGGCAAAGTAATGTCGCTTCTCTTTAATATGCTATCTGGATTGGTCATAACTTTCCTCCCAAAGAGTAAGTGTCTTTTAATTTCATGGCTGCAATCAACATCCGCAGTGGTTTTGGAGCCCAAAAATATAGTCTGACACTGTTTCCCCGTCTATTCCCCATGAAGTGATGGGACCAGGTGCCATGATCTTAGTTTTGTGAATGTGGAGCTTCAAGCCAAATTTTTCACTAACCCCTTTCACTTTCATCAAGAGGCCTTTCAGTTCCTCTTCACTTTCTGCCATAAGGGTGATGCCATCTTCATATCTGAGGGTATTGATATTTCTCCCAGCAACCTTGATTCCAGCCTGTACTTCTTCCAGCCCATCGTTCCTCATGATGTACTCTGCATAGAAGTTAAATAATCAGGGTGACAATATACAGCCTTGACGTACTCCTTTTCCTTTTTGGAACTTGTCTGTTGTTCCATGTCCAGTTCTAACTGTTTCTTTCTGCCCTGCATACAGGTTTCTAAGGAGGCAGGTCAGGTGTTCTGGTGTTGCCATCTCTTTCAGAATTTTCCACAGTTTGTCGTTATTCTCACAATCAAAGGCTTTGGCATAGTCAATGAAGCAGAAATATATATTTCTCCGGAACTCTCTTGCTTTTTCCATGATCCAGAGGATGTTGGCAATTTGATCTCTGGTTCTTCTGCCTTTTCTAAAACCAGCTTGAAAATCTGGAGGTTCACATATTGCTGAAGCCTGGCTTGGAGAATTTTGAGCGTGACTTTACTATCGTGTGAGATGAGGGCAATTGTGTGGTAGTTAGATCATTCTTTGGCATTGCCCTTCTTTGAGAATGGGATGAAGACTGACATTTTCCAATCCTGTGGTCATTGCTGAGTTTCCCAAATTTGCTCCAAATTGAGTGCAGCACTTTCACAGCATCATCTTTCAGGATTTGAAAAAGCTTAACTGGAATTCCATCACCTCCACTACCATTGTTCTTAGTGATGCTTTCTGAGGCCCACTTGACTTCACATTCCAAGATGTCTGGCTCTAGGTCAATGATCACACCAAGATTATCTTGGTTGTGAAGACCATTTTTTGTACACTTCTTCTGTGTATTCTTGTCATCTATTCTTAATATCTTCTGCTTCTCTTAGGTCCATAAAATTTCTGACTTTTATCGAGCCCCTCTTTGCATGAAATATTCCCTTGATATCTCTAATTTTCTTCAAGAGATCTCTTGTCATTCCCATTCTCTTGTTTTCCTCTATTTCGTTGCATTGATCACAGAGAAAGGCTTTCTGATCTCTCCTTGCTATTCTGTGGAACTCTGCATTGAGGTGATTATATATTTTTTTCTCCTCAGCCTTTCGCTTCTCTTCTTTTCACAGGTATTTGTAAGGCCTCCTCAGACAACTATTTTGCTTTTCTGCATTGCTTTTCCATGGGCATGGTCTTGGTCCCTATCTTCTTTACAATGTCATGAACTTCCATCCATAGTTCATCAGACACTCTATCTATCAGATCTAGTCCCTTAAATCTATTTCTCATTTCCACTCTTTTATCATAGGGGTTTGATTTCAGTCATATTTGAATGGTTTAGTGATTTTCCCTACTTTCTTTAATTTAGGTCTGAATTTGGCAATAAGGAGTTTATGATCTGAGCCAGAGTGAGCTCTGGTCTTGTTTTTTCTAACTGTATAGAATTTCTCCACTTTGGCTGCAAAGAATATAATCAATCTGTTTTTTCTGTTGACCATCTGGTGATATTCATGTATACAGTCTTCTCTTCTGTTCCTGAAAGAGGTTGTTTGCTATGAGCAGTGTGTTCTCTTGACAAAACTCTATTAGTCTTTGCCCTTCTTCATTCCGTACTCCAAGGCCAAAGTCGGCTGTTACTCCAGGTGTTTCTTGACTTCTTACAAATTTCATTCCAGTCCCCTATAATGAAAAGGACATCTTTTTAAAGTGTCAGTTCTAAAAGATCTTGTAGGTCTTCATAGAACCATTAAACTTTGGCTTTTTACGCGTTACTGGTTGGGGCATAGGTTTGGATTACTCTAATATTGAATGGTCTGCCTTGGAAATGAGCGGAGGTCATTCTGTTCATTTGGAGATTGTATCCAAGTACAGCATTTGGACTCTTTTGTTGACCATGATGACTACTCCATTTCTTCTAAGGGATTCCTGCCCACAGTAGTAGATATAATGGTCATCTGAGTTAAATTCACCCATTCCAGTCCATTCTAGTTCACTGATTCCTAGAATGTCTATGTTCACTCTTGCCATCTCCTGTTTGACCACTTCCAATTTGCCTTGATTCATGGACCTAACATTCCAGGTTCCTATGCAATATTGCTCTTTGCAGCATCGGACCTTGCTTCTATCACCAGGCCCATCCACAACTGGGTACTGTTTCTGCTTTGACTCCATCCCTTCACCTTTTCTGAAGTTATTTCTCCACTGATCTCCAGTAGTATATTGAGCACCTACCGACGTGGGGATTTCCTCTTTCAGTATCCTATTATTTTGCCTTTTCATACTGTTCTTGGGATTCTCAAGGCAAGTATACTCAAGTGGTTTGCCATTCCCTTCTCCAGTGGACCACATTCTGTCAGACCTCTACACCATGACCCGCCTTTCTTGGGTGGCCCCACAGAGTATGGCTTAGTTTCATTGAGTTAGACAAGGCTGTGGTCCGTGTGATCAGATCGACTGGTTTACTGTGATCACGATTTCAGTGTGTCTGCCCTCTGACGCCCTCTCGCAATACCTACCATCATATTTGGGTTTCTCTTACCTTGGTTGTGAGGTATCTCTTCACGGCTGCTCCAGCAAAGCACAGCCATTGCACCTTACCTTGGACGAGGGGTATCTCCTCACGACTACCCCCTCCTGATTTTGAACGTGGAGTAGCTCCTCTCGGCAGCCACTCCTGGCCTCAGGAATGGGTAGCTCCTCTCGGCCACCACCCAGAAACACTTTTATTTCAGAAACCAAATAGATTTACTGATGTGATTTAACCATATAAAAATTCTTTAGCAATGAGATTTTGCAGGCTCATGGATTTGTGTAAGGAGCCTGTATTTTAAGTTTATGCTGAAGTAAACACTGGCTGAACATTACGCTTCAATGCTAGGAGACTAGTGACTTTGTGATGTCACAGCGACCGGTCCATTGCTAGGAGATCAGTGACCTTTTGAAACACTGTGATGGTCTGGGAGTTTCCCTCTGTAGGCCAGCCAAGCAGCATTTGAATTTTCCGTGTGTAAAATCAGACAAATGAAAAAAGTGTTTGAAGAAAGTTTTTTCTGAGATGGCACATATTTCTTCAGAAAATCAAGATGTGCCTCCTAACGATGAATCCACTGGTTCAGAAACCTCCATCAGACCTTTGCATGATTATACACTTGCTGGAGACTCGGTTTTGTGATCTATTATAGACAGTCTCTTTAACAAGTGGTGCTGGGAAAACTGGTCAGCCATTTGTAAAATAATGAAACTAGAACACTTCCTAACACCATACACCAAAATAAACTCAAAATGGATTAGAGAGCTAAATGTAAGACCAGAAACTATAAAACTCCTAGAGGAGAACGTAGGCAAAACACTCTCTGACATAAATCACAGCAGGATCCTCCATGACCCACCTCCCAGAATATTGGAAATAAAAGCAAAAATAAACAAATGGGACCTAATTAAAATCAAAGCTTCTGCACAGCAAAGGAAAGTATAAGTAAGGTGAAAAGACAGCCTTCAAAATGGGAGAAAATAATAGCAAATGAAGCAACTGATAAAGGATTAATTTCCAAATTATACAAGCAGCTCCTGCAACTCAATTCCAGAAAAATAAATGACCCAATCAAAAAATGGGCCAAAGAACTAAACAGACATTTCTCCAAAGAAGACATAAAGATGGCTAACAAACACATGAAAAAATGCTCAACATCCCTCATGATCAGAGAGATGCAAATCAAAACCACAATGAGATATCATTTCACACCAGTCAGAACGGCTGCTATCCAAACGTCTACATGCAATAAATGCTGGAGAGGATGTGGAGAGAAAGGAACCCTCTTACACTGTTGGTGGGAATGCAAACTAGTACAGCCACTATGGAGAACAGTATGGAGATTCCTCAAAAAATTGGAAATAGAACTGCCATATGATCCAGCAATCGCACTCCTGGGCATACACACCGAGGAAACCAGAATTGAAAGAGACACGTGTACTCCAATGTTCATTGCAGCACTGTTTATAATAGCCAGGACATGGAAGCAACCTAGATGTCCATCTGCAGACAAATGGATAAGAAAGCTTTGGTACATATACACTATGGAGTATTATTCAGCCTTTAAAAAGAATACATTTGAGTCAGTTCTAATGAGGTGGATGAAACTGGAGCCTATTATACAGAGTGAAATAAGCCAGAAAGAAAAACACCAATACAGTATACTAACACATATATATGGAATTTAGAAAGATGCAAATGATAACCCTGTATACGAGACAGCAAAAGAGACACAGATGTATAGAACAGTCTTTGGGACTCTATGGGAGAGGGTGAGGGTGGGATGATTTGGGAGAATGGCATTGAAACACGTATGTTGTCATATGTGAAACGAATCACTAGTTCAGGGTCAATGCATGTTATAGGATGCTCGGGGCTGGCATGCGGGGATGACCCAGAGGGAGGATAAAGGGAGGAGGGAGGTGGGAGGGGGGTTCAGGAGGGGGAACTTATGGAAACCCGGGGCAAATTCATATCAATGTATGGCAAAACCAAACAATATAATAGTATAAAATAATTTACCTCCAATAAAAAATAAATTAATTACCTAAAAAAAAAGAAAAATATGCTTTTCAGGCTTTGTCTGAGGCAGTTCTGATGAAAAGACCACATTACACATTTTCTGTCTCTGAAACAGATGAACTGAATGATTTTCTTTGATTCACTTTTCCACAAAAATTGTGGAATAGAGTGGAAAGTGATCAATTTGAATCTATTTGGTGGGATGAGAGTGACACTTGTATAGTGATCAATGAAGAACTCTTCAAGGAAGAAGTCTTGGAAAGAAAGGCACCTTTCAGGATATTTGAAACCAATAATATGAAATGTTTAGTTTGACAGCTGAACGTTTATGGGTTTAGTAAACAGCAACAACCTCTTCAAAGATCTGCTTCACTATCTGACTTTCTGGAAGAAGAAAACAACATCTCTCTTTTGAGCAAGGTATTCCAAAATTTTCCCTTATTGGCAATATGTAAGATTAAATCATGTGACCTAGAAAGCATGTTACCATATGTAGCTAAAACAGAATTTAAAATTGAGATAGCAAATTGTTGAAGAAGCTTTATTTTTTGAAGTTGAAAACAGCTGGAGGATACAGTATTTGACCTTTAACAAACTTTCCAATCAACTTGAAACAAGATACGAGTTTTGAAGCTACTTAAAGTGGTATTTACTGTATATATACAACGTATTTTTAGTTGAGAAGCATAATTGTTTCTACCATGTTAGCTGTTAAAAGTATTCTGGAAGCGTTTTAGTTGAGGCAATTTAATTAGTATCATTAAAGGAATATTTTTTTTCTTTTTAAAATTTATTTAATTAGAGGCTAATCACTTCATGGGAAATAGACGGAAAAACAGTGGAAACAGTGTCAGACTATTTTTTTGGGCTCCAAAATCACTGCAGATGCTGATTGCAGCCATGGAATTAAAAGACGCTTACTCTTTGGAAGGAAAGTTATGACCAACCTTGATAATGTATTAAAAAGCAGAGAAATTACTTTGCCAACCAAGGTCCGTCTAGTCAAGGCTATGGTTTTTCCCGTGATCATGTATGGATGTGAGAATAGGACTATGAAGAAAGCTGATCGCCGTAGAATTGATGCTTTTGAACTGTGGTGTTGGAGAAGATTCTTGAGAGTCCCTTGGACTGCAAGGAGGTCTAACCAGTCCATTCTAAGGGAGATCGATCCTGGGTGTTCATTGGAAGGACTGATGCTAAAGCTGAAACTGCAATACTTTGGCCACCTCCTGCGACGAGTTGACTCACTGGAAAAGACTCTGATGCTGGGAAAGGTTGGAGGCGGGAGGAGAAGGGGACGACCGAGAATGAGATGGCTGGATGGCATCACCGACTCTGTGGACACGAGTTTGAGTGAACTCCAGGAGATGGTGATGGACAGGGAGGCCTGGCGTGCTGTGATTCATGGGGTCGCGGAGGATCGGACACGACTGAGTGACTGAACTCAACTGAACTGAACTTTACATTATTGTATTTGTTTTGCCATATATTGACATGAATCTGCCCCAGGTGTACATGTGTTCCCCATCTCGACCCCCCTCCCACTTCCCTCCCCATCCCATCCCTCTGGTCCATCCCAGTACAACAGCCTGAGCATTGTATCATGCATGGAACCTGGACTGTCGATTCGTTGCACATATGATATGATTCATGTTTCAATGCCATTCTCCCAAATCATCCCACCCTCGCCCTCTCCCACAGAGACCAAAAGACTGTTCTATACATGTGTTTCTCTTTTGCTGTCTCGTATACAGGGTTATCATTATCACCATTCTAAAGTCCATATATATGCCTTAGTATAATGTATTGATGTTTTTCTTTCTGAATTACTTAATTCTGTATAAGTCTCCAGTTTCATCCACCTCATTAGAACTGATTCAAAGGTATTATTTTTGATGCCTGAGTAATACTCCATTGTGTATATGTACCAAAGCTTTTTTATCCATTCGTCTGCAGATGCACATCTAGGTTGCTTCCATGTCCTCGCTCTTATAAAAAGTGCTGCAATGAATATTGTGGTACATGTGTCTCTTTCGATTCTGGTTTCCTCGGTGTGTATGCCCAGGAGTGCGATTCCTGGATTATATGGCTGTTCTATCTCCAGGTTTTTAAGGAATCTCCACATTGTCCTCCAAAGTGGCTGTACTACTTTGCATTCCCACCAACAGTGTAAGAGGGTTCCCTTTTCGCCACACCCTCTCCAGCATTTATCGCATGTCGACTTTTGAATAGCATCCATTCTGACTGGTGTGAAATGGTATCTCATTTTGCTTTTGATTTCCATTTCTCTGATTATAAGGGATATTGAGCAGTTTTTCATGTGCTTTGTTAGCCATCCGTATGTCATCTTTGGAGAAATGTCTGTTTAGTTCTTTGGCCTATTTTTCGATTGGGTCATTTATTTTTCTGGAATTGAGCTGCAGGAGCTGCTTGAATATTTTGGAGATTAATTCTTTGTCAGTTTTTTCATTTGCTATTATTTTCCCGCATTCTGAAGGCTGTCTTTTCACCTTGCTTATTGTTTCCTTTGCTGTGCAGAATTTCATTTGAATTAGGTCACATTTGTTTATTTTGCTTTTAGTTCCAATATTCTGGGTGGTGGGTCATGGAGGATCCTGCTGTGATTTATGCCAGAGAGTGCTTTGCCTATGTTCTCCTCTAGGTGTTTTATAGTTTCTGGACTTACATTTAGATCTTTAATCCATTTTGAGTTTATATTTGTGTATGGTGTTACGGAGTGTTCTAATTTCATTCTTCTACCAGTTTTTCCAACACCACTTGTTAAAGAGACTGTCTTTTTTCCATTTTATATTCTTGCCTCCTTTGTAAAAGATAAGGTGTCCATAGGTGCATGGATTTATCTCTGGGCTTTCTACTTTGTTCCATTGATCTATATTTCTGAGTTAATGCCAGTACCATACTGTCTTGATGATTGTGGCTTTGTAGTAGAGCCTGAAGTCTGGCAGGTTGAGTCTTTCAGTTCCATTCTTCTCCAAGATCACTTTGGCTATTCGAGGTTTTTTGAATTTCCATACAAATTGTGAGATTATTTGTTCTAACACTGTGAAAAATACCCTTGGTAGCTTGGTAGGGATTGCATGTAATGTATGGATTACTTTTGGTATTATACACATTTTCACAATATTTTTTCTTCTAATCCACGAACACAGTATATATCTCCATCTGTTAGTGTCCTATTTGATTTCTTTCACCAGTGTCTTATAGTTTTCTATATAGAAGTCTTTTGTTTCTTTAGGTAGATATATCTCTATGTATTTTATTATTTTTGTTGCAACAGTGAATGAAATAGTTTCCTTAATTTATTTTTCTATTTTTTCATTATTAGTGTATAGGAATGCAAGGGATTACTCTGTGTTGATTTTAGATCCTACTTTACTGCATTCATTGATTAGTTTTCTGGTAGAGTCTGTAGAGTTTTCTGTGTAGAGGATCATGTCATTGGCGAACACTGAGAGTTTTATTTCTTTTTCTCCAGGTTGAATTCCTTTAATGTCTTTTTCTGCTCTGATTGCAGTGGCCAAAACTTCCAGAACTATGTTGAACAGTAGTGGTGAGGGTGGGCACCCTTGTGTGTGCTTTAGAAAAAGGAGAATTTCATTGTTTTGGGGTGAAATATCCTATAGATATCTATTAGGTTTAACTGTTCTATTGTATCTTAAAGTTTGTGTTTCCTTGATAATTTTCTGTTTAGATGATTTATTCATAGGTGTGAGTGGGGTATTTAAGTCTTCCACTATTATTGTGTTGTTGTTAATTTCCCCTTTTATACTTGTTAGTAACTGTCTTATATATTGCGGTGCTCCTATGTTGGGTGCGTATATTTATAATTGTATCTTCTTTGATTGATCCTTTGATCATTATGTAGTGTCCTTCTTTGTCTTTTTTCACAGCCTTTATTTTAAAGTCTATTTTATCTGATATGAATATTGCTACTCCTGCTTTCTTTTGGTCTCTATTTGTGTGGAATAACTTTTTCCAGCACTTCAATTTCAGTCTCTATGTGTCCCTTATTTTGAGGTGTGTCTCTTGCAGACAACATATATAGGGGTCTTGCTTTTGTATCCATTCAGCCAGTATTTGTCTTTTGTTTGGGGCATTTAACCCAATTACATTTAAGGTAGTTATTGGTAAGTATGATACAGTTGCCATTTTCTTTATTGTTTTGGGTTCAAATTTATACACCTTTTCTATGCTTCTTATCTAGAGAAGATCCTTCTGCATTTGTTGGAGAGCTGGTTTGGTGATGCTGAATTCTCTCAGCCTTTGATTGTCTGTAAAGATTTTGGTTTCTCCTTCATATTTGAATGAGATATGGGTATAGTAATCTTGGCTGTAGATTTTTTTTTTCATCCCTTTCAGTATGTCTTGCCATGGTCTCCTGGCCTTAAGAGTTTCTGCTGAAAGATCAGCTGTTATTCTTATGGGAATCGCCTTGTGTGTTTTTTGTCGGTGTTCCCTTACTCCTTTTAATATTTGTTCTTGTGTTTGCTCTTTGTTAATTTGATTAATGTTTGTATTGGAGTATTTCCCCTTGGATTTATCCTGTTAGGGACGCTCTGTGTTTCTTGGACTTCGGTGATTAATTTCTTCCCCATTTTAAGGAAGTTTTCAACTATTATCTCCTCAAGTATTCTCTCATGGTCTTTCTTTGTGTCTTCTTCTTCTGGGGCTTCTATGATTCGTATGTTGGGGCATTTGACATTTTCCCAGAGGTCTCTGAGATTGTCCTCAATTGTTTTAATTCATTTTTCTTTTTTCCGCTGTTTGATTTATTTCTACAATTCTATCTTCTAGCTCGCTTAACAACTGTCTTCTTCCTCCGTTAATCTACTGTTGGTTCCCTCCAGAGTGTTTCTGATCTCACCTATTGCATTATTCATTGTATATTGACTCTTTTTCCTTTCCTCTAGATCCTTATTAAACCTTTCTTGCATCTTATCGATCCTTGTCTCCAGGTTGTTTATCTGCAACTGCAGTTTGTTTTCAAGATTTTGAATCATTTCCACTCTCAGTATTCGAAATTCTATGTCAGATAGATTCCCTATATCTTATTCTTTTGTTTTCTTTTTTGGTGGGCATTTATCCTGTTCCTTTACTTGCTGGGTATTTCTTTGCCTCTTCATCTTGCCTATATTGCTGTGTTTGGGGTGGCCTTTCCACCTTCTGTCAGTCTGTGGAGTTTTCCTTATTGTGTAGTTTAATTGCTGTGTGTGGCTTTGGATGGGTGGTTGTCAAGGTTTCCTGGTTAGGGAAGCTTGTGCCGGTGTTCTGGTGGATGGAGCTGATTTCTTCTTTCTGGAATGGGATGAAGGGTCCAGTAATGAGTTATGAGATGTCAGTGGATTTGGAGTGGCTTTGGGCAGCCTGTATATTGAAGCTCAGGTCTATTCTCCTGCGTTGCTGGATAATGTGCATTGTATGTCTTTCTCTGGAACTTGTTGACCCTTGGGTGTTGCCTGGTTTCAGTGTAGATATGGAGGCATTACTTTGCCAACCAAGGTCCGTTTAATCAAGGCAATGGTTTTTCCCGTGGTCATGTATGGATGTGAGAGTTGGACTGTGAAGAAAGCTGATCACCGAAGAATAGATGCTTTTGAACTGTGGTGTTGGAGAAGACTCTTGAGAGTCCCTTATACTGCAAGGAGATCCAACCAGCCCATTCTAAAGGAGCTCAATCTTGGGTGTTCATTGGAAGGACTGATGCTAGAGCTGAACTGCAATACTTTGGCCACCTCATGCGACGAGTTGACTCACTGGAAAAGACTCTGATGCTGGGAAAGGTTAGGGGCGGAAGGAGAAAGGAATGACAGAGAATGAGATGGCTGGATGGCATCACCAACTCTGTGGACACGAGTTTGAGTGAACTCTGGGAGTTGGTGATGGACAGGGAGGCCTGGCGTGCTGTGATTCATGGGGTCGCGGAGAGTCGGACACAACTGAGCGACTGAACTGAACTGAACTGATGGAGGCATTTCATGAGCCCCTATCAATTAATGTTCCCTGGAACAAGAGTTCTCTGGTGTTCTCAGGTTTTGGACTTAAGCCTCTGGCTCTGGTATTCTTGCAGTAAGCTCAAGACTTCTCCGTCTGTCTCTTCCAACTCAGTTCCTTCTGTTCAAGCGTCTTCTGTTTGCTGGTCTCTTCAGTGTCTAATTCCCGTGCTGACACAAGGGGACTGTGGTAGACACTTTTTTAGGCTCACCCATTCAGTCGTGCTGTGGGGTGGGGGGTAAGCTGCAGACAAATATCAACGGCATCTGTGGGGAGTGCTTGCAGTGTCTCAGCCACACGGGTTTTGCCCCCACTCATGGCATGTGTGTGTCCCAGTCTACAGTGCACAGGCTCTAGGTTGCTCTGCTGCAAACCGTCCAAGGCCGGTGCTGGGTTGGATGTACATCTAAGGTCTAAACCGCTCAGGTTCTGGTACTCGGGTACTACACAAAGGCACAGACTTGGTTGGGCCTGCGTTTTGTGCCCTTCCCCAGTCTGATCAGCTCAGGTGAGCAGGTGTTTAGCCAGCAGGGTCACTGCAACTTATTGCCTCCCCAGTTCCTGCTGTTCGGTTTTCTGGGTGTACAACCAGCGCACCTTCTCAACGGATATCAACCGGCCAGAACCCAAGAAGTCTTAGTTAGCAACGAAGCCTGCATGCAGCTTGGTATTGGATGCCTCACTGGGACCACGATTGTCCACTTCTGTCTCTGGCTGTACTTCCCTGCCTGTCTCAGAGGGGGATGGTGGATGGGCTGACTGCATCTATCTAGCTCTGTTTAGTCCTTTGTTCTGTGAGTGGGTCTGGTGGTGTCTTATCTTGGGGCTTTTCGCCTTTTTGTGGGGTAGCTATCCCACAGTCTGCTTAGCTATCTTAAGTTAATGACGTCAGATTGCACTCGGGGCATTCAGGCCCTGTCCTTACTCTAAGGGATGCAGCCTGCCCCTCCCTGCTTAGTCCCTGCTTGCTAGTGGGGGGTGCGGGCGGCTGAACTTCTTCTCTGCTGTGAGTTAACACTGGGCACGTAGTCTGTAGGTTTTAATTATTTATTTATTGTTCCTCCCAGTTATGTTGCCCTCTGAGGTTCCAAGAGTTGTCACAGATTCGCCAGTGAGTGTTTCCAAGTGCTTGGAAACTTCTAGCCTTCCTTCCCGGGATAGACCTCCATCCCGCCCTGTTTTGCCTCTCTTTTTATCTTTTATATTATTTCTTACCTCTTTTCAAAGACAATGGCCTGCTTTTCTGGTTGCCTGATGTCCTCTGCCAGCATTTAGAAGTTGTTTTTTTGGATTTACTCAGCGTTCAATTTTTCTTTTGATGAACTTCTGAGGGAGACAGTTGTCACACCGTCCTATTTCTCCTCCATCTTCCCATCTTCCTATCTCCTCCCTCACAGTAATATTTAAAATTCATTCAATCCTAAGATTTGTTTCTTTCCGACCCTACAGTTCCCATATTTGTTTACAAAAATGCATTGCACCATCTGCTATTATACCACCTTAGTTGTTATTTATAACTACTTTCATTAAGTATTTAATCATAGAGTGATTTGAAGAAGTAACGCTAGAGACAATGAGTGTCATTTTTCAGTCAACAAGTTGTCTTCAACTCTTTTGTGACGCAATGGACTGCTGCACAACAGGCCTCTCTATATTTCAGTATCTCCCAGAGTTTGTGCAAATGCATGTCCATTGTTTTTCTAATACCGTCCAACCATCTTATCCTCCATTACTCTCTTCTTCTCCTGTCATCAAATTTTAAAAGCATCATGAATTTTCCAGTGAATTGACACTTTGTGTCAGCTGGCCCAAACTGAACTTTCAACTTCATCATTCGATTGAATACTTATGTTTGATTTCATTTAGGATGAATTGGCTAAATCTCCTTGCAGTCCAAGGGCCCCCTAAGTGTCTTTAACTTTTCGGGATTCAAAATCACTGTAGATGGTGACGGCAGAGATGAAATTAAAAGACGCTTTCTCTTTGGAAGGAAAGTTATGACAAACCTAGATAGCTTATTAAAAAGCAGGGACATTCCTTTGTCATCAGAGGTCCATCTAGTCAAGGCTATGATTTATTCAGTGGTCATATATGAATGTGAGAGTTGGACTGTAAGGAAAGCTTAGTGCTGAAAAATTGATACTTTTGAACTGTGGTGATGGAAAAGACACTTGAGAGACCGTTGGACTGCAAGGAGATCGAACCAGTCCATCCTAAAGGAGATCAGCCCTGGGTATTTGTTGGAATATGTCATGGTGAGGTTGAAACTCCAATAGTTTGACACCTGATGTGAAGAGATGACTCATTGGAAAATACCCTAATGTTGGGTAAGATTGAGGGCAGAAGGAGAAGGGGATGACAGAGGATGGCATGTTTGGATGGCATTGCCGATCAGTGGACATGAGTTCGGGTGGTCTCTGGGAGTTGGCATAGTCAATGAAGCAGAAATAGATGTTTTTCTGGAACTCTCTTGCTTTCTCCATGATCCAGCGGATGTTGGCAATTCGATCTCTGGTGCCTCTGCCTTTTCTAAAACCTGCTTGAACATCTGGGAGTTCATGGTTCACATAATGCTGAAGCCTGGCTTGGAGAATTCTGAGCATGACATTACTCGCGTGTGAGATGAGTGCATTGTGCGGTAGTTTGAGCATTCTTTGGCATTGCTTTTCTTTGGGATTGGAATGAAGACTGAACTTTTCCAGTCCTGTGGCCACTGCTGAGTTTTCCAAATTTGCTGGAATATGGAGTGCAGCACTTTCACAGCGTCATCTTTCAAGATTTGAAATAGCTCAACTGGAATTCCATCACATCCACTAGCTTTGTTCATAGTGATACTTTCTACAGCCCACTTGACTTCGCATTCCAAGATGTCTGGCTCTAGGTCAGTGATCACGTTACCGTGATTATCTTGGTGGTGAAGGTCTTTTTTATACAGTTCTTCTGTGTACTCTTGCCATCTCTTCTTAATATCTTCTGCTTCTGTTAGGTCCATACCATTTCTGTCCTTTATCGAGCCCATCTTTGCATGAAATGTTCCCTTGGAATCTCTAATTTTCTTGAAGAGATCTCTTGTTTTTCGTATTCTGTTTATTTCCTCTATTTCTTTGTGTTGATTACAGAGGAAGGTTTTCTTATCTCTCCTTGTACTTCTTTGGAATTCTGCATTCAAAGGCTTATATCTTTCATTTTCTCCTTTGCTTTTCGCTTCACTTCTTTTCACACCTATTTGTAATGCCTCCTTAGACAGCCATTTTGCTTTATTACATTTCTTTCTTGGGGATGATCTTGGTCCCTGTCTCCTGTACAATGTCACGAACCTCTGTCCAGAGTTCATCAGGCACTCGATCTATAAGATCGAGTCCCTTAAATCTATTTCTCACTTACACTGTATAATCATAAGCGATTTGATTTAGGTCATATGTGAATGGTCTAGTGCTTTTCCCTACTTTCTTCAATTTCAGCCTGAATTTGGCAATAAGGAGTTTAGGATCTGAGACACAGTCAGATCCTGGTCTTGTTTTTGCTAACTGTATAGAGCTTCTCCATATTTGGCTGAAAAGAATATAATCAATAGGATTTCGGTGTTGACCATCTGGTGATGTCCATGTGTAGCCTCTTCTCTTGTGTTTTCGGAAGAGGGTGTTTGCTATGACCAGTGCGTTCTCTTGACAAAACTCTATTAGCATTTGCCCTGCTTCATTCCGTGCTCCAACGCCAAATTTGCCTGTTACTCCAGGTGTTTCTTGACTTCCTCCTTTTGCATTCCAGTCCCCTGTAATGGAAAGGGCATCTTTTTTGGATGTTAGTTCTACAAGGTCTTGTAGGTCTTCATAGAACCGTTCAACTTCGGCTTCTTCAGCGTTACTGGTTGGGGCATATGCCTGGATTACTGTAATATTGAATGGTTTGCCTTGGAAACGAACAGAAATCATTCTGTCGTTTTTAAGATTGCATTCAAGTACTGTGTTTCGGACTCTTTTGTTGGCCATGATGGCTACTCCATTTCTTCTAAGGGATTCCTTCCCACAGTAGTAGATATGATGGTCATCTAAGTTAAATTCACCCATTCCAGTCCACTTTAGTTCACTGATTCCTAGAATGTCGATGTTCACTCTTGCCATCTCCTGTTTTACCACTTCCAATTTGCCTTGATTCATGGTCCTAACATTCCAGGTTCCTATGCAATATTGCTCTTTACAGCACCGGAACTTGCTTCTATCAACGTTCACATCCACAAATGGGTATTGTTTTTGCTTTTTCTCCATCCCTTTATTCCTTCTAGAGTTATTTCTCCACTGATATCCAGGAGCATACTGGGCACCTACCGACCTGGGGAATTCCTCATTCAGTATCCTATCAATTTGCCCTTTGATACTGTTCATTGGGCTCTCAAGGCAAGCATACTGACGTGATTTGCCATTCCCTTTACCAGTGGACGACATTTGGCTGTGTGGATCACAATAAACTGTGGAAAGTTATAAGAGACGGGAATACCAGACCACCTTACCTGCCTCTTGAGAAACCTGTATGCATGTCAAGAAGCAACAGTCAGAATTGTACATGGAACAACAGACTGATTCCAAAAAGGAAAAGGAGTACGTCAAAGCTGTACCTTGCTCATTTAACTTATATGCAGAGTACATCATGAGGAACACTGGGCTAGAAGAAGGACAAGCTGGAATCAAAATTGCTGGGAGAAATATCAATAACCTCAGATATGCAGAAGACACTACCCTTATGGCAGAAAGTGAAGAGGAATTCAAAAGCCTCTTGATGAAAATGAAGGAGGAGAGTGAAAATGTTGGCTTGAATCTCGACATTAAGAAAACAAAGATCATGACATCTGGTCCGATCACTTCATAGGAAATAGATGGAAAAACAGTGGAAACAGTGTCAGACTTTATTTTTGGGCTCCCAAATCAGTGCGGATGCTGATTGCAGCCATGGAATCAAAAGAGGCTTACTCCTTGGAAGGAAAGTTATGACCAACCTTGATGGTATATTAAAAAGCAGAGACATTACTTTGCCAACCAAGGTCCGTCTAGTCAAGGCTATGGTTTTTCCCGTGGTCATGTATGGATGTGAGAGTTGGACTGTGAAGAAAGCTGATCACGGAAGAATTGTTGCTTTTGAACTGTGGTGTTGAAGAAGAGTCTTGAGAGTCCCTCGGACTGCAAGGAGATCCAACCAGTCCATTCTAAAGGCGATCAATCCTGGGTGTTCATTGGAAGGACTGATGCTAAAGCTGAAACTGCAATACTTTGGCCACCTCATGCGACGAGTCAACTCACTGGAAAAGACTCTGATGCTGGGAAAGGTTGGGGGCGGGAAGAGAAGGGGACGACAGAGAATGAGATGGCTGGATGGCATCACCGACTCTGTGGACATGAGTTTGAGTGAACTCCGGGAGTTGGTGATGAACAGGGAGACCTGGTGTGCTGTGATTCATGGGGTCACAAGGAGTCAGACCCGACTAAGTGACTGAACTGAACTGAAGAGTCTTCGGCAGCAGCACAGTTGAAAGCCATCATTTCTCCTTTTCTCAGTTTTCTTTATATTCCAGCTCTCACATCTGCACATGACTACTGGGTGAAAAACAGGGGCGTGTGAAGTGGAGGCCTTTGTCACCAAGGTGAATGTCTCTGCTAAATACAATGTCTAGATTTGCAATGGAGTTTTCTCCAAGAAGAAATTTTCTTTTACCTGATGACAACTCTTCACCAGATTGGAAGAATATGGTCCACTGTCATAGGCAATGGCAAAGCACTTCAGTATTCCGCCTTGATTACACCATGATAACCATGAAAACAGAAAGATTGGACACTGAAAGATTTCGGTAGGTGCCCAATATGCTTCTAGAGATCAGTGGAGAAATAATCCAGAAATAATGAAGCAATTGTCCCAAAGCAGAATCAGTAACCAGTTGTGAATGGGACTGGTAATCGAAACAGGGTTTGATGCTATTAAGAACAATACTGAAAAGAAACTTGGAATTTTAGGTCCATGAATCAAGGCAAATTGGAAGTGTCAAACAGGAAATGACAAGAGTGAACACTGACATTCTAGGAATCAGTGAACTAAGATGGAATGGGAGAATTTAACTCACATGACCATTATATCTGTTACTGTGGGCAGGAATCCCTTTGTAGAAATGAAGTAGCCATCATAGTCAGCCAAAGAGTACAAAATGCAGTACTTGGGTGCAATCTCAAAAATGACAGAATGATCTCTGTTCTTTTCCAAGGCAAAGGATTTACTATCATAATAATCCAAATCTCTGCTCTGATCAGTAACACTGAAGACGCTGAAGTTGAAAATTCTATGAAGACCTACAAGACCTTCTAAAACTAACAACCAAAAACGATGTTCTCTTCATTATAGGGGACTGGAAAGCAGAAGTAGGAATTCAAGAAACACATGGAGTACCAGGCAAATTGACCTTGGAATACAGAATGAAGCAGGGCAACAGCTAATTGAGTTCTGCCAAGAGAACGCACGGGTCAAGTAAACACCCTCTTCCAACAACACAAGAGAAGACTCTACACATGGACGTCACCGGATGGTCGACACTGAAATCAGATTGATTATGTTCTTGGCAGCCAAAATAGAGAAGCTCTATACATTTAGCAAAAAGAAGACAGGAAGATGACTGTGGTTCAGATCCTGAACTCCATATTGCCAAATTCACACAGAAGTTGAAGAAAATGGAGAAAACCACTATATCATTCAGGTATGACCTAAATCTAGTCCCTTATGACTATACACTGGAAGTGCAAAATACATTTAAGGGACTAGATTTGATTTACAGAGTGCCTGATGAGCTACGGATGGAGGTACCTGACATTGTACAGGAGACAGGGATCATGACCATCCCCAGGTGAAGAAATACAAAAAAATGAATGGCTCTCTGAGGAGGCCGTACAAATAGCTTTGAAAACAAGGGAAATAGAAAGCGAAAGAGAAAAGGAAAGATATATCCATTTGAATGCAGATTTCTAAAGAAAAGCAAGGAGAGAAAAAAAAAGCCTTCCTCAGGGATCAGTGCAAAAAAAGAAGGGAAACAATAGAATGCGAAAGACGAGAGATCTCTTCAAGAACACTGGAGATCCCACCAGAACATTTCATGCAAAGATGGACTTAAAAAAGCACAGAAACGGTAGGGTTCTAACTGAAACAGAAAATATAAAGAAGAGGTGGTAAGAATACACAGAAGAACTGTAGAAAAAAGATCTTCACGACCCAGATAATCACGATGGTGTGATCACTCACCTAGAGCCAGACATCTTGGAACGTGAAGTCAAGTGCGCCTTAGGAAGCATCACTACGAACACTAAGCATCACTAAGAACACTACACTACTAAGCTAGTGTAGGTGTTTGGATGTCAGTTGAGCTTTTTCAAATCCTGAAAGATGATGCTTTAAAAGTGCTGCACTCATTAGGCCAGCTAATTTGGAAAATTCAGCAGTGGTCACAGGAGTGGAAAAGAGCGATATTCATTTCAATCCCAAAGAAAGGCAATGCCATAGAATGTGCAAATAACCGCACAATTGCACTCATCTCAAATGCTAGTAAAATAATGCTCTATATTCTCGAAGCTAAGCTTCAGCAATACGTGAACTGTGAACTTCCAGATGTTCAAGCTGGTTTTAAAAATGGCAGAGGAACCGGAGATCAAATTGCCAACATCCAGAAGAGAGCTCCAGAAGAGCATCTCTGTCTTCTTTACTGACTATGCCAAAGCCTTTGACTGGGTGGATCAGTATAAATGGCGGAAAATTTGAAAGAGATGGGAATACCGGACCACCTGACCTGCCTCTTGAGAAACCTATATGCAGATCATGAAACAACAGTTAGAACTGGTCATGGAACAACAGACTGGTTCAAAATAGGAAAAGGAGTAAGTCAAGGCTGTATATTATCACCTTGCTTATTTAACTTATATGCAGAGTACATCATGAGAAGTGCTGTGCTGGAGGAAGCACAAGCTGGAATCAAGGTTTCTGGGAGAAATATCAATAACGTCAGATATGCCAATGACACCTCCCTTTCGGCAAAAAGTGAAAAATAACTAAAGAACCTCTTGATGACAGTGAGAGAGGATAGTGAAAAAGTTCGCTTAAATCTCAACATTCACAAAACTAAGATCATGGTATCTGGTCCCATCGCTCTATGGCAAATAGGTGGGGAAACAGTGAAAACCGTCGCTGACTATTTCTTAGGCTCCAAGATTGCTGCAGATGGTGATTGCATTCATGAACTTAAAAGACACTTACTACTTCAAAGGAAAGTTATGACCAGCCTAGTCAGCATATTAAAAAGCAGAGGCATTACTTTGCCAACAAAGGTCCGTCTAGTAAAGGCTATGGTTTCTCCAGTGGGCATGTATGGTTGTGAGAGTTGGACTTTAAAGAAATCTGAGCGCGGAAGAATTGATGCTTTTGAACTGTAGGGGAGGCGAAGACTCTTGAGAGTCCCTTGGACTGCAGGGAGCTCCAACCAGTCCATCCTAATGGAGATCAGTCCTGTGTGTTCATTGGAGTGATTGATGTTGAAGATGAAATTGCAATACTTTGGCCACCTGATGTGATTAAGCGACTCACTGGGGAATTTCCTGTTGCTACGAAATATTGAGGGCAGGAAGAGAAAGGGATGACAGAGGATGAGATGATTGGATAGCATCACCAACTCAATGGACATGAGTTTGTGTAAACCCAAGGAGGAGGTAATGGACAAGGAGGCCTGGCGTGCTGCGGTTAATGGGTCGCAAAGAGTCGGATATGACTGAGCGACTGAAGTGAACAATACATGGAATTTAAATAAGCAGCCTTGTCATAATCCTTTCTCTAATTGGAAGCAGTCTGTTGTTTTCCATCCGGTTCTAACTGGTGCTTCTTGGTCTGCATACAGATATTTTAGGAGGCATGTCAGGTGATCATGTGTTCCTATCACTTTAAGAATTTTCCAGCATTTGTTGTGATTCACACAGTCAAAACCTTTGTTATAAACAACGAAGTAGAAGAATATGTTTATTTGTTTGTTTGTTCCTGGAGCTCTCTTGTTATTTTCATGATCCCACCGATTTCGGATATTTGATTTGTGGCTTCTCTTACGGAGAACTTAAGCCCTGGACATACTGATTTATACCTGGAGCCCTGAGGGAAAACCAGTGCCACTTGCTCGTGGTCATGTTTCCCGCCAACACCAAGGTGACACAAGATCTTCAGTTTCTATGAAGTTCTGGGAAATGAGTTCTTTAAAATCAAACAAGCAAACAGGCAAGCAAACAAAGGTGAAACCCTTGAAAACTGTCTGGGTCATATACAGAGATTTCTGTCCCACTTCTCTGAGCTCTACTCCATCTATCTACTTATTTCTCCATCTTTAGCTGTTAAAAGGACATAAAGAAGGGAACTTTTGTTGGTTTATGCTTAACAAAAATTGAGCTTCACTAAATTCTAAGGTATACACAATGGAGTATTATTCAGCCATTAAAAAGAATACATTTAAATCAGTTCTAATGAGGTGGATGAAACTGGAGGCTATTATACAGAGTGAAGTAAGCCAGAAAGAAAAACACCAATACAGTATACTAACACATATATATGGAATTTAGAAAGACGCAAATGATAACCCTGTATACGAGACAGCAAAAGAGACACAGATGTATAGAACAGTCTTTGGGACTCTATGGGAGAGGGTGAGGGTGGGATGATTTGGGAGAATGGCATTGAAACACGTATGTTGTCATATGTGAAACGAATCACTAGTTCAGGGTCAATGCATGTTATAGGATGCTCGGGGCTGGCATGCGGGGATGACCCAGAGGGAGGATAAAGGGAGGAGGGAGGTGGGAGGGGGGTTCAGGAGGGGGGACTTATGGAAACCCGGGGCAAATTCATATCAATGTATGGCAAAACCAACCAATATAATATTGTAAAATAATTTGCCTCCAATAAAAAAAAAGAGAAAAAAATAAATAAATTACAGTGTACTAAATAAATATTAGTTTTACTATTTTTGCATTTGCATATACATTTATAAACCACAAAATTTTTAATGTTCGATTAAAAATTTTTATTGTGGTATAAGACACAAAGCATAAAACTTACCATCTTAAACACTTAAAAAAAATAAAATTCTAAGGTAGGTCAGGTTTCGAGGTTTACTTTTTCCTTTAATTTGTATCAGCCTTGCTGTGATCATGAGCGTCCACAATATTTTAACCATTTCTCATTCCCAACTGCATCTTTGGAATTCAGAAAGATTCACTTGAGCAAAGAGCCTGTATAATTTATTTTGTCTTGAAAGAGATGCAAGAAAATTCATGGGTAATATTTTTATTCATTCCATACATCTAACAGTGGAGTAGGAAATGGCCACAGGAAGCAACTATCTTGCCTTGTAAATCCCATGAGCAGAGGAGCCTGGTGTTCTACATTTCATTTGGTTGCAAAGAGTTGGACAAGACTGAACATACAAACAAACATGTATCTTAGTGTGAGATGCAATTGTGTTCTATTTATTATCTCCTAGGACTTTGTGTCGCTCACACTGAAGGGCTTAACATTTTTCTAAATTGTCTCTGTGACTGTATTAAAGTTCACTGGCTGTCTTTTACCTTCAAAGAAAGAAAAAAGAAGACCAAGAAGGAAACAAAAACATATCCTATGAGGAGAGTCTTATGCTTCTTCTTTACCATCCAAGATTTGAAACTTATTTCCTGGTATACAAAATAAAGACACTGTTTTGACTTTAGAGAATCTGGTCCACTGGGATGTTTCATTTCCTATTTTGGAATGATAAACTCTAATTTAAGTTTTACTTGTCTGGACTAGTAAGGATCACAACGGAAAGATATGGAACTGAGAGGAAATGATAATCTTGATACCAACATATACGTCTTCCTTTCTAGAAGCAGCCTGCTTTATGCATTTAACAGGTCTGTCGTAGAGCAAAAAAACCCAAGAACTTTCACCCCACATATATGTGGCTTTGTGTCTGTCTTTCCCATGCTGTCTCATCATTTTTTATGTCATATGTGAAAGGACTTATTAATTCCATCATGTTACCCACTTCTTTCCATAGCAAGAGTGAGCATATTCTTTATATTCTTTCCCACAAGTTACATGACCTTTACCAAGAATTTATCAGGAAGACTGAGACTCCCTTTTCTGAAGGCGTTCTCAGTATTAGTGAAGGTTCCCAGGCCTTTTTAGCATATTTGTCTATTTCACACTTTAATGAGATTGATAAGAGGTCATGAGGATTGTTCAATTGCCTTCATGAGCAACAGCTAAGAAATACTTATGGAGGTACCTGATGCTCAGGGGAACATGGAGATGATGTTAGGAAGAAGAAAGGATAGGCTCCACAGTGACATATTTGAAGGCCTCAGTCACAGTGGGTTAGACTATTCATTGCTGGAATGTCCGGTTTAGATTTGAGATCAAACTGGTTCATCCCCGCTGGCTGGGTATCGATGAGTGGATAGAGTTAATGAGAGCTAACAGGGAGAAAAAGAGAATTTTTCTTTTCCTGTAAGACAAGCGAACTACTTTCATGGTTACTGAATTCTCATCAGAGCTTCCTCCACACTATTATGTCAGTCACCTATTTCATGGACTCATCCTTCTCGGTTTTCCCCCAGCACCAGTTTTGCATGCCTTACTTCATTCAACGGCCTTCAACTGGTTGTCTGTTCTCCATATGATAATATACATGTTTCAATGTTTCATGTTTCAATGCTATTCTTTCCTAGCATCCCACCCTCGCCTTCTTCCACAGAGTCCCAAATTCTTTTCTTTATGTATGTATCACTTGCATTGTCTCGCTTATAACAACGTTGTTACCTCTTTCTAAATTTCATATATAAGGTTTCATATTCTGCGTTGGTGTTTCTCATTCTGGCTTGCTTCTCTCTGTATAATAGGTTCCATTTTCATCCACCTCATAACACTGACTCAAACGTGTTCCTTTTTTAATAGCTGAATATTCCATTGTGTGTATAGACAGCATCAACCTTAACCATTCATCTTCGAACCGGACATCAAGGTTGTTTCAAAAGTCCAAGCTATTGTCAATAGTGCTCCAATGAACATTGGAGTACATATGTCTCATTGAATTCTAGTTTTCTTGGTGTGTATGCTCAGAAGTGGGATCACTGGGTCTCATGGTAATTCTATTTCCTTTTTTTAATTTTATTGTAAGAAACCTCTACACTGTCCTCCATAGTGCCTTCCCACCAACAATGTAAGAAGGTTCCCTTTCTCTGCTCCCTCTCCAGCATTGCTGGCTTGTAGAGTTTTTTGATGATAGTTTTTGATGGTAGCTTTAGACCCGTGTGAAACGGTACCTCACTGGAGTATTGATTTGCATTTCTCTGATAATGAGTGATGTTGAGCAGATTTTCCTGCGTTTGTTAGACATCTGTATGTCTCCTTTGGAGAAATCTCTTTAGTTCTTTGTGCCACTTTTTGATGGATTGCTTATTTTTCTGGTATTGAACTGCATGAGCTGCTTGTATATTTTGGAGATTACTTTGTTTTCAGTTACTTTCTTTACTCTCATTTTCTCCCATTGGTAAGGCTGCCTTTTCACCTTGAGTATTGTTTCCTTCATTGTGTAAAACTTTCAAGTTTAATGAGGTCCCATGTTTGTTTTAGTTTTTATTTCCATCACTCACGTGGGCCACAGAGAATCATGCTGTGATTTGTGCTACAGTCTGTTCTACCTACGTTTTCCTCTGAGAGTTATATAGTTTCTAGACTTATGTTTATATCTTTAATCCGTTTTAAGTGTATTGTTGCATAGGGTGGTAGAATGTGTTTTAGCACATTCTTTTACAGTTATTGACCATTTTCTCCAGCACTGCTTTTTAAAGTGGTTTCTCTCCTCCATTATATATTTCTGCCTCCTTTGTCAAAGATAAAGTGTCCATATATGTGTGGGTATAACTCTGAGCTTTCTATATTGTTCCATTAATCTATATTTTTGTCTTGTGCCAGTACCTTACTTTCTTGATGACTGTAGCTTTGTAGTATGACCTGAAGTCAGGCAGGTTGATCCCACTATTTCCATTCTTTTTTTTCAAGATTGCTTTGGCTATTAGAGGTTGAAATTGTTTGTCCTTGTTCTGTGGAAACAACAAAAACAACAGCAAGAACACTGGTAGATAGCAGTGAACCTATTGTGTTTTGGCTAGTGTATTCATTTTCACATATTGATTCTTCTGATCTAAGAAGCTGACATATTTCTCGGTCTCTTTCTATTATCTTTATTTCTGCAGTGTTTTAGTTTTCTATATATAAATACAGGTCTTTTCTTTCTTTAGGTAAATTTATTCCTAAGTACTTTGTACTTCTCTTTGCAATGGAGAACGGGATTTTTCCCATTAAAACTCTGAAACATTATCAGTTTATGGGTCAGAGAGTTCTTTAACAGTTTCCTTTCCATGAGAACCTGGGTATGAACTGTAGGCTTCTTTTGAACTTTAAAGTTTATTTTCAAGTGGTAGTGGTGTATGTCTTTTCAAGGTTTGCTGTAACAGCATGCCATATAGCAGGTAGCTTCAATAAAGATTTTCTCATACTTCCAGGGATCTAGCCAGTAATCAAAGGGTTACCAGATTTTCTTTCTTCTGAGGCCTCTTTTGGATGGTAAAACATCTTCACATGGCTTTGTCTCCACATGTTAATGTCTCTGTGTTTTCTGTGTCTGCTCTCCTTTCCTTGTAAAAATCCAGTCCTGTATATCAAAATATCTACCTAAAAACCCTATTGTCAAAAAGGTTCAGAAAGAAATTATACATTGCTCACAATTTTGACTCTGTACAAGGTACAGTGAGTTCAGTTCAGTCGTTCAGTCATGTCCGACTATCTGTGACCCCATGAATCACAGCACGCCAGGCCTCCCTGTCCATCACCAACTCCCAGAGTTCACTCAAACTCATGTCCATCGAGTCGGTGACGCCGTCGTCTTCAAAGTACACATTTTGAGAGGACAAAATTATTCTACAATATTGATTTTCTTCTTTTCACTTGTTACTGTGGTATACTAATCTGTCTCTGAGTGTTCACCCCACTAATCAGATCTACCCAATTCAGAAAGCAGATTGTCAAGAAAAATGGGTTTTGGGGGACTAATTCAACTGTGAACAAGATTCAGAGTTTCTTGCCAACCTCCATATCCTCAACATAAAGACATTAGGGAAAGAAAAATATTTATTTTGTATAAGTATTAAACCAAACCGTGATGCACATATACGAACTACAGAATTGTTGTAAAGTCAAAATACATATATATTATATATGTCTACTTGGATATCAGTTCATTACAATATTTTCAAAGTTATAAGTATTCTTCAAATAGACCTGGTAACATCTGTCACAGCAATCTGGTCCTTAATTAACTTGATCATTGGGGTATCCATCAGTCAGTGCTTGCTAATTTGTTTTTATTACTATTATTATTTTAAATGTATTTATTGGAATTGGAGGCTGATTACTTTCCAATGTATTGGTTTTGCCATACAGTGACATGAATCCACCCCGGGTGTACATATGTTCCCCATCTAAAACACCCTCCACCTCCCTCCGCATCCCATACCTCTAGTTCATCCCAGTGCACCAGTTAATTTGTTTTATACTGGAAAAGGATAAACTTCTCATGTACACATGATAGAATGTGGTTTTGAAATGAGGCACTCTCCCACCCACAGAAGTGAGATATAAGATGTTACTGCTAAAAATACCCAATATTATTAGGCTAAGTTATTTTCAAAGATTGACGTTTAAATACTAGAGGTTTTCATTGCACAACAAGGCAAGATATGTGGCTTATTCCTTTAATTACACCAAACTCCTCAAAGCTTCCAACCCAACTCACTTAGAGGAAAGGTAAGTGAGGGTTTTGATAAGGTGTTGCAAATACCTTGCTGTCAGGTTCTCTTACTTCTGTTATTGAGGTAAGGTCACAGTCAAGTAATGCTGTCTCTGTAAACCTGTACTGAAGAAAATATCAATCTGTATTCTGAAAGGAAATATCCTAAAAGGACTTTCATCATCCAACATCCTGGTTAGAAGGAGGGTTTCCCTCTGAAGGGTGGTTATCCTGTCTGGGCCTAGGCTAGGTCGTGGTTCTCCCATCAGTGCCCAGTCCCAGCTGAAGGGGAAGCTGTCTGTTCTCTGTGTCCTTCTATTTCCAAGGTTCTCATACTTTGTCCATTCACTTTAATGAGGGAGTCAGGTGCCCGAAACACAGTTGGTCCTTGGTCTCCTCATACTATCCAAAAGGGAGCTGGGTGTCATAGACTGTTACCCCTACAGTTTGCCACAGCCATTAGGTCATGGAGGTGAGCATCGGACGTGTGGCTACTTCTTCGAACCCTGGTGGAGGCCAGTGAATGGCTCCATCAAGAGAACTGTGCCTCTGCAATGCATAGTCTTTTGCCTGTCCCGAAACTCTGCCTTTCACTACCCAGCCCTAGGATAGAAGGCCTAGAGGGCCCTGAGAATGGGAACAATATATATTCTACTGCACTCCATTGAACGTGTGACTGTGGTTGCAGTTGTATTTCCAACTTCACTAATAATCTTGAGCTAAGATCTGCAGATATATGTCCATCCTGTCTCTATTAGACATCTTTCTTGAAGAAATATTTGACCTACGGTACAAGTTGGTTACTCGAACAATCATGGTCCATTTTGAATAGGCTCTGATAACCACTTTTAACTCAGTTTTTCTAAATTCACATATATTTACAACACCATCACGTGATTAAAGTTTCTGTCACATTGTAACTGAAATATTTTGTTTACCATAATGTTCTCAAGGACCAAAATATTGAAAATGGTGGAACCATTTATTTGTTCACTGCTTGAGGTACAGTTGACTTGTAATATTGCATTAACCAATCTTGTTTTATAAAAATTATAGTCTTAGTTTTTTTTGCACTATGTCAAAATGAAGGACACTTATGTGTACATAAATCCCTGAATTCTTAGACTTCCTTCACATTTAGGTCATCAGAGAACACCAAGCAGAATTCTTTTTTCTTCTTTACTCCTGTTTCATAATTTAGTTTGAAAAATAAGTGGACAATAAACATAATCGAATATTGGGATTTTTTTTTGTAATATACACATATTAATGACCCATAATTATACAAGGAGGTCAGTTTTCATTTTAATCTTAAAGAAAGCCAGTGCCAAAGAATTTTCACACTACCACACAAATGCAAACGTCTTACACACTAGCACAATACTGATTAAAATTCTCCAAACCAGGCTTCAACAGTACATAAACCATGAACTTCCAGGTGTTCAAGCTTGATTTTTAAAAGGCAGAGGATCCAGATATCAAATTGTCAATAGCCTTTGGATTAGCAACACAGGAAGAGAGTTCCAGAAGAAAAAAGTCTACTTCTGCATCGTTGACTACATCAAAGCCTTTCACTATGGGTCTCAACAAACTATGGAAAACTTATCGAGAGATGATAATACCAGACAACCTGCCCTGCCTCCTGAAAAATCTGTATGCGGTCAAGTCGCAACAGTTAGAACTGGAAATGGAACAGCAATCTGAATCCAATGGGAAAGGAGTACGTCAAGGCGGTATGCTGACATGCTGCTTATTTAAATTATGTGCAGATTACATTATGTGAAAGGCCTGGTTGCATAAGCACACACTGGAATCAAGAGAGACAGGTGAAATATCAATAATCTCTTATCTGGTGATGGCACCATATTTATGGCAGAAAGTGAAGACGAACTAAAAAGCCCATTGATGAAAGTGAAAGTGGAGTTTGAAATAGATGACATTAAAAATCAAAATTCAGAAAACAATGATGATGTCAACCGGTCCCATCATTTCATGGAAAATAGAAGGGGAAACAATGGAAAGCATGAGAGACTTTTTTTTTTTGCCTAGGGTGCGGTTTGGGGAATGGAACTGTAATCAAAATCACAGCAGATTGAGAATGCAGCCATAAAAATAGAAGATGCTTTCTCTTTGTAAGAAAAATATGACCAAACTAGACAGCATATCAAACATCAGAGAGATTACTTTCCAAAATATTTCTGTCCAGTCAAAGTTATGGTTTTTCCAGTAGTCATGTATGGATGGGAGATTTGGACTATAAAGAAAGCTGAGCACCAAAGAATTGATACTTTTGAACTATGATGTTGGAGAAAAGGCTTGAGAGTCTTTTGGAGGGCAAGGAGATCAAAGCAGTATATCCTAAAGAAAATCAGTCAGGAATATTCATTGGAAGGACTGGTGCTGAAGCTGAAACTCCAATACTTTGGTCACGGGGTGTAAAGAACTGACTCATTGGAAAAGACCCTGATGCTCGGAAAAATTCAAGGCGGGAGGATAACAGTAGACAGAAGATGGGATGATTGGAGATCATCACCGACTTAATGAACATGAGTTTGTGTAAACTCTATGAATTAGTGATGGACAGGGCAGACTGGCATGCTGCAGTGCATAGGGCCACAAAGATTTGTCAATGACTGAGCCACTGAACTGAGCGTGGCCCTACCCATCAGAACAAGAACCAGTTTCCCTTAGTCAGTCTTCCCCATCAGGAAGCTTCCACAACCTCTTGACCTTATCCATCAGAAGGCAGATCGAATGAAAACCATAATCTCAGAAAGCTAACCAAACTGATCACATGGGACACAGCCTTGTCTAACTCACTCAATGAAACTATGTGTCATGCTTGTAGGGCCACCCATGATGGACGGGTTATGGTAATGGGCTCTGACGAATCGTGGTCCTTGGAGAAGGGAATGGAAAGCCTCATCAGTATTCCTGCCTGAAGAACTCCATGAGCAGCATGTAAAGTCAAAATATAGCGTACTGAAAGACAAATTCCAAGGTTGATAGCTGCCCAATATGATATAGGAGATCAGTGCAGAAGAAACTCCAAAAAGAATGAAGCGATGGAGCCAAAGCAAAAACAAATTCCCACTTGCAGATGTGACTAGTGATGGAAGAACACCCCGATGCTGTAAAGAGCAAGATTGCATAGGAACTTTAAAGGTTAGGTCCATGAATCAAGGTAAATAGGAAGGGGTCAAAATGGCAGTGTCAAGAGTGAATGAACATTGACATTTTAGGAATCAGTGAACTAAAATGGATGGGAATGGATGAATTTAGCTCAGATGACCATTATGTCTACTACAGTGGGAAAGAATCCCTCAGAAGAAATGGAGTAACCATCATAGTCAAAAAAAGAGTCTGGAATGTAGTATTTGGTGACAATCTGAAAAATGACAGAATGATCTCTGTTTCTTTCTAAGGGAACCCATTCAATAGCACAGTAATCCAAGTCTGTGCCCTGACCAGTAATGCTGAAGTAGCTATAATGGAACAATTCTATGAAGACCTATAAGAATTCATAGAATAACAGATAAGAAAGATGACCTTTCCATCACAGGGGAATGGAATGCCAAAGTAGGAAGTCAAGAGATACCTGGGGGTAACAGGCAAATTTGGCCTTGGAGTATAAAATGAAGTCATCCAAAGGCTAACAGAGATTTGCGAAGAGAACACACTGCTCATAGCAACACCCTCTTCGGGGAACATGAGGGGATACTACAAATGTTTGTCATCATATGGTGAAAACTGAAATCAGATTGATTTTTTCTTCACAGCCAAAGATGCAGGAGATCTGTAGAATCACCAAAGCAAGACTGGGAGTGGACAGTGGCTCAGATCATGAACTCCTTATTGCCAAAGCAAGAGTTAAATTGAAGAAAGTAGGGAAAACCACTAGACCATTCAGGTATGGCCTACATCAAATCCCTTATGATGACACGGTGAAAGTGACAAATAGATTCAGGGGATTAGATCTGATACAAAGAATGCCTGATGAGCTACTGACAGAGCATTGTGACATTGTACAATAGGCAGTGATTGAAACCCTCAAAAAAAAAAAAAAAATACAAAAAGGCAAAATGGTTTGCTGTAGGTGCCTTACAAATAGATGAGAAAAGAAAAGAAGCTAAATCAAAGGAGAAAATTAAAGATATAACAATCTGAATGCAAAGGTTAGGAAGGAGTGATAAGAAAGCCTTCTTCAGTGATCAGTGGAAAGAAATAGAGGAAAATAATGGAATGGAAAACACTAGAGACCTCGTCAAGAAAATTAGAGATACCAAGGAATCATTTCATGAAGAGATGTTCAAAATAAAGGACAGAAATTGCATGGACCTCAATGAAGCAGAAGATATTAAGAAGATGTGGCAAGGTTATACAGAAGAACTATTTTAACAGGATCTTCATGATTCAGATAACCTGGATGATGTGATCACTCATCTAGAGCCAGTCCTCTTGTAATGTGAAGTCAAGCCATCCTTATGAAACTTCACTAGGAACAAAACTAGTAGAACTGAGGGAATTCCAGTTCAGCTATGTCGTAGCCTGAAAAATGATTGTCTCAAAGTGCTGCACTCAGTATGCAAGGAATTTGGAAAACGAAGCGGTGGCCACAGGACTGGAAACTTTCAGTTTTTATTCCATTCCAAAGCAAGGCAATGCCATAAACTGTTCACCCCAACACACAATGGCCTTAACTCAAACAGTAGCAAAATAATACTAAAAATTCCCCAGGACAGGCTTGAACAGTACGTGAGCCATGAACTTCAAAGAGGATTTAGAACAGGCAAAGGAAACAGAGATCAGACTGCCAACATCCGAGGTCCCATCAAAAGATCAAGAGATCCCCAGGAAAAAACAACAGCAACAACAACATGTATGTCTGCTTCATTGTTTATACCAAAGCCTTTGGTATAAAGGCATTGTCAGTTCAGTTCAGTTCAGTTCAGCCTCTCAGTCGTGTCCGACTGTCCGTGACCCCATGAATCACAACACGCCAGGCCTCCCTGTCCATCACCAACTCCAGGAGTTCACTCAAACTCATTTCCACAGATTATGCCATCCAGCCATCTCATTCTCTGTCGTCCCCTTCTCCTCCCGCCCCCAACCTTTCCCAGCATCAGAGTCTTTTCCAGTGAGTCAACTCGTCTCATGTGGTGGCCAAAGTATTGCAGTTTCAGCTTTAGCATCATTCCTTTCAATGAACACCGAGGATTGATCTCCTTTAGAATGCACTGGTTGTATCTCCTTCCAGTACAAGGGACTCTCAAGAGTCTTCTCCAGCACCACAGTTCAAAAGCATCAATTCTTCAGCTATCAGCTTTCTTCACAGTCCAACTCTCACATCCATACATGACCACGGGAAAAACCATAGCCTTTACTAGACGGACATTTGTTGTCAAAGTAATGTCTCTGCTTTTTAATATACTATCCAGGTTGGTCCTAACTTTCCTTCCAAGGAGTTAGCGTCTTTTAATTTCCTGGCTGTAATCAGCATCTGCAGTGATTTTGGAGCCAGAAAAAAAAAAAAAAAGTCTGACACTGTTTCCACTGTTTTTCCATCTGTTTCCCATAAAGTGATGGGACCAGATTCCATGATCTTTGCTTTGTGAATATTCAGCTTCAAGCCAACCTTTTCACTCTCCTCTTTCACTTTCATCAAGAGGCTTTTGAATTCCTCTTCACTTTCTGCCATAAGTGGATCACAGTAAATTGTGGAAAATTATTAAAGGGATGATAGTACCAGACTACTTGACCTGCCTCCTGAGAAACCTGTATCCAGATCAAGAAACAACAGTTAGAACTGGACGTGGACAACAGGGTGCTTTCAAATCAGGAAAGAATTATGCCAAGGCTGCATATTTTCACCCTGCTTAGTTACCTTCTAGTTGGTGTGCAACATGTTAAATTCCAGGTTGCATGAGGCAAAGTTTGAATCAAGGTTTCTGGGAGAAATATCAATAACCTCAGAAAGGTAGATGACACCACATTTGCGGCAAAAGTGAAGAACAACTAAAGAGCCTCTTGGTGAAAGAGAAGGAGGAGTTCAGTGTTCACTTAAAACTCAACATTCAGAAAACGAAGATAACTACAACTGGTTCCATCTCTGTTTGGGAAACTGATGGAGCAACAGTGGAAACACAGAGAGACTTTATTTTGTTGTGGGGCTCCAAAATGACTGCAGATGGTGACTGCAGCCATGAAATTACAAGATACTTTCTCCTTGGGAGGAATGGTATGACCTGCCAAGTCAACATATTGAAAAGCAGAGACATTGCTTTGTGAGCAAGTATCCTCTTAATCAAAGCTATGATTTTTTTTTTTTTGGTAGTCATGTACGGATGTGAGATTTGGACTCTAAAGATAACTGAGTGCAGTAGAATTGATGCCTTAAAACTGTGCTGTTGGTTAAGACTCTTTAGTGTCTCTTGGACAGTAAGGAGGTTAAAGGAAATCAGTACTGAATATTCATTGGAAGGACTTATTCTGAAGCTTAAACTCCAATTTTGTCCACCTAATGCAAATAATTATCTCATCGGAAAGACCCTGGGAAACACTGAATCTAGGAGGAGAAGAGGATGACAGAGGATAAGATGGTTGAATGGCATCACCGACTCGATGGACATGACTTTGAATTGCTGTTGGACAGTGAAGTGTCGTAATTTACAGTCCATGGGATCACAAAGTATTGGACATGACCAAGAGACGGAACTTAAATTAACTCAAATATAGCATCACCTATACTTTTACATGCAAATATAGTGATAATAGTATTACTCCATGATAATTGTACTTTTTATTTCACTCTATGAAAATCTGGATTCTATCTTTCTTACGTGAAATGTGGAATTCTCTATTACTCATGTATGAAAATCTACATGTGGTTTTCTGGCATTTAATTTGGAATTCTGTATATTTCCCATATGAAAATCTTGGCACTGGTTTCTGAAGATATCGAGAACAAGTATGGATTTAGAATGATCTCTCTTGCACAAATGAAAATCAGCGCCCACTGTTTCTTCATCAAGTTTAGAGTTTGTCATATTTTTCAAATTATATCGAAACAGAATTTCTTCCATGAAATGTTAAATGCTCTGTATTGACTTCATTCAATCATAGGTGTTAATTCTCCACTTTGGGAGTTGGACTCCTCTGTATTTCATATTGGAGATCAGAATGGAAACTTCCCTTGGAGAAATACGGAGTTCTCTATATTTGATATGAAGCACTGGTTCTTCAGCTACAGAAACACCTATGGTCCCTGTTTGTTATGTTTCCCTGTGCCTTTGAACATTTGTGTGTACATGCGTGGGTAGACTGGCGGTGTTCGTGTGTGTTTCTGTATGTGGATGTGTGTCCAACCACATCCGACGTACAGATGAAGGTGAGAGATCACGAGGCATGCAGCAAGCAGAAGGATGCACGAGGCGTCCACAGACTGGGGAAGACTGGCCCATGCATCTCTGAGGTGCTCCTGTTCAGCACAGGGATGAGGAAAGGATGGCCAGTGATAATTCAGGAAAGTGGGTCAATAAATCTGGGTTTACCTCAAGAGACATAAAGAAGCTCACAGTTTGTGCCATGTTGATGTGTGTATTTCTACCAGGAAGCAGATGGGGAAGTTTTGAGAACTCAGCCAGTGTAAATTCTATGGTGTGGGTATTTTAAAGCATAGCCTTTGAACCCTTTAGTCTGTGGGAAGTGGGGTATCCTGTGGAAATGGTGGGCATGGCTATAACAGGATCCATGATAGTGAAGAGGTCACGGTCCTTCCGAAACGAACAGAGACTGTAAGGAGGAGGAACAGAAAGATAGCCTACTGCACTGGAGAATTTTTACACGTTAGAGGAAGGCCCTGGCCTACTGCTGCCTCAGACCAGTCCACCAGGCAGCAAATTCCCTCGCTGATGCGGCCAATAATAGCATCGTGTGAGACAAATGACATGATCAGGTAGGCTCCTTCATTGTGAAACCACAGGCATCCTAGCATACCGTGTGCGAGCATGCAATCCATCCAGGTGCTCATGCATAACTGGCGGTGTAGAAAGGTGAAGAAAGTGCAGCCGTAGGGTATATGATCTCTCCCCTTTGCCAGTGTGTGCCTGTGAGGGAGCAAAGATAGCCAAGTAGAAGGTTGTTCACTTATCTTTTCCTGAGAGAGCTCCAAAATTGCAGGTTGCTACTGAATGATGAAGGACAAGAGAATATCAGGCCCCACCAAAAAGATGTACACCATGTCCAGTGGGGAAGGAGACATCCCAAGAAGATTGTAGGAGGGGTGACTTTGTGTTTAGAATCAATACCTTCCAGCCACACTCAGAGGGCTCATAGAAAACATTTTGTGCACAAATACGCAGAAACTTCCAGACACAGAGTCGGACCTGTCTTTCAGTGATTGAGTGTCTCCTGCAGAGGCATGGGTCAGCAGTAGCCTGACAGGGGAGAGGGGTCTCTGGCTGCTACAGACCTGGGTCATGCAGTTTATGGCATATGCCCTCTTGGAGGAGTTTTCCATTCAATCCACAATAAAGCCAGCTAGCAGACATCCACAATTTGAAAAATAAATATGCCGAAGAAATCCTTGTACTGTTAAGGAAGTTCTAGGAGCACTGCACAATTCCTCACCTGGGGGTCTGGCAAAGGGATTGAGAACCCCACAGGAAATTTGACTTTGGAGGACTTGATTACAGAACTTCCACAGAACTGAAGCAGTTGGAGGGCACAAACAAAATCTTGTGTGCACAAGGAGCCAAGCATAAGGAGCAGTGTCCCCACAAGAGCCTGAGCCAGATTTGCCTGTAAGTGTGGGCCGAGAGTGGGCTGCAGGAGGATGAGGGGCACTGAATACAATAGTGCTTGCACAAGCCCTTTTGAAGATCACAAGTACATTTCTCATACCAAAGTTTGTCCTCAGTTCAAACAACAGGGCTGGAACACAGCCCTCCCCAACCCTCCCCGCAACAGAAAATCGGATTAAAGGTTTACTGAACATGGCCCCACCTATCTAAACAAGACTCAGGTTCACTCACAGTCTGTCCCTCCCATCAGAAAGCTTCTATAAGCCTTCTATGCTTATCCACTAGAGGGCAGACGTAATGGAAACCACAATCACAGAAAACTAATCAAACTGATGCAGTGGACCACAGTCTTGTCTAATGCAATGAAACTATGAGTCAGGCTCTGTAGGGCCATCTGGGATGGATGAGTCACGATGGAGGGTTCTGAGAAAACGTGGGTCAATGGAGAAGTGAATGGCACAGCTTCAGTATTTTGCCTTGAAACCCCATGAATAGTATGAAAAGGCAAACAGAATGGACACTGAAAGATGAACTCCCCGGGTTGGTAGGTGTCCTAATATGCTTCTGGAAATCAGTGGAGAAGTAACTCCAAAAGTAATGAAGAGATGAAACCAGAGCAAAAAACAAACAAACAAACAAAATAAACAAACAAAAAAACACCCAGCTGTGGTAGTGACTGGTGATGGAATTAAAGTCTCATTCTGTAAAGAACAATAGTGCATAAGAACTTAGAAAGTTAGGCCCAAGATTCAAGTTAACTTGGAATTCGTCAAACAGGAGATGTCAAAGGTGAACATCGACCTTTCAGGAATCAGTGAATTAAAATTGACTGGAATGGGCAAATTTAATTGACATTACCCTTTTATCTATCACGGTGGGCAAGAATCCCTAGAGAAGAAATGGTGTATCACTCTCAGTCAACAAAAGTGTGTGAAATGCAATTCTTGGGTGCATTCTCAAGAATGGCAGAAAGATCCCTGCTGATTCTCAAGACAAACTACGCAATAGCACAATAATCCAAATCTATGTCCGGACCAGCAATGTTGAAGTAGAAATTGAGCTGAAGGTCGGTGAGAAGCTGAAGTTGAGTGGTTCTATGTTTACCAATAGGATCTTCTAGAACTAACACACACACAAACACACACACGCACACATAAAGATATCATTTGCATCATTGGGGACTGGAATGTAAAAGTAGGACATCAAGAGATAGCTAGAGTCATAGACGAGTTTGGCCTTTGGCTACAAAATGAACCAGGGCAATGTCTAACACTGTTCTGCCAAGACAAGGGACCGTCATAGGAATCTGTTTTCCAAAAACACATGAGACGACTCTACACATGCACACAAGAAGATGGTTAATACCAAAATCAAACTGATTATATGCTTTACAGCTGAAGATGGAGAAGCTTAATGTAACCATCCAAAACAAACCGGGAGCTGACTGTGGCTCAGATCATCAGCTCATACTGAAACATTCAGACTGATTTCAACAGAAGTAGGGAAAATCCGTAGATCATTCTGGTGTGATCTAAATAAAAGCCCTTTTGATTATATTTGGAAATCTAATAGAGTTCTTGTAGAACTAAGGGCAGAGGTTCGTGACATTGTACAGGAGCAGCAATGAAGACTATCCCCAGGACAAAGAAATGCACAAGGGCAAAACGGTTTTTGAAGACACCTTACACTACCTGAGAATAAGAAAAAAAAAGGAAAAGGAGAGAGAGAAGTGGAAGTGAAATGAGAATTGGAAAGATATACCTTTTTGAATGCAGAATATTGAATAAGTAGGGCAGATAAGAAAACGTTCCTCATTGATCAATGCCAAGAAATAGAGGTTAACAATAGAATCAGATAGACAAGAGATCACTTCAATAAAATTAAAGATACCATGGGAAGATTTCATATAAAGAAGTGCACCACAAAGGTCAGAAATATTGGGGACCTAACAGAAACAGCAACAATTAAAAGGTGTCAAGAATGCACAGAAGAACTCAACAAAGATACTCTTCATGACCAGATAATCATGATGGTGTCATCACTCAACTAGATCCATGTCACGGTCTTCGTTAACCCGGATCTGGTGACTGGAGTTAACAAGAAGAAGGATGCAGGGGACAGAAGACTCGAGTGAAACAAGCGTGGTTTTTTTTCTTTTTTTGCAGAAATGCATGCTTATATATCTATAATAAAATTATTGTTCTGCCATTAGAAATAATGAAATTCCACCAGTTGCAAAAAAATGCATAATCCTTTATGTTCAAGGTCACTGAAGGGAGACACTGAAGGGAATCCAAGCAGGTGTCTTCTCCCATGATCCCAGTACTGATGACTGCGTGCAGCTCTTCTCGTCCCTGTTTTGCAGGAACTGAGAATGAACAGAGTCCTTGAGAAACGCTACACAAAGGAAGAAAACCTATTGGATCCCTTAAAGTTGAACGTCCCCTGGCTATTCTCCCTGTTTTAATTTTTCATAATTGGGGGTGACTGCATATACTTCTGTGAAAAAGGCACTGACCAATTGAGTCTGTTTAGTTTGAACATTTTAGTTGAAAGGCATCAGTATACTACAGATACTAATCCCCATGATAATTATCAGCTTTATAGCTCCAGATCCAATACGAAGTGTAATGCTTTGAAATCATCCTCAAGTGACTAGCCCAGGTAATTGATCACCTAGCTGATCAGCTAAGTTTTCTAAATTTTTGGAAGAGGATAGACTGTTAGAGAAGATTTCAAAGAGTTTCTCTTGCAACAATTGTATATTTCAGGAGGATTATTATGTGTACCTTGGAAATGAAACTTGATTTGTTCCCAGTTGTAAGCACTATTGTTGAACCAAACAGGAGTAATGCAAAACTGTCCAATCACATTTTAATAATACTTGCTTTTTGAAATGTATTAATTGTTCTCTGACCCACTGGATGCCTGTTTTTAATTCTTGTATTTTATCCTGAACTTCCTCATCCATCTGAGCCTGGGTGGCCCACATAGTATCAGCATCTTTAGTCCAAATTTGAATAAAGTTTGGGTTTGAATTGAGGTTTGTAAAGCAATGCCTGCAACTGCAGCAGTGATGCAAATGGCTATTAATCACAAAATGCCAAGAATTAGCCATCCAGTGAATCGCTTAGATCATTGGAGTAATTTAGAGAGTAACCGGGAGGCAAGTCCTACCATGGGACCTTCTTCCCAGGGTATTTGGAGATCTACTTGGTAACCACAGACTACACCAAGATTGAAGAATCAAAAGGGATTCATATTTTTTAAGGGAATTTAGACAAGTATACAATTTGCAATCTATACAAGTGACAGAACATAAAGTCTTATTAAATTGTGAGTTCCCTATGGCTATAACAAAAGGAATGGGGATGGAAGTTTGTATAAAATATGAATGATTATAACGGAAGGAAGAGTTACTATGACAACGACTGGTCCCTGTGGCATATCCAGTCCAAGTTCCAAGTTTTTAAGTACGTGCATCATGTTTTCAAATGTCCTGTTGTTCAGGTCCAATTCATATATTGAGGATGATTCGAGGGCGAGGAGTTGCCCTTTCACTGTCAATCCAGCCAAAGAGTGCTTTGTCATGGGAGTTTTCCATTGAACAATTGGTAATCTTCCATTCTTCTTGAGTAGTATATCACACATTGTATTATTAAGATCATCTGAGCAGTTAGATGATTGGGTTCCCCAATCAACAATGGTGTAATTGGCCAAAAACATTAATTTCCCTGATTTAGCTTGACATCTATCCCAGTAAACAGGAATATATGTAAAGTCCTTATACGTAAACCCCTTACATTTCAACTTTTGTTCTTTTCCGAAAGATTTGGTAGTATTGACATGGTTTTCATAAAGGGACAGGGTAGTAAACAGTCCAAGCAATGTACTGAAATTCTTTTTCGGAGGCAGGATGAAAGTCCACTTTTGTTGACTAACATTAATACATAATTCTGCTGGGCCCATGCACAAAGGAAGGATTTCATAGCCTAGAGAAATGTTTATTAGTCTTCCATCTTCCTCAGGAACAGAGGAGCCGGCCCCTCCAATCTCCAAGGAGGAGGCGTATGTACTGTGTCATTAGTGGATATGACTGGTCCTATATCTGTCCATTCTACAACTTGCAATAACTGGGGCTTAGGTATATAAGCCCTATAAGTGTGATTATTCAAGCCAGCCTAAGCGGGGAAAGCAAAAGCAAGGAAAGCAATTGTAGCCACAAAAATATTCTCAGAATCCCAGGTCATTTCCTGTTGAGAACCCAGATTTTGAGGTTGATTAATAAGAGTTTCTATCTGTCTCCAAGTAGGGAGATGATGAGGTCGATGACGTCGAGTGTGGCATTTCTTAGAAAGTTTAAAAGCCGGCATGGCTTGTACTGAAATCTCCTCCTCCCGGGGATTTCACCTTTTTCTCTCTATCTTAGCTTCCTTGGGTGAATCTTCTGAAGAGGGAACCACATGATTTCGTTGGATCCATCTGGAGAAATACAAGTGTGTCCCTTTCCAGGTAATATTAATTTTCCACATCCGTTGTTTAGTCAACCCATCTTGATACAAAATAGTTAGAGGAAGAGAAGTGTCCTTCAGTTCCAGGAAACGGTTTTCTGCTTTTGTTAAAATATCTCCTTGTGATAAGTTTAGAAAATTTAAAACAAACAAAGCTTCATTAACGATAATTTTAAGATTAGAGAATATATTGCATTGGAATCTAGATAGCGTATTAAAAAGCATGGACATTACTTTGCCAACCAAAGTCCCTCAAATCAAGGCTTTGGTTTTTCCAGTGGTCATGTATGGATATGAGAGTTGGACTGTGAAGAAAGCTTGTAGCCGTAGAATTTATGCTTTTGAACTGTGGTGGTGAAGACCCTTGAGAGTCCCTTGAATGCAAGGAGATCCAACCAGTCCATTCTAAAGGAGATCAGTCCTGGGTGTTCATTGGAAGGACTGATGCTGAAGCAGAAACTCCAATATTTTGACCACCTCATGTGAAGAGTTGACTCACCTGAAAAGACACTGATGCTGGGAGGGATTGTGGGCAGGAGGAGAAGGGGACAGCAGAGAATGAGATGGCTGGATGGCATCACCGACTTGATGGACATGGGTTGGAGTGAACTCAGGGAGTTGGAGATAGACAGGGAGGCCTGACGTGCTGTGATTCATGGAGTCGCAAAGAATCGGAAACAACTGAGCCAGCGACTGAACTGAAATGAACTGAACTGAAAGTCTGCTCTGGAAAAATGATCCTGTGTATTTCCCCTCTTTATTTACTTTTTTAATTTGTGCTTGTGGAGAGTTTAGGGAGCACAGGAAGATGGCAGAGGAATAGGACAGGGCGACAACTTTCTCCCCCACAAAATCAGCAAAAGAACATTTGAACGCTGAGTAAATCCCATAAAACAACTTCTGAATACCGGCAGAGGACATCAGGCACCCGGAAAAGTAGCCCATAATTTTCGAAAGGAGGTAGGAAATAGTATAAAAGATAAAAAGAGAGTCAGAAGAGGGAGGGATGGAGCTCCGTCCTAGGAAGGGAGGCTTAAAGAAAGAAAAGAAAGAAAAAAAGAAGAAGGTTCCAGAAGAACACCTGGAAACACTGGTGTGTCTCTGGCGAGCCTTGAAGCTTCAGAGGGCCACATAACTGGGAGAAAAACGCATACATACATAAATATTTAATTAATAATTAAATAAATAATTAAAACCCACAGACTAATTGCCCAGAGGAAACTCTCAGCAGAGAAGCGGCACAGATGTCCGCACCACCCTCTAGCAGGCGGGGTATGGGTAGGGAGGCAGGGCGGCCTGCCTACCCATCACAAGCATGGAATTAGAAGCTGTGATCAGAAATCTTCCAGCAAACAAAAGCCCAGGGCCAGACGGCTTCACAGCTGAATTCTACCAAAAATTTAGAGAAGAGCTAATACTTATTCTACTCAAACTCTTCCAGAAAATTGCTGAGGAAGGGAAACTTCCAAACTCATTCTATGAGGCCACCATCACCCTAATCCCAACCCTGGTAAAGATCCCACTAAAAAGAAAACTACAGGCCAATATCACTGGTGAACATAGATGCAAAAATCCTTAACAAAATTCTAACAATCAGAATTGAAGAGCACATTAAGAAGATTACACATTATGATCAAGTGGCTTTATCCCAGGCATGCAAGCATTCTTCAGTATCTGCAAATCAATCAACGTAATACACCACATTAACAAACTGAAAAATAAAAATCATATGATTATCTCAGTAGATGCAGAGAAAGCCTTCGGCAAAATTCAACATCCATTTATGATAAAAACCCTCCAGAAAGTGGGAATAGAACGGACATAGCCCAACATAATAAAAGCTATATGTAACACACCCACAGAAAACATTATCCTCAACGGTGAGAAACTGAAATCATTTCCCCTAAAGTCAGGGACAAGACAACACTACCGTTCAACATAATTCTGGAAGTTTTGGCTACAGCATTCAGAGCAGAAAAAGACATAAAAGGAATACAAATTGGAGAAAAAGAAGTAAAATTTCACTGTTCTCTGATGACATGATCCCCTACACAGAAAACCATAAAGACTCTACCAGAAAACTACCAGAGCTAATCAGTGAATACAGTAAAGTTGCAGGATATAAAATCAACACACAGAAATCCCTTGCATTCCTATACACTTAATGAGAAAATAGAAAGAGAAATTATGTAAACTATTCCACTCTTTGTTGCAACGAAAAGAATTACATACTTAGGAATATATCTACCTAAGGAAACAAAAGATGTGTACATAGAAAACTATAAAACTCTAGTGAAAGTAATCAAAAAGGACATTAATAGATGGAGAAATATGCCGTTTTCGTGGATTGGAAGAATAAATATAGTAAAAATGAGTATACTAACCAAAGTAATTTATATATTCATTGCAATCCTTATCAAGCTTCCAACGATATTTTTCACAGAACTAGCACAAATAATCTCACAATTTGTATAGAAATACAAAAAACCTCGAAGAGCCAAAGCAATCTTGAGGAAGAAGAATGGAACTTTGAGAATTAACCTGCCGGACTTTAGGCTCTACTACAAAGCCACATTCATCAAGATAATATGGTACTCTCATAAAGACAGAAATATAGATCAATGGAACAAAATAGAAAGCCCAGAGATAAATCCACGCACCTTTGGACTCCTTATCTTTGACAAAGGAGGCAAAAAAATAAAATGGAGTAAAGACAGTCTATTTAACAAGTGGTGCTGGTTAAACTTGTAACCAAGTCAGCCACTTGTAAAAGAATGAAACTAGAACACTTCCTAACACCATACACCAAAATAAACTCAAAATGGATTAGAGAAGTAAGACCAGAAACTCTAAAACTCCTAGAGGAGAACGTAGGAAAAACACTCTCTGACATAAATCACAGCAGGATCCTCCAAGACCCACCTCCCAGAATATTGGAAATAAAAGCAAAAATAAACAAATGGGACCTAATTAAAATGAAAAGATTCTGCACAGCAAAGGAAGCTATAAGCAAGATATAAACACAGACTTCAGATTTGGAGAAATTAATAGCCACTGAATCAACTGACAAAGAATTAATCTCCAAAATGTACAACCAGCTCCTACAGCTCAATTCCAGAAAAATAAACGACCCAATTGAAAAACAGGCCAAAGAATTAAACAGACATTTCTCCAAAGAAGACAAACAGATGGTTAACAAACACATGAAAAAATGCTCAATATCCCTCATAATCAGAGAAATGAAAATCAAAACCACAATGAGATATCATTTCACTTCAGTCAGAATGGCTGATATCCAAAAGTCTACATGCAATAAATGCTGGAGGGGGTGTGGAGAAAAGGGAACCCTCTTACACTGTTGGAGGGAATGCAAACTAGTACAGCCACTATGGAGAACAGTGTGGAGATTCCTCAAAAAACTGGAAATAGAACTGATATATGATCCAGCAAATCCACTCCTGGTCTTACACACTGAGGAAACCAGAAATGAAAGAAACACATGTACTCCAATGTTCATTGCAGCACTGCTTATAATAGGGAGAACATGGAAGCAACCGAGATGTCCATCTGCAGATGCATGGATCAGAAAGCTCTCGTACATCTACACAATGGAATATTTTTCAGCCATCAGAAAAATGCATTTTTGTCAGTTCCAATGAGGTGGATGAAATTGGAGCCTATTATACAGAGTGAAGTAAGCCAGAAAGAAAAACATCAATACAGAATATTAATGCATATATAGGGAATTTAGAAAGATGGTAGCCTAAACCCTGTATGGGAGACAGCAAAAGAGACATAAGTGTATAGAACAGTCTTTGGGGCTCTGTGGGAGAGGGTGATGGTGAGATGATTTGGGAAAATGGCATTGTAACATGTATATTATTTGAACTGAATCGCCAGTCCAGGTTCTAGGCATGATACAGGATGCTTGGGGCTGGTGCACGGGGATGACCTGGAGGGAGGATATGGGGAAGAGGGAGGTGGGCTGGGGGTTCAAGAAAGGGAACACATGTACACCCGGGGCAGATTCGTGTCAATGTACGGCAACACCAACCAATATATTAATGTAAAGTAATTCGCCTCCAATAAAAAAAAATAAAATAAAATGTTACAGTTTCCAGTTTTAAAAAAATTGTTTGTGGATCATAAGAGATGCTTGTAATATATTTAATAGAAAATGATTGTAGGACTTGTTTGAATTGCTTAGAAATATAGGCAGGTTTTTTTTTTTTTTTTCTGTTTTTATAGAAATAGGTGTTCTCATTATAGGAAAATAAGTTAACAGGTGGGTTACACCATGTCGTGTAGTCTCACCTTGAAGAGGTGTGACCCATATTAAAAAGGAATTTGTGTCAATTGAGACATAGAAGAAGGAAGAGTGAGAAATTTCAGCATAATGCATTACACCCATTGGCCATAGTTCGTTAGGTTGTAATCTTTGAGCATTAATGCCTTGTGTAATAGATCGAAGATGTAAGGGCTTTCAAGTAGGGCAACTATTAATAATTTCTTTAGCATGGCAGTATGGAATTTTCCAAATTTGGTGGAATGAACCAGCATTATTGCAAAATAGAGCATGTGGCTCTTCAGGAGTAGCAAAACGACAAGCTTATCGGCTTGTTCGTTGCCATGAGCCATAGGGCCAGAAAACAAGAATGTGCTCGGATATGGGTAATACGAGTAGAGGAAGTGCAGTTCTTAATAAGAGATTGTAGTTCGATAAAATGTTGAATAATAGACTGATTAGAATTTATGATTGAAGTTTCGATAGATTTTAATACAAATATTGAACATAAAAAATCATAAAATATATTAATATGGTAAGGATGTAGGTGAATAACCTGAATGAGAGCATATAATTCATTTTTTTGAGAAGAGTGAGATTTAGCATAAAGAACGTTATACTCTTCGAGACACCAGAATGAGGCTTTAACATTTTTAGTCCCGTCTATATAAAAAACTGTATAATCATAAGGGATTTGATTTAGGTCATATGTGAATGGTCTAGAGGTTTTCCCTACTTTCTTCAATTTAAGTCTGAATTTGGCAATAAGGAGTTCATAATCTGAGCCACAGGCAGCTCCTGGTCTTGTTTTTGCTAACTGTATACAGCTTCTCCATCTTTGGCTGCAAAGAATATAATCAATCTGATTTCGGTGTTGACCATCTGGTGTTGTCCATGTGTAGAGTCTTCCCTTGTGTTGGAATGGGAAGAGGGTGTTTGCTATGACCAGTGGGTTCTCTTGACAAAACTCTATAGCCTTTGCCCTGCTTCATTCCGTGCTCCAAGGCCAAATTTGCCTGTTACTCCAGGTGTTTCTTGACTTCCTCCTTTTGCATTCCAGTCCCCTATAATGAAAAGGACATCTTTTTTGGATGTTAGTTCTAAAAGGTCTTGTAGGTCATCATAGAACCGTTCAACTTCGGCTTCTTCAGCGTTACTGGTTGGGGCATAGGCCTGGATTACTGTAATATTGAATGGTTTGCCTTGGTAAACGAACAGAAATCATTCTGTCATTTTTAAGATTGCATTCAAGTACTGCGTTTCGGACTCTTTTGTTGACCATGATGGCTCCTCCATTTCTTCTAAGGGATTCCTGCCCACAGTAGTAGATATGATGGTCATCTGAGTTAAGTTCACCCATTCCAGTCCATTTTAATTCAATGATTCCTAGAATGTCGATGTTCACTCTTGCCATCTCCTGTTGACCACTTCCAATTTGCCTTGATTCATGGACCTAACATTCCAGGTTGCTATGCAATATTGCTCTTTACAGCACCGGACCTTGCTTCTATCACCGGTCACATCCACAAATTGGTATTGGTTTTGCTTCTGCTCCATCCCTTCATTCTTCTAGAGTTATTTCTCCACTGATATCCAGTAGCATACTGGGCACCTACCGACCTGGGGAATTCCTCATTCAGTATCCTATCAATTTGCCCTTTGATACCGTTCATGGGGTTCTCAAGGCAAGTACACTGAAGTGGTTTGCAATTCCCTTCTCCAGTGGGCCACATTTAGCTGTGGTCCATGTGATCAGATCGACTAGTTTCCCGTGATTATGATTTCAGTGTTTCTGCCCTCTGATGCCCCCTCGAAATACCTACCGTCTTATTTGAATTTCTCTTACCTTGGGAGTGGGATATCTCTTCACAGCTGCTCCAAGAAAGTGTAGCCGCTGCAGCTTGACTTGGATGATAGGTATTTCCTCAAGGACGCCCCTCCTGACCTTGAACGTGGAGTAGCTCCTCTCGGCCCTTCTGCACCCGCGCAGCCATGGCCTATTGGAGGTGGAGTAGCTCCTCTCGGCCACTGGCCCTGGCCTCAGTCTTGGGGTACCTCCTCACGGCCGCACCTCTTTCGTGGTTGGTTGCGCCAGGGATGGCGTCTCTCGTGTCTGCGTTGCTGGAGACGCCGATTATACAGTGGAAGTGAGAAATAGATTTAAGGGACTAGATCTGATAGAGAGAGTGCCTGATGAACTCTGGACGGAGGTTTGTGACACTGTACAGGAGACAGGGACCAAGACCATCCCCTTGGAAAAGAAATGCAAAAAAGCAAAATGGCTGTCTGAGGAGGCATTACAAATAGCTGTGAAAAGAAGACAAGTGAAAAGCAAAGGAGTAAAGGAAAGATATAAACATCTGAATGCAGAGTTCCAAAGAATAGGAAGGAGAGATAAGAAGGCCTTCCTCAGTGATCAATGCAAAGAAATAGAGTAAAACAACAGAATGCGAAAGACAAGAGATCTCTTCAAGAAAATTAGAGATACCAAGGGAACATTTCATGCAAAGATGGGCTCGATAAAGGACAGAAATGGTATGGACATAACAGAAGCAGACGATATTAAGAAGAGGTGGCAAAAATACAAAGAAATGTAAAAAAAGATCTTCACGACCAAGAGAGTCACGATAACGTTATCACTGACCTAGAGCCAGACATCTTGGAATGTGAAGTCAAGTGGGCCTTAGAAAGCATCACCACGAACAAAGCTAGTGGAGATGATGGAATTCCAGTTGAGCTACTTCCAATCTTGAAAGATGATGCTGAGAAAGTGCTGCACTCAATATGCAAGCATACTTGGAAAAATCAGCAGTGGCCACAGGACTGGAAAAGGTCAGTCTTTATTCCAGTCCCAAAGAAAGGCAATGCCAAAGAGTGCTCAAACGACCGCACCAATTGCACTCATCTCACACGCTAGTAAAGTCATGCTCAATATTCTCCAAGCCAGACTTCAGCATTGTGTGAACCGTGAACTCCCAGATGTTCAAGCAGGTTTCAGAAAACGTAGAAGCACCAGAGAACAAGTTGTCAACATCCCTGGATCATGGAGAAAGCAAGAGAGTTCCAGAAGAGCATCTATTTCTGCTTCATTGACTATGCCAAAGCCTTTGACTCTGTGGATCACAATAAACTGTGGAACATTCTGAAAGAGATGGGAATACCAAACCACCTGACCTGCCTCTTGAGAAACCTGTATGCAGGTCAGGAAGCAACAGTCGGAACTGTACATGGAACAACAGACTGGTTCCAAGTAGGAAAAGGAGCACGTCAAGGCTGTATATTGTCACCTTGCTTATTTAACTTTTGTGCTATGTACATCATGAGGAACGCTGGGCTGGAAGAAACACAAGCTGGAATCAAGATTGCTGGGAGAAATATCAATAACCTCAGATATGCAGATGACACGACCCTTATGGCAGAAAGTGAAGAGGAGCTAAAAAGCCTCTTGATGAAGGTGAAAGAGGAGAGTGAAAAGGTTGACTTGAAGCTCAACATTCAGAAAACAAATATCATGGCATCTGGTCCCAGCACTTCATGGGAGATAGATGGAAAAACAGTGGAAACAGTGTCAGACTTTATTTTTTGGGGGGCTCCAAAATCACTGCAGATGCTGATTGCAGCCATGAAATTAAAAGACGCTTACTCCTTGGAAGGGAAGTTATGGCCAACCTTGATAGCATATTAAAATGCAGAGACATTACTTTGCCAACCAAGGTCCGTCTAGTCAAGGCTATAGTTTGTCCCGTGGTCATGTATGGATGGAGAGTTGGACTGTGAAGAAAGAGGATCGCCAAAGAATTGATGGTTTTGAACAGTGGTGCTAGAGAAGTCTCTTGAGAATCCCTTGGACTGCAAGGAGACCCAACCATTCCATTCTGAAGGAGATCAATCCTGGGTGTTCATTGGAAGGACTGATGCTAAAGCTGGAACTCCAATACTTTGGCCACCTCATGCGACGAGCTGACTCACTGGAAAAGACTCTGATGCTAGGAAATGTTGGCGGCGGGAGGAGAAGGGGACGACAGAGAATGAGATGGTTGGACGACATCACCGACTCTGTGGACATGAGTTTGAGGGAACTCCTGGAGTTGGTGATGGACAGGGAGGCCTGGCCTGCTGTGATTCATGGGGTGGCGGAGAGTTGGACACGACTGAGCGACTGAACTGAACTGATATAAAAAAAACCCTCAGCTTGAGGTATATTTTGTGATGTGACAATGAGACAGATAATGTATTCAGTACTTTTGAAGAAATTGCAAAGTGTGTTAAAGGATAATGAAATGAAAATTTCCAGAATATTTTCAAAGGCTATTTGGAGGATAGTAGAAGTTTGCAAACCACTCTCAAATTGAGATTTACTAATAGGTACTACATTGGAAGCACTGATGCTAAAGCTGAAACTGCAACACTTTGGTCACCTCAAGCGACGAGTTGACTCACTGGAAAAGACTCTGATGCTGGGAAAGGTTGGGGGCGGGAGGAGAAGGGGACGACAGAGCATGAGATACCTGGATGGCATCGCCGACTCTGTGGACATGAGTTTGAGTGAACTCCAGGAGTTGGTGATGGACAGGGAGTCCTGGCGTGCTGTGATTCATGGGGTCGCGGAGAGTCGGACACGACTGAGTGACTGAACTGAGCTGAACTGAACTACAATTTTATAAGATTCACAGCCAACTTGAGCTCTAGTTCTATTTTTCCCATTGATAATTATTAGAGCAATCAAATCAAGAGAGAGTGTAAGTGATCTTGTCCCTGTAAAAAAAGGGTATATATCCATTCTATCAGGCGTTCTTGCTGGGCAAGAAGTCCTGTAGGGGACTGGAGAGAGGGAAGGGTAAATAACTCTAAAGGTATCTCAAGTCTGATGGGAGAAAGAATTTGCTTTTACAATTTATTTTGCATTATGCAGAGTTCTTCTCGTGCCTCTTGGGAGAGTGAAAGAGGCCTATTTTGATCAGAAACTCCTTTTAAAGTGTTAAATAAGTCAGTTGATACTCTGAAACACCCAAAGTAGGTCTACTCCAGGTTATATGCCTAAAATTTTTGAAAATCAGTCAAGGTTGATAATTTATTAACACGAATCTGTGCAAGATGAGGAGTGATATGTTGTCTAATAGCATTAAATCCCAAGTAATTGTAAGGTGCAGAGGATTGCATCTATTCAGGGGCAATGATTAATCGAGACTCTTTTAAGTGTTGTTGAGCTACATCAAACATCTGCTGAGTTTTTAAAATAGAAGGAGTTGAAAACAATATATCATCCGTATAGTGAACAATAGCACAGTTATGAAATTGCTTTCGCACAGTTTCCAGAGCTTTGGCTACACAACATTGAAACGTGGCGCAAGAATTTATCATTCCTTGAGGCAATGCAGTCCATTGATACTGTTTGTGAGGCCTGATATGATTAGGATAAGGGAGAAAGTAAATATTTCTCGGTCTGCGGGTGTAAAGGTATAGTAAAAAATCAATCCTGCAAGCCTATGATAATAATATGCCAGTTTTGAGGAATAGTGGCAAGTGATGGAATTCATGGTTGCACTGCACAGATAGGTTTCATGGATGCATTAATCTTTCAAAAGTCAGTTAAAAGACGCCATTTGTTGGATTTCTTCTTTATCACAAAAATGGGAGCATTCCAAGGAGAACATGATTCCTCAATATGTTTTAATTTCAATTGTGTATCCTCCATTGTAGTTCCTTCAGTTCAGTTCAGTTAAGTTGCTCAGTCGTGTCTGACTATTTTCCACCCTATGTATCACAGCGTGCCAGGCATCCCTGTCCAACACCAACTCCCGGAGTTCACTCAAACTCGTGTCCACAGAGTCGGTGATGCCATCCAGCCACCTCATTCTCTGTCGTCCCCTTCTCCTCCCGCCCCCAATCCCTCGCAACATTAGAGTCTTTTACAGTGAGTCAATTCTTCTCATGAGGTGTCCAAAATATTGGAGTTTCAGCTTTAGCATAAGTCCTTCCAATGAACACTCAGCACTGATCTCCTTCAGATTGGACTGTTTGGATCTCTTTTCAGGCCAAGGGACTCTCAAGAGTCTTTTCCAACACCACAGTTCAAAAACATAAATTCTTTGGCACTCAGCTTTCTTCACAGTCCAAATTTTGTAAGGGGCCACTGCTCTGTCCAAATAGGCTCGTCATATTTCAAAGTTATTTTAATAATTATATTGTTTATTAAATGAGCAGTGGCCCGTAGGAATAATATGGAATATATATTTGATTTTGTCATTGCATAAGTAAATTTCTTCTTTTTAAATTAAGGGGAGCATCGATCACATAAGGTTTTAAAGTTGCAGGTTGGCTTTTTGGTCACTCACGTGGATATATTTGGACATTTTAGTAAACCTCCTGTACTTTAGTTTGAGATACTCCTGCAATTTAACAAGAATTTATTTGTAAATGCCCAGGTTTGGGCAATAAATGTTTTGTAATAATAGTAATATCGGATTCAGTAACAAGAACACCAGAAAATCTTTTGTAATTAATTTTATTACTTATATTTGGTCGTGCATGTTCAGATACTATTGATGTTCATAAGAATTGTTTTTAATCTGATTTACCTAATTCACCTGTCTGTATATCATTCAGTTCAGTTCAATTCAATTGCTCAGTAATGTCCAACTCTTTGCGACCCCATGAACTGCAGCACGCCAGGCCTCCCTGTCCATCACCAACTCCCGGAGTCCACCCACCATGTCCATCGAGTCAGTGATGTCATCCAACTCTCTCATCCTCTGTCGTCCCCGTCTCCTCCTGCCCTCAATCTTTCCCATCATCAGAATCTTTTCAAATGAGTCAGCCCTTCGCATCAGGTAGCTGAAATACTTGAGTTTCAGCTTAAACATCATTCCTTCCAATCAATAACCAGGACTGATCTCCTTTAGGATTGACTGGTTGGATCTCCTTGCAGTCCAAGGGATGCTCAAGTCTTCACCAACACCACAGTTCAAAAGCATAAATTCTTCGACGCTCAGCTTTGTTTATAGTCCAACTCATCATCCATCCATGGCCAGTGGAAAAACCATAGCCTTGACTAGACGGACTTTGTTGGCAATGTAATGTCTCTGCTTTTTACTATGCCTTCTAGCTTGGTCATGATTTCCTTCCAAGCAGGAAGCGTCTTTTAATTTTATGGCTTCAATCACCATCTTCATTGATTATGAAGCCCAGAAAAACAAAGTCAGCCACTGTTTCCACTCGTTCCCTATTTATTTGCCATTCAGTTCAGTTCAGTTGATTCATTAAAGGAGTTAATAGAAATGTAAGGTAAAAGAAGTAGTTGGGCAATTTGTCGCCCTTTTTAAATTATGACAGTTTCTGAGATGATATCATAATTTTACTTTCTCCCTTATAATCTGAATCAATGATTCCAGAATGAATAGAAATTGCCTTAGAATTCAGACTATATCGGCCAAATATAAGGTCAAAGGTTTGTGGGAGTTAAGTGTCCATAAAGTCCGGTAGGTATTCTAGAAGGGACTGTTTGAGGAAAAACAGAAAATCTTTCAGGGCTTGTAGATTGACAGTAGCCCTGCCAAATGTTGAAGGTTTGAAAGACAAGATGGAGTTTGCCCCTGATTTTTGTTGATGGGGACCCGAGGAGTCCCCATCTTTGAGTTTCACAAAATAGGGTTCCCTTCAAATGATATTTAGATCAAGGTTGTACCCATTTACAACATCGAGGGCAGATTCCTGGAGGCTTTTTAGTAGTTTTACTTTATTCTGTATGTTTTTTAGGGCAATCAGTATTTTTTCTTTTTATGGTTCTTATCCCCACAACAAAACGCCCCCCATTCCCCTTTTTAAAGGAAGTTGTCATTGCTTCAGCTAACATTTGCATTTTCTGAGTTTTTAACCCTAAGTTGCAACAAGCCTTCAAATAATCAAGAACATTCCTGGTCTCACAAATCAGAGTGATGGCTCTCTGACAATCCTGATTTTCATTCTCCATACACAAGCAGTTTTTCAAATAGCATTTTGGCCTCCTTTCTGACAACAATAAAGGAGATAGCAACTCCCAGTGTAGATAAAGAATAAAATAAAATTCAAATAGAAGAAGCCATAGTGTTTAGAAGTTACAGCCTTTTTCATTTGTTGTATGTGAGAAAAATCAACGCCTTTGTATTGAGGCATTAGTTACCTTTGAGAATTATCATTTCTTAACAAAGTATAGAGAAACAGATCATCGGCCTCCGAGACTCGAGATTACAAATCCAGTAAATCAGAAAGCCTTCGTCCTGAAGGAGAATGAGTGCATCGTCTGTTTTCACAAATTTGAGTGCGTGTTAGGGGCTTTTCATTTTCGTATATATATATATATATTTCCATATGTCATTGTGAAAGTAAAGTCGCTCCATCGTGTCCGACACTTAGCGACCCCATAGATGGCAGCCAACCAGAGTACTGGACTGAGGTGCCATCGCCTTCTCCCCATATGTCATATATATATGATGAGGAGGTTGAAAAGCTGAAATCTGAGTCATATAGTTAACTCTATAGCTTTAGGATCTATGCTAATATCTGTGCATAAAATTTGTGTGTCATTTAGAAAATCCATTTTTTTCTTTTTTTTTTTTTTTGCAGGGGGGTGGGGAGTCTGAGCCTTCGTTAAAGGTATGGGTAAATTTTCAACTAATCGTTCTCTGTTTCCTGAGTTAGCTTATGTAGATTCCTCTTAATGATATCGTTACAATTTTTCTACCTTTCCTGAAGATGGGAGTTGGGTTAGTGATATTCTATTCATATAACTTTTGACACTCCTTCAGTTACAAAAGTTTTGAAAATGGAGCCACTATTGCTCTGAATTGTAGAGTTGAAGATCCCACTTACATCATGAGACGTCAGTACAGTAAGATTTTGTCCATTCCTTAAACTCAGGCTGTAATGGATACTGCTTTTGACATGAAAAGAGGTCTTTGAGCATGGTATACACAGGGTCTTTGAGGCTGGTAACAACAGGAACAGCATTTGCACTCGACCCATACTTTTTCCCATGAGCCCACACCCTAACATTTACATTATTGTTCATAGTAAAAGAAAGAGTTCCATATTACGAAAACAGAGACCTGGACCTTGTTTAGCATATTCCTCCCCCAAAGGGATAAGAGAGGCTCTGGCATCATTAGAAACCCATGAGGAAATAAAAGAGAATCCGAGTTGCAGCGTAATGGATGAATGAAATAACAGCGTTTGGCTCATCCTGACAGCTCCATTATAACAGTGGATGGGAGGAAATTGGACCAGAGGCTTCAGTGAGCACAGAGAAACTTGCCGTGGTTTCCAAAAGGAATCAACAGATTAGCCCCCACACAGTGCTTAATACATGTTTTTCTTAAGATATTATTAAGATGAGGGCTTTTGTGTGCTCCCAATCCTCTTGAGAGTCTGATGACTGGGGCCTATACCTCAGATGTCAGTCTCTTTCTAGTGTGGTCTTTTGCAGAAAAGACAGGGAGCCAGAGGTGTCTTAGATGCCTGAAAGGAACCCCTCTGGAGATGCCCCTCCTACCCACAGTAATAGCAAGCCCATCCCTTTTCACCTGTGTCCCTCTGATTATTTTTCTCAGGCTGTTTCAGAGCAGTTCTAACAGACATTTTCGGGCTTTCAGTCTTTTGCTCAATTTTTTACCCCTATTTTCCTCCTTATATGCTTTACAATAATATAGCATCTGAAACGTTTGCAACAGTTGTTCAAGGTTTCAGTTCAGTTCAGTTCAGTAGCTCCGTCGTAACTCTTTGCGACCCCATATATCACAGCACACCAGGACTCACTGTCCATCACCAAACCCTGGAGTTCACTCAAACTCATGCCCATCGAGTCAGTGATCACATCCAGCCATCTCATTCTCTGTGGCCCCTTCTCCTCCTGTCCCCAATCCCTCCCAGCCCCAGAGTCTTTTACAGTAATTCAACTCTTCACATGAGGTGGCCAAAGTATTGGAGTTTCAGCTTTAGCATCAGTCCTTGCAATGAACACCGAGGACTGATCTCCTTTAAAATGCACTGGTTGGATCACCTTGCAGTCCAAGGGACTCTCAAGAGTCTTCTCCAATAGCACAGTTCAACAGCATCAATTCTTTGGCTATCAGCTTTCTTCACAGTCCAAATCTCACATCCATACCTGACCACTGGAAACACCATAGCATTGACTAGACGGACCTTGTTTGGCATAGTAATATCTCTGCTTTTTAATATGCCTTCTAGGTTTGTCATAATTTTCTAAGGTTTAATTTTATCCAATTATCTGTTTTCGTAAATTATGGCAGACATCTGGAGCCAAATGAGTGAGAAATCTATTTTTAGAATAATTTCTCCTTCTGTAATATTAAGGTGAATGTCAGTTAAATTATGGAGAGATTCCCGTAGTCTATATAGAAATGTACCAGAATTTCCCTGTCTCCCTATTCTATGTCAGCCAACTTAGCATAGTTTAAAATCAGTGGGGGGTGAGGGGTGCGATCCTAAGATGGCAGAGGAATAGGACGGGGAGAACACCTTCTCTCCCACAACTCCATTGAAAGAACATTTGAACACTGAGCAAATTGAACAAAACAATTTCTTTACACTGGCAGAGGACAAAAGACACCCAGAATTGGGGCCAATATTCTTCAAAGGAGGTAGAACAGAATATAAAAGATAAAAGCAGAGAAAAGGGAGTTAGTGATGGAGATCCATCCCAGTAAGGGAGTCTTAAAGTGGAGCAGTATCCAAACACCGGGAAACCCTCTCTCCGGCAGATCTGTGTGGAGTTTTGGAATCTCAGAAGGCAACCTGGGAGGAAAAACACATACATACATATGTACCTAAACAAACCCCACAGATTATGTGCCTAATGACACCTCCCAGCAGAGAAGTACCCCCAGACACTCGCATCTACCACCAGGGAAAATGAGGCTGAACAACGAAGAGCGGGCTACACTGCTTAGGTTAAGGACCAGGCCTGAATGCCTTGAGGGCAATCTGATGGAGCTATCGTGAGAAAACAACTTTAACCTTCTGATAGCCAGGGAAGGGGGTGAGAGGTGGGAAGAGAGGGAGACCTATCCCGCAAAAAGACCTAACATACTTCAATGGACTGGAATGGGTGAATTTAACTCAGATGACCATTATATCTAATACTGTGGGCAGGAATCCCTTAGAAGAAATGGAGGAGCCAACATGGTCAACAAGAAAGTCCGAAATTCATGACTTGGATGCAATCTTAAAAACGACAGAATGATTTCTGTTCATTTCCAAGTCAAACCATTCAATATTACAGTAATCCAAGCCTATGCCTCAACCAGTAATGCTGAAGAGGCCGAAGTTGAATGATTCTATGAAGACCTTCAAGACCTTTTAGAAATAATATCCAAAAAAGATGTCTTTTTCATTATAGGGGACTGGAATGCAAAAGGAGGAAGTCAAGAAACACCTGGAGTAACAGGCAAATTTTGCCTTGGAGCACGGAATGAAGCAGGGCAAAGGCTAATAGAGTTTTGGCAAGAGGAGGCACTGGTCATAGCAAACACCCTCTTCCAACTACACAAGAGAAGACTCTACACATGGAGATCACCAGATGGTCAACACCGAAATCAGATTGATTATATTGTTTGCAGCCAAAAATGGAGAAGCTCTATACAGTTAGCATAAAGAAGACCAGGAGCTGCCTGTGGCTCTGATCATGAACTCCTTATTGCCAAATTCAGATGGAAATTGAATAAAGTAGGGAAAACCACTAGACCATTCAGATATGACTGAAATCAAATCCCTTATGATTATACAGTGGAAGTGAGAAATATATTTAACGGACTAGATCTGATAGATAGATTGCCTGATGAACTATGGATGAAGGTTCGTGACATTGTACAGGAGAAAGGGATCAAGACCATCCCCAAGGGAAAGAAATGCAAAGAGCAAAATGGCTGTCTGAGGAGGCCTTACATATACCTGTGAGAAGAAGAGAAGCAAAAGGCAAAGGAGAGAAAAAAAGATATAAGCATCTGAATGCAGAGTTCCAAAGAATAGCAAGGAGAGATAAGAAAGATTTCATCAGTGGTCAATGCAAAGAAATAGAGGGAAACAACAGAAGAGGAAAAACAAGAGATCTCTTCAAGAAAATTAGAGATATCAAGAGAATATTTCATGCTAAGATGGGCTCGATAAAGGACAGAAATGTTATGTATCTAAGAAAAGCAGAAGATATTAAGAAGAGGTGGCAAGGATACACAGAAGTACTGTACAAAAATGATCTTCAAGACCAAGATAATCACGATGGCATAATCACTCACCTGGAGCCAGACATCATGGAATGTGAAGTCAAGTGGGCCTTAGAGAGCATTACGACAAACAAAGTTAGTGGAGGTGATGGATTTCCAGTTGAGCTATTTCAAATCCTGGAAGATGACGCTGGGAAAGTGCTGCACTCAATATGCAAGCAAATTTGGAAAACTCAGCAGTGGCCACAGGACTGGAAAAGGTCAGTCTTCATTCCAATCCCAAAGAAAGGCAACGCCATAGAGTGCTCAAACGACCACACAATTGCACTAATCTCACATGCTAGTAAAGTCATGCTCAAAACTCTCCAAGTCAGGCTTCAGCAATATGTGAACCGTGAACTCTCAGATGTTCAAGTAGGTTTTAGAAAAGGCTGAGGCACCAAAGTTCAAATTGCCACATCTGCTGGATCATGGAGAAAGCAAGATAGTTCCAGAAAAGCATCTATTTCTGCTTCATTGACTATGCCAAAGCCTTTGACTCTGTGAATCACAATAAACTGTGGAACATTCTGAAAGAGATGGGAATACCAGACCACCTGACCTGCTTCTTGAGAAACCTGTATACAGGTCAGGAAGAAACAATTAGAACTGTACATGAAACAACAGACTGGTTCAAAATAGGAAAAGGAGTACGTCAATGTTGTATATTGTCACCATGCTAATTTAACTTATTTGCAGAGTACATCATGAGGAACGCGGCGGCAGAAGAAGCTCAAGCTGGAATCAAGATTGCCAGGAGAAATATCAATAACCTAATTGTCACCATGCTAATTTAACTTATATGGAGAGTACATCATGAGGAACGCTGCACTGGAAAAAGCACAAGTTGGAATCAAGATTACCGGGAGAAATATCAATAACCTCAGATATGCAGATGACACCACCCTTATGGCAGAAAGTGAAGAGGAACTAAAACACCTCGGTGAAAGTGAAAGAGGAGAGTGAAAAGGTTGGCTTGAAGCTCAACATTCAGAACACAAAGATCATGGCATCTAGTCCCATCACTTCATGGGAAATAAATGGGGAAACAGTGGAAACAGTGGCAGACTTTAGTTTTGTGGGCTGCAAAATCACTGCGGATGCTGATTGCAGCCGTGAAATAAAAAGACGCTTACTCCTTGGATAGAAATTTATGACCAACCTAGATAATATATTAAAAAGCAGAGACATTACTTTGCCAAACAAGTTCCAGATTTGTAGTCATAATGAAGTCTATGGTTTTTCCCATGGTCATGTATGGATGTGAGAGTTGGATTGTGAAGAAAGCTGATCGCTGAAGAATTGATGGTTTTGAACTGTGGTGCTGGAGAAGACAATTGAGAGTCCCTTGGACTGAAAGGAGATCTAACCAGTCCATTCTAAAGAAGATCAATCCTTGGTGTTCATTGGAAGGACTGATGCCTAAGCTGAAACTCCAATACTTTGACCTCCACATGAGATGAGTTGACTCACTGGAAAAGACTCTGATGCTGGGAGGGATTGGGGGCGGAAGGAGACTGGGAGGACAGAGAATGAGATGTCTGGATTGCATCACCAACTCAATGGGCATAAGTTTGAATGAAGTCCGGGAGTTGATAATGGACAGGGAGGCCTCGGGTGTTTTGATTCATGGGGTTGCAAGAGTCGGATTTAACTGAGCGACTGAACTGAACTGAAGTGAAAGTACTGCCGGGCCAGCTCAGAGAACAAAGGACTGAGAGAATACCAGTGGAAAGTTAACTGGATGTGGAAAACCCATCAACTGCAAGAGGAAGACAGGTGGAAGCCAGAGCAAGGAAGGGGCAAACTCGGTCCCAGAGAAAGTATTTCCTCTCAAACGGCGAACAGGCTTTCAGTTGCTAACCAAGACTTCCTGGGATTCTAGACAGTTGACATCAATTGGGAGGGTGCCAGCTAGAGATCAGCTCCCCAGTGGAGGCACATGGCACACGAGAAATGGTTCAGTCTATCACCCAGTAAACCAAGAATTTGGGACACAGGAAGTGATAAGACACACTCACTGCCCAGGGAATGCACACTCGCCAAGCACCTGCTTGCCTGACCTGTTCAGAAATGGGGAAGGGTACAAAGGAAAACCCAACTGACTCTGCGTCTTTGGGGAGTAACAGAGAACCTGAACATGAGTGACCTAGTTCAGGAATGTGCACACAACTCGAGGCCTGCTCCCTACAGGGTTATCTGGAGCCTGAGCAGTGTAGACTGGTAAACCTCACACACCAAAAGCAGGGGCAAATACAGGGTGTCCAAGACACTGCGAGAACTCCCCACACATGCCAGTGATATTTGTTTGCACTCTTCCTCCCTCCACACAGCATGGTTGAAAAAGTGAGACTAAATAAGAGCCCACGTCTCGCCCTTATGTTAAGGTGGAAATTAGACACTGAAGAGACCAGCGAACAGAAGAAACCAACCTAACAGAAGGAACCACTTTGGAAGTGACAGGTGAAACAGAATAAACGCTGTAGATAACAGCAACTACACTGGAGGGGCCTTATATCGTCTAAGCTGGAAAAATGAACTATCTGAAACTGAACTGAGCCCACACTCTCTGCAACAGCTCCAGAGGAATTCCTAGATGTATTTTTTACTACAATCAATTTTTTTTTTAATTTTTATTTTTTAAGATCTCTATTCTGCCTATAATTTTCATTTTTATAACATGCTATTACATTACCCAAACCAGAAAAGTAGAGGTTAGACCATCAAAACTACAACATTAAACAAAAACAAAAGCAAAATCCCCCAAAGTATATTTTTTTGTTTTGTTTTGCTTTAATATTGTATTTTTGAGAGTCCAACTTCTAATTTAGAATTTTAATCTTTGCTTTTTGGTAGTTGTTATCAATTTTTTACCTTTATGAATCTAATCTTAAGTACCCATTTTTATCTAGGAGTGTGATTACTGACTTGATTATTCTCTCTCCTTTGGACTCTCCTTTTTCTACACCAGGTCGCCTCTATTTCTTCCGTCCACCTTCTCTTCTCTACCCAACTCTGTGAAATTCTCTGTGTGTTCTGGGCTCTGGAGAAGATGGTACTACCTTGATCTATCTCTCTCCTTTTGATTCCCCTTTTTCTCCTCCATTTCACCTCTATCTCTTTCCTCCATCTTCTCTTCTCCATATAACTCTGTGAGCCTGTCTGAGGGTTCCAGACTGTGGAGAGCACATAAGGAATCGTTTACTGGCTTGATTGCTCATTCCCCTTGTGATTCCCCCTCCCCTCATTTTGGTCACCTCGATCTCCCTCCTCCCTCTTCTCTTCTCCTTGTAATTCTTCAAACTTCTCTGGGTGTCCCTCACTCTAGAGAGTCTTTTCATTGTTAACCTAGAAGTTTTATCATTAATGCTGGATGGAGGTAGAAGTCTTGATGTTACTGTGAGAATAAGACTCTAAACGAGAAGAAGGAGGCTTAAGCCCAAAACCTGATAACACCAGAGAACTCCTGACATCAGGAAACATTAACCAATAAGAGATCATCCGAAGCCTCCATACCTACACTAAGAGCAAGGGTCACCCATGAGCCAACAAGTTCCAAAGAACGACATAACACACAAATTCTCCAGCAACACAGGAACATAGTGCTGAGCTTCAGTATACTAGGAAAGGATGATGGCTACCTTAATTACCAGGTGAATCTAGACAAACTGAAAAATTGTTGTCATTAAATCTTATTTAAAGTCTATCTGTTAGTTTGAAAATTCTGTAATGAACTGATTTGCTAGCATAAACATATAGAGTATATCTTTTTGTCTTTACAATTCTTTAGAAGTTTCCTTATCATGAGCATCATCTTATGGCTTAGTATTCATTCACAAACAGATTTTTTTTCCTTCCCTTATGTGTTTGTGGTGAGGATTTCTAGATGAGTTAACAACAAACAAGCAATCAAATACTGAAATCTGGTTTCATCTATATTACACCTGCACAATCCATTTTTCTTAACCAACTGCTTTCTGGGTTCGGGAGTCCTGTCTACTGGTGTGAACATGGTAAACAGATGCATATACAGCAGTACCAAATGGAAAGAAGAGACTCAGTATTATACAATGAGTTGTTTTCTCTCGAAATTTGTATGTTGAAGCTCTAACTCTCTGTACTTTATATTTAGTGAAACTGTGAGGATATTACAGTTCTTTCTGACCCTATTTGGAAATAGTACCTCTAGATTGGTAGTTGAGTTAATATGTTTGGCATTTTTTAAGAAAAGCTGATCAGTCAGAGAAAAAAACAGAAACACTACTATGTGAAGACAAAGCCAGAAAATGGCCAGGAAAAATCCAAAAGAGGTCTCAGACAAAAACAAATCAGCTGAATATAATTACTGCCTTGAACCTCAGAAGTTTGAAGCACATTTATTGAAGCTCCCTGGTATAGGACACTTTGTTATGGCAACTTTAGCAATCCAATATATGCGCTTCTCTTGAAAAACATCTGTCAATACCTAAAGAATTCTCCTTTTCTTACATAAGTTTTCAGGGAATGGAAACTGGCAAAGAACTCACTTATCCATCGATTGATTACCCCCACAAAGTCATAGTGCTCCCTAAGAGCTTTCATTCTTTCTTTAGAGATTCAGCTGTGTTAAAATTTATTCCTACTTCATGGTTAAAGATGACATAGGAAATATTAGAAAGATCATAGTTTACAGGAACTGGTAGAAGAAAATAAACACAAGGGAAAACAGGCTGACATTGAAAATACACAACCCTCTCCACTTATCTTTTCCATACATCATGTTTAATTCCCTAGGAGAAAAGTGGTAGTGGCCTAGGTTTTTCTTCCTATTGCTTTGGGGAAATCACAAAGTTGTGAAGTTATGGTAACCAAGCCAACCTAAACATTCCCAAAACAAGACACTAGGCTGCAGTAGCCATGGGGCAGCCTAGAGGATAACAAATCCTCCCAAAACGTTGGAGCCACCTTGCCCTTTACACCAGACAATTGGCCAGGTATATTGGCATCAACATCTCTATGGCAGGATTTGTGGTTTATGACTGCCACTCTTATCACCAACCCTCTAGATGCCTGAGAAACCAAAGAGACCACCGTTCTATTTAGACTAGATATCTTAAATAAACAGGAATAAAATTCAATCCAAACTGAAGGGCTCCAACCAAAGGAGATGCATAGATGATCCTCAGCCACACAAAGGGCTGTTATGAGCAGCATTACCACAGATACAGGCAAGTTCACCATTAACACCTGCAGCCCATGCCAGACACATATCCCCAGTATTGATGGAGAGGGTAGATTTGAAATCCACTATCAACTAGAGGCCACATCCCTGGTGGTTCAGATGGTAAAACATCTGCCTATAATGCGGGAGATCTGGGTTCAATCCCTAGGTAGGGAAGATCTCCCTAAGAAGGAAATGGTAACCCACTCCAGTACTCTTCCCTGGCAAATCCCAATGATGGAGAAGCCTGGTAGGCTACAGTCCGTGGGGTCGCAAAGAGTCATACACGACTGAGCAACTTCACTTTCACCAACTAGAGGGGGAAAAAAACAAACAAAACCCTCTTGACCTTCTTTCTTAGTCAAATTTAAAAGACAGAGTCTGCGCTCAAGCACATCATGCCCAAGGCATACATGATTGATAATATTTGTAGGTAACAGTACCAGCTAGAGGACACCTTGGATCTGTCGTACAACGAAAGTGAAGTAATATAGAAGACTTTAGGGACTGCTCTAGGTGAGACAGAAGGCAAACAGGAGGAGGAAGTGGAGGGAGCCCCAGGCAGACGCGAGAGACGCCCGGCTCTGGCGGCGCAGACGCGAGAGACACCTGGCTCCAGCGGCGCAAACGCAAGAGATGCCCAGCACCGGAGCAACCGACCACGTGCAGAATCGTGGCTGAGAGGAGCTACCCCACGCCCAGGGTTAGGGCGGTGGCCGAGAGGAGCTGTACCACGTCCAGGAGGCGGTGGCTGCTTGGGCACCGGAGGGCTGAGAGGAGCTGATCCACATTCAAAGCAGGAGGGGCGGCCTTGAGGAGATACCCCTCATCCAAGGTAAGGTACAGCGGCTGCACCTTGCTGGAGCAGCTGGGAAGAGATACTCCATGACCAAGTGGAATATAAGAATCCACTGTTCTGGGGAGGAAGGAACAAGATGGCGGAGTGATAAGATGGCAAGACCACTTTCTCCCCCACAAATTCATCAAAAGAACATTTGAACGTTGAGTAAAGTCCACAAAACAACTTCTGAATACTGGCAGAGGACATCAGGCTCCCAGAAAAGCAGCCCATTGTCTTCTAAAGGAGAGAGAAGAAATCCAGCTCCACCCACCAGAATACCGACACATGCTTCCCTAACCAGGGAACCCGGACAAGTCACCCGTCCAACTCCACACACAGCGAAGAAACTACATAATAAAGAGAACTCCACAAACTGCAAGAAGAGGGAAAGGCCACCCCAAGCAAAGCAATATAAGCAAGATGAAGAGGCAGAGAAATACCCATCAAGTAAAGGAACAAGATAATTGCCCACCAACACAAACAAAAGAAGAAGATATAGGGAATTTACCTGATAAAGAATTTCAAATTTTGATGGTGAAAATGATTCAAAATCTTGAAAGCAAAATGGAGTTACAGATAAATACCCTGGAGAAAAGGATTGAGAAGATGGAAGAAAGATTTAATAAGGACTTAGAAGAAATAAAAAAGAGTTAATATACAATGAATAATGCAATAGATGAGATCAGAAACACTCTGGAGGGAACAAACAGTAGAATAACAGAGGCAGAAGACAGGAAAAGCGAACTAGAAGATAGAATTGTAGAAATAAATGAAACAGAGAGGAAAAAAGATAAATGAATTAAAAGAAATGAGGACAATATTAGAGTCCTCTGGGACAATGTTAAACGCTCCAACATTCGAATCATAGGAGTCCCAGAAGAAGAAGACAAAAAGAAAGACCGTGAGAGAATACTTGAGGAGATAATAGTTGAAAACTTCCCTAAAATAGGGAAAGAAATAATCACCCAAGTCCAAGAAACCCAGAGAGTCCCCAGCGGGATAAACCCAAGGCGAAATACTCCAAGACACATATTAATCAAATTAACAAAGATCAAACACAAAGAACAAATATTAAAAGCAGCAAGGGAAAAACAGCAAATAACACTTAAAGGGATTCCCATAAGGATAACAGCTGATCTTTCAACAGAAACTCTTCAGGCCAGAAGGGAGTGGCAAGACATACTTAAAGTGATGAAAGAAAATACCCTACAGCCCAGATTACTATACCCAGCAAGGATCTCATTCAAATATGAAGGAGAAATCAAAAGCTTTATAGACAAGCAAAAGCTGAGGGAATTCAGCATCACCAAACCAGCTCTCCAACAAATGCTAAAGGATCTTCTATAGACAGGAAACACAGAAAGAGTGTATAAACTTGAACCCAAAGCAAAAAAGAAGGCTACGGGATCGTACTTGTCAATAATTACCTTAAACGTAAATGTGTTGAAATTTTCAAAAAGGCTAGGAAACTATTCTCATAGCCATCAATAGTTCAGTGTTGAGTTCATGAATAGTTTTTAAAGTTTGGGACAAACTGTAGTATTTGCTCTTTGAAGTACTATTTGTAATTGGCATATTACGATGTAACATTGGTCTTCATTTCCAACTTAAAACGCCTAAAAATGTCTAACAGGTTTTTAGATTTGTGAATTTTAGTTGAAATGTATTTTATGATGTTACTAAACCTGCAGAAATATTGAAATATTTCAGAGAACTTATTCACTGTACATTTAATTTATTTTATTTATAAAAGTTATGAACTGTAGAAAATTTTACTTGTTGGGTCAATTGCTTGTTGCTTCAAATGCTTGTTGCATTTGAAGTGCTAGTTAGAAGAAAATCAAATACCTTCAATGTATAAATGCTATTAAGTTTTTAAAGGACTCTGGAGTATAAGTAAGTTTGTTTAAAGAAATTTAGTCTGTTCAACTTGAATCAGCTCTGTCAAACATTAATTAAAAGCCTCATTTAAAAATAAATAAATAAATAAATAAAGGTGAAAAAAAAATGAAATACAGGAGCCCCAAAGATCTGCTCATATGTGAAAGTCGCTCAGTCGCGTCAAAAAAAAAAAAAAAAAAATATATATATATAAAAAAATAAATGGTTTCCGTTGAAGGCTGGGAAAGAAAAAAAAAAAAAGAAGACTTTAGTGCTAGTTTCAGAGACAAAATGGTCATCTCCAAGATGACCATAGGACTCAAATCACTAATAAGGCAGTGCAGGTTCCCTCTATGGAACTTAATCAAGATTGACAGCTCAAAATATGGATAATATACATGCACTCTTGGAAGATGATTAAGACTGCAAGAACACAGAACATTTCCAGGGTAAGTGACAGAGAGTGCTACAAGTCGTTGATTAGACGGAAGACGATGGAGAGCAGAATCAAACAGAGATTTCAGAGCTTGGATCTGACTGTTTGATTTGGTGGGAAAAATGCCAAACGTGCCTGCAGACCTAGAGGATGCTTTTCAAATATTTAACAAACTAATGTGATCTTTGGCCTCAGCCAAGTCTAACAATCTTCAGACCTCAGAATACTATGGTAGACCAAGTTCAGTGCCACCATTTAGAAATTCAGGGGATAGTATTTTTTGGGTGGGGCACTTGTAGGAGACTTCTCTATCAGATTTGTTCCAACACACAGCATACTTAATAGAGCTGGAGCCATGATTCATCCATAGATGACACGTCTCTCAGAAATATTTTAATTGAGTTATCTTCAGTGGATCATTCATATCTTTGTGACTCCCATGGACTGCAACATGACAGGTTTCCCTTTTCATCACCAACTCATGCAGTTTCTCAAACTCATGTTTCTTGAGTCGGTGATGCCATCCAACCTTCTCCTCTAGCCTGCAATATATTCCGGGTATCAAGGTCTTTTCCAATATATTTGAACTTTGCGTCAGCTTCAGTATCAGCCCATCCAATGAATATTCATGGCTTATCTCCGTTAGGATTGACTGGCTTGATCTTCTTACAATCAAAGTGACTCTCAAGAGACTTTTCAAACACCACTGTTCAAAAGCATCAGTTCTGCACTCAGTTTTCTTTGTGGTCCAACACTCACATACATTCATACAAGATTACAGGAACAAACATAGCTTAGACTCCATAGACATTTGTTGGTAAAGTACTGTGTCTGTTTTCTAATGCACTTTCTAACCTTTTCACAGTTTTTCTTCAAAGGAACAGGCTCTTTGAAATCATGACTACAGTCACCAACTGCAGTAATTTTGGAGCCCAAGGAAATTAAGTCTCTCACTGTTTCCATTGTTTCCACATCTATTTGTAATGAAGTAGTGGGACTGCGTGCCACAATCTTCATTTATTGAATGTTGGATTTTAAGACAGATTTTTCAGTCTCGCCAAGAAGTTCTTTAGCTACATTTCATTTTCTGCCTGAAGGGTGGTGTTATCTGTATATTTGAGGTTATTGCTGTTTCTACCAGCAGTCCTGATACCATATTGTGCTTCATCCAGTTCAGCATTATGCATGATGTACTCTGCATATAATTTAAATAACCAGGGTGACAATATCGTTAACTGCTTTTTTGCAAGTTGGAACAGGTGTATTGCTCCTTGTCTCGTTCTAACTGTTGCTGCTTCACCTGTATACATATTTCTCACAAGGCAGATAAAGTAGTCTGGTATTTCTGTCTCCTTAAGAATTATCCAGTTTGTTTTGATGTACACTATCAAAGTCCCTGGCATAATAAATGAAGTAGAAGTAAATTTGTGTTTTCTGGAATTCTCTTGTATTTTCTATGGTCCAATGACTATTGCCAATTTGTTTTCTTGTTCTTCTGTCTCTTCTAAATTCAACTTGAACATCTGGAAATTATCAGTGTACTTACTCTTGTAGACTAGCTTGGAGAATTTGAGCATTACTTTGATAGCGTGTGAGGTGAGTATAACTGTGGGAAAATTTCAAAATGTTTTCTGTGGCATTTCTTTGAAATAGGAATGAAACTGATGTTTGCTTGTCTTGTGGCCACTGCTAATTTTTCCTAACTGGCTAGCATATCATGTACATCTCATTATTTGGGATTTGAAATAGTTTAGCTGGAATTCCATCATCTCCAATAGCTTTGTTTGTAGTGATGTTTTGTAAGGCCCTCTTGACTTCACATTCCATGATAGCTAGCTCAAGGTGATGATCACACCACTGTGGTTATCAAAAGACCTTTTTTCTAAAGTTCTTCTGTGAATCCTTGCCACCTCTTCTTAACACCTTCTGCTTCCTTTAGGTCCATACCCTTTTGTCTTGTCCTGCCCATCTTTACATGGGATATTCCCTTGTTATGTCTACTTTATTGGAAGAGATCTGTAGCTCTTCTCAGTCTGTTGTTTTCATGTGTCTCTTTATATTTATCACTTAGGAAGATTTTCTTAGCTCTCCTTGCTATTCTTTGTAACTCTGCATTCAGATGGACATATCTTTTCATTTTGCCTATCGTCTTTCCCTCTCTTCTTTGGTAGAAAGAAATAAATTTGAAAGTCCTCCTCAGACAACGATTTTGCCTTTTTGCATATCTTCTTCTTGAGGATGATTTTGATGAACCTCCATCCATCAATCGTTCATATTGGGCACCTAGCAGCCTTGGGAATTCACCGTTCAGTGACCTTTCTTTTTACCTTTTCATTCTGTTCATGGGGTTCTCAAGACAAGAATACCAAAGCGGTTTGACGTTAATGTATCCAGTAGACCATGTTTCATGAGAATTCCCATCATGACCTGACCATCTTGGGTGGCCCTACATAGGATGATTCAGAGCTTCATTGAGTTAGACAAAACTCTGTCCAAGTGATCACTTTGGTAAGTTTTCTGCAATTGTGGCTTCCATTTTGTCTGTCCCCTGATTGGTAAGGATGAGAGGCTTATGGGAATTTCCTCATAATATTTCAATTACAAAATCATAAACAACAGTCCTGGATTTTTTTTTTCTCTTTGACTACTTCTCTACTGATACAAAACGAAGAAAGTACACACTTGTAAGTCCCATTTTTGTATTAGATATTTTTTTTTCTGATTTTCCCAACTGTTCCAATGTTGCTGAATGACTTCCTGATACTTAATATAACCAATTTTATAGTAACTCCCCCTGCCATACCAGACACACTCAAATAAATGAAAGGAAGATGAAATGCAAAAGAAAGAACAGACAAGCCAACTTCTGAAGAGTGTTGCAAATGAAGAAAAGTCATGGGAAAGTGAGCCATAAGTCAGCAGACTGACACAGTAGTGTGGGGAAAACTCTGGAGAGAAATCAGCAAAACTTGTAAACAGATCATTTGTCATCAGTCCGGCTATCAGTCGTGTGTGACTTTTTGTGACCCCATAGATTGCAATATGCCCAGTTTCCCTGCCTATCAGCAACTCCCAGAGATTTCAGAAACTCATGTCCATTGAGTCCATGATTCCTTCCAAACATCTCATACTGTGTTGTCCTCTTCCCCTTCTGCCTTCAATCTTTCCCAATATCAGGGTCTTCTCCACATTAGGTGGACAAAGGATTGGAATTTCAGCTTCAGCATCAGTCCTTCCACAGAATATTCAGGACTGATTTCTTTTAGGAAGCACAGTTAGAGTCTTCGGCAACCCCACAATTCAATTCTTCAGCGCTCAGCTTTTCTTATAGTCCAACTCTCACACCCATACAAGACTACTGTCACTTGTCATAGGTATCAGTAACTTCCTATTTCTCCCTTCTAATTCTCATTAAGTTTCTTCCTTCATAATTATCCTGCCTACATGTTAAGATCCTGCTGGATTCCAAATCTAAATGACACATTTCAACTTCTTCTTTAGTCTCATGACAGGATTACTTATGGCCTTATTGGTCATCTCCATTTGTTTTAGTCTAGCAATCAGTTAATCCCATTACTTCTGACACTAGGAAATATAGGAATGTGAGGGGCATCGTTTCATCTCCTTCATGTCATATTCATCTTCACCTGAGCCTCCAGATACCTCCATCAGTACTTCTTATATGTTACTCATTGAGACAATTGTGACCACACTTGATGTATCTTATAAAACTTATTATAGTATGCAAACGGGAAATATACTAAAATCCTTGGGAAACTTCACTAATGCTTGAGAACTCCCTCAGAAACGGGACTCTGAGTCTTCCTGATACATTCTCTGGCAAGGTCTAGAGGCTGAGAGTGAAAGAATATTATAGAGATTCACCTTCCTGTATGGATTAATTGTGGAATACAGTTGAATCTAAAACCTCTTTAACTTGTGACATAAAAGTAGGCATGACAGCATGCCAAAGACAAAAAACAGAGCCACACACACTTAGAAAATAGTTCTAGTGGCTCTCTAGTGATATGACAGACCCGATCATGTCTATCATTAAGGAGCCTGGTCCTAGATAAGGAAGGGATATATATGGGTCTCAGTGTTGTCATTTCCTCTCAATTCCAGAGATTTCCATTGCTCTAGAAAAGGGAAAATTTGTTCGAGGTTATTATTCCCAAATCAACGAAGCAATATCCCAGTTTATCAGATCCCATATAGCCAAAGCAATATAGAAATCCATATTTCTGCTAATAGGAAAGAAATTCCAAAACATCAGTGGAGAAAAGGAAACAAACCTCTTGCCAAAAGGGAGGTAATTTGTTTGTTTTGTTTTAGAAAAAGAAACAGTTCAGTTCAGTCACTTAGTCGTGTCCGACTCTTTGCGACCCCATGAATCACAGCACGCCAGGCCTCCCTGTCCAACACCAACTCCCAGAGTTCACTCAGACTCATGTCCACAGAGTCGGTGATGCCATCCAGCCATGGGCCAGCATATCTCGCATCTGCATCGCCAGGGCCGGCATTTCTAAAAGAAACAGTAGTGTATAAAAATACACAAAGATAATTTAGAGAAAAATGCTTACTAACTTCAGGGTACACCACATGGAGACCTATTAAAAAGAAAGACAATTTGTATCTGAACACAAGTAAATGTGTAAGTGTGTGTGTTCTGTCCTGTGTGGCTCTGCAAAGCAATGAGTGTAACCCTCCTGCCCCTTCTGTCAATGGGATTTTCCAGGCACGAAACCTGGAGTGGGTTGCCATTCTCTACTCCATTAAGTTAGGCATGTAAAGCTGAAGGAAAACATTACCCAAGCATTTTATTGCATCTTTTTCAAGATAAAGCAGACTGTATAAGCTCTTGTCTCCAGACAGTGTCTCTGCATTTCCAAAGTTGCACTTGTGAAAGAGGCAAGTTTACACGCTTGTGGACTGGGATGAATCAAAATATAGAGGAGACCAACTAAGCATAACAGGGAAATGTTTAACAATCTGGATTACTTCACAATGTTTTGAGTCCCATTTTTTATCTCTAAGCCCCCAAACAGAATACATTCCATCCTTTACTGTTTCAATATTTCAAGAAGGAGACAAAGGTAAAATGATGGAGTAGAGTGCCAAGAAGTGGGTCATAAATCTGTGTATCTGACTCAGTAACTTTACTGCATTTTCATTTATATTTCCAGAATTCACCTCCAAGTACTTCCTTCTAACTCTAATAATGCTGCAGACCTTGTGTAGCCCTGGTGATTGCAGTAAAGGGGCCAATGAGATAGTGACACTGATTATCCCTCAGGGCTCCAGGAATAGGACAATATATCCAGTGTTGATCTTTGTTGTAGGAGATGCTAGAGATCAGGCATTGGCAAGTCCCAAATGGGCACAGAAACCATAGGAATGCAGAACCAGTTGCAGATTAATAAGTTTAATCACTTATTCCTCCTGGACATGGTTTACAACAAGATCAATAAGTATTAGACATGTTATTAGTCTTCGTATCTTTAACTAAAGTATGAAGTACAGGTTGGTGCTGGTTTAGAGAGGGTCTGGGTGTACACAGAAGCATCACTGACCATGAGGTAGTGATGCAAGGGCCGGTTGGTGTCAAATTCAATTAATGTATAGCTGAGGAAAATAAATCCATATTGTAGCATGCTGCTAGAACTATGCAGAACTATGGCTGCTGGTGCTATACTTCAAGGATGGCTTCAACATATCCCCCACTAGGTCCTACCACCTATTCCACATTTTATACTATCCCTACAAGAAACGTTCAGGGAGAAGAAAATACAACTAGTGTGCTGCCATGAAGCTAGAGCTAATGTATGTGCAGAAGTACGGACTCACCAAGAAACACCTTTTCCATTGGTACTACAAATTCCAGGTAAGCTGAAAATAGAGCGTTCCAAGACTAAAGCAGATAGGGTCATCAAATCTGTGTTTATTAAGATGTTTATTAACATCTTAACTGCACAGAAGAGGCATCAGAACCTAACACTACTCCACTTAAGCATTTCTCATGAATTTCACTACCTATATGATAAGACATTTCTAATCATTTCTGTCATTCCTGCTCCCTGCTCATGTCCACACATGACCAGTCATTCAGATACCTTTAAGCTCCATATTTTGTTCTTCTCATATTCTGTGCCTTGTCAATGTCCTTCATTTTGCCTGAATTGTCCTTCCCTTCTTTTGATATTTTTCCTACCAAGTCTTGATTTTTTAAAGTGGAGAGTTCAAAAGAGATAAAGAGGATATAAAGATGAAGAGGAACATGAAAAGGCTATCTTAAAATTCATCTTTCAAGAAATGAAGGTATATTATCTCGTCCCATCACTTCATGGCAAATAGATGGGATTCAATGGATACAGTGGCAGACTTTATATCTTTAGTCTCCAAATCGCTGCAGATGTTGACTGCATCAGTGAAATTAAAACACTTGCCCCTTGGAAGAAAAGCTATGACCATCCTAAATAGCATATTAAAAAGCAGAGAGATTAATTCCCGACAAAAGTCCATCTGGTTAGAGCTATGATTTTCCCAGTAGTCATGTATGAAAGTGAGGGTTGACTATAATAAAAGCTGGGCACAGAAGAACTGATGCTTTCAAACTGTCCTGTTGGAGAAGACTCTCGAGAGTCCCTTGGACTGCAAGGAGATCCAACCAGTCCATTCTAAAGGAGATAAGTCCTGTGTATTCACTGGAAGGACTGATGCTAAAGCTGAAACTCCAATACTTTGGCCACCACATGCGAAGAGCTAACTCACTGTAAAAGACGCTGATGCTGGGAGGGATTGGGGGCAGGAAGACAATGGGATGACAGAGAATGAGATGCCTGGATGGCATCACAGACGGGATGGGCATGATTTTGAGTGAACTCTGGGAGTAGGTGATAGATAACGAGGCCTGGCGTGATGTGATTCATGGGGTCACAAAAAATAGGACATTTTTGAGGCACTAACACTTTCCCTTTCTGGTAATAGTTTGGTATTGGTGGCTTCCTGTAAAATGCTATGGTCCAGAGGTCAAAGGTAGATTCTGACTCAGGCATGCAATAAACAGGAAAACCAATGAGGAAAAAAAAAAAAGAAAGAAAGAAGGAAAAAGAGAACTCACCCAGTGTGGCTTTCTGGCAAAACGACAAGGTTATTTCTCTTTAATATTGTACCACGAAGTTTCCTTTAAAAATTAGGTATCCTTCAACTTTACAAATCCTGGGCACCTAAACCTGTAAAAGACTCTCTATTCTGGAAAACTGCTTTGGTCAAAAGAAAGCCTACTCATCTGAGAGGTAAGAATGCATTTCTATTGGTAAAATTTTGACAGGAATAACATGGAAGAAAATGACTGAATAAAAAGTGAGATAAAGTGTAGTACAATTGGTTTCCAGTTGAGATTATACTTGCTTTATCACTGCGTTATCTTGTTTCTGTCATTCCATGTCTCCTGAAAATCCTTATCATTAAGTCCCATGAACAGCAATCATGGACACTGATTTAAGGGATTGTTATGGAAAACGTCGCAGAGAGTAGGACACGACCAAGCGACTGAACTGAACTGATGGAAAACGTTCCCACCACAGAATAGAAAATACATATCATTCACCAAAATAGGAAAGCAAAAAACTTTCATACACAAGCATCAATTTCTGTTAATGAAAAATGTTTTTTTGTGACATTTACTATCCCTGATACACACCTCTGAAATACGTAAGTCATTGTAAAAAATGCTTTCCTTAGAAGATGATGACAATTTTTTTAGCTCTTCTTGGGAATGAAACCCAATGTTGGTGATTTTAATTTGTAAACTATATACTACTTTTTCAGAGGGTTAGGATCTTAAGAATCTTGCTTCCATACAGATTTTCTGAAGATGAACTTGTTTAATATATGTGTTTCTTGTCGATTCCATAAGTCCTTATTCAGACATTTTTTTACTCCCTAAATAGAGACTTCTACTCCTGAAGCAAGGAGAGTAAAGTCAGAAGGAAAAATAGATATGGGATATGATAGTTAATTCCAATCGGAGAACACAATCTATCAAAGAAAATTGAACAGCTCAACTAAAATAGTAATCTTATAACAATCTGTAAAGACAGAAGAAAACTTCATGAGTGATTTAAAATCATATCTCTAAGACCATTAACAAAAAGATAAAAATCAAGGGAAGCAGAAGAATGGCAGATGCACAGGCAGTGAGACCAAGAAGAACAGAACATAGAATGGAAGTTCAGTGTGACTGAATAAAACAGAGTTAATTGAACAATGGGAAGACTGAGAATTATTAGCTTAATGTGAACAATGTCAGAGTCCTGATCTCTGAAGAAACAGGATTTTGCCTCAGTAACAGTTACCACACTTTATCACTCATGAGCTTTTGCGTAGCAGAATTTTATCCAAGAATGAAACAGGACAGAGAAAGCTTCTGACATAGACATCAGAATCGGGACCTAGAGTGCCCCTGACTAGTCTAAGCAAGAGAGCTATATACTATTTAATTTTGTTATAACAATAAATCCAAAGAATGTCTCAAGGTGGTAAAAAAGTTTACCAGACCACTTCTACAATTTACATTTTAAAGTAACAGGATTAGAACTTACCAAACCCACTCCTGTAATATACATTCTAATATCAAGTTTAGTCAGAATGTTTTCAAGAAGGAGAAACTGTTCCCAAGCAGGATACAATGTTGTTATATAATACTTACTAAGAAATATAGGAGAAAAATTAAAATATAAAAGCTTGTCCTTTCCTACTCCTTGAGAATTCCAAGCCTCTATCTCCTCTTCGAGAACCTCAAATTCTTTCTCCTCCTCAGGGTCTCTGGACTTATCATTCCACCTAGGAATTAACTCTCTCATTATCCCCTTTTCTTTTAAGGAGAATTATGTTGCCAAGGGAAAAGGGTGTCATTTTCATTCCATAGCTACTTTCTGATGTGATGGGGCTTCATCCCTAAATTCATCAGCATCTCTTCTAACTGTCATATTGAGAGTCTCTAGACCAGAGGTCCCAAATAATAGTTTGGAGAGGCTGTGGCAATTGTAGGAGCCTGTTCACTTGTAACTTAAAAACTTTCACACAGTTAGAAACAAATCAGCTTTAAAGATCGAGATGAAAGATAAAATAGTCATTAAACCAAATTAAAACACAATCAAAATTAAGAGTTACATTATGTCCATAGTTACATGACTCCATTTTAGGATTTTTAGATGTCCTCAGGTCAAGAAAAAGTGACATATATTATTGTTGTTGTTGAAGGTATTCACAGAGTTGAAGTCCTTTCTTTGAAGTGATGAATCCCACCATGGGGAACCCCCTTCACTTGATGAGGAGTTTGAAAAGCTGAAAGCTGAATCACAGAGTTAATTCTAAAACTTTAGGATCTATGTCAATAGTTGTGCATAAAAATGTCTGTCATTGAGATAATCCGCTTTTTTGGGCGGGGGCAAAATGAGCCTTCTCTAAAGGTGTGGGTACATTTAAACCAACAGTTTTGTGTTTCCTGAGTTAATTTATGTTCAGTTCAGTTCAGTTCAGTTCAGTCGCTCAGTCGTGTCCGACTCTCCGCGACCCCATGAATCACAGCACGCCAGGCCTCCCTGTCCATCACCAACTCCCGGAGTACACTCAAACTCATGTCCACAGAGTCGGTGATGCCATCCAGCCATCTCATTCTCCGTCGTCCCCTTCTCCTCCCGCCCCCAACCTTTCCCAGCATCAGAGTCTTTTCCAGTGAGTCAACTCGTCTCATGAGGTGGCCAAAGTATTGGAGTTTCAGCTTTAGCATCAGTCCCTCCAATGAACATCCAGGATTGATCTCCTTTAGAATGGACTGGTTGGATCTCCTTGCAGTATAAGGGACTCTCAAGAGTCTTCTCCAACACCACAGTTCAAAAGCATCGATTCTTCGGCGATCAGCTTTCTTCACAGTCCAACTCTCACATCCATACATGACCACGGGAAAAACCATTGCCTTGACTAGACGGACCTTGGTCGGCAAAGTAATGTCTCTGCTTTTTAATATACTATCAAGGTTGGTCATAACTTTCCTTCCAAGGAGCAAGCGTCTTTTAATTTCATGGCTGCAATCAGCATCTGCAGTGATTTTGGAGCTCAAAAAAACAAAGTCTGACACTGTTTCCACTGTTTTTCCATCTATTTCCCATGAAGTGATGGGACCAGATGCCATGATCTTTGTTTTCTGAATGTTGAGCTTCAAGCCAACCTTTTCACTCTCCTCTTTCACTTTCATCAAGAGGCTTTTGAGTTCCTCTTCACTTTCTGCCATAAGGGTAGTGTCATCTGCATATCTGAGGTTATTGATATTTCTCCCAGCAATCTTGATTCCAGCTTGTGCTTCTTCCAGCCCAGCGTTCCTCATGATGTACTCTGCATATAAGTTAAATAAGCAAGGTGACAATATACAACCTTGACGCACTCCTTTTCCTATTTGGAACCAGTCTGTTGTTCCATGACCGGTTCTAACTGTTGCTTCCTGACCTGCATACAGGTTTCTCAAGAGGCAGGTCAGGTGGTCTGGGATTCCCATCTCTTTCAGAATGTTCCACAGTTTATTGTGATCCACACAGTCAAAGGCTTTGGCATAGTCAATGAAGCAGAAAGAAAGATTCCTCTTAATGATGCCATTACCCTTTATCTACCTTTCCTGAAGATTGGAGTTGGGTAAGTGATATTGTATTCCTAAAACTTTTGACATTCCTTGAGTTACAACAGCTTTAAAAATAGGGTTGCTCTGAATTGTAGAGTTCAAGATCCCACTTACATCATGAGAAGTCAGTACACTAAGATTTTGTTCATTCCTTTAACTCAGGCTGTAATGGATACAACATTTGACGTGAGAATAGGTCTTTGAGTGTGGTCTATGAGGTTGGTAATAACAGGAACAGCATTTGTGCTCGACCCATACGTTTCCCATCAGCCCACTCCCTAATATTCACATTATTGTTCATTTTAAAAGAAAAGGTTCCATATTAATGAAAACAGTGGCCTGGAACTTGCGCAGCATATTTACCCCCCAAAGGGATAAAGGAGACTCTGGCATCATTAGGAACCCATGAGGAAATAACACAGAGTTCTAATTTCATCTTAATGTCAGGAAGCAACAATTAGAACTGGACATGGAACAACAGACTGTTTCCAAATAGGAAAAGGAATACATCAAGGTTGTATATTAGCACCCTGCTTATTTAAATCCTATGCAGAATACATCATGAGGAACTCAGGGCTGGAAGAAGCACAGCTGGAATCAAGATTACCAGGAGAAATATCAATAACCTCAGAAAGGCAGATGACACTACCCTTATGGCAGAAAGTGAAGAGGAACGAAAAAGCCTCTTGATGAAAGTAAAAGAGGAAAGTGAAAAGGTGGGATTGAAGCTCAACATTCAGAAAACTAAGATCATAACATCTGGTCCCATCACTTCATGGGAAATAGATGGGGAAACAGTGTCAGACTTAATTTTTGGGGGCTCCAAAATCACTGTGGATGCTGATTGCAGCCATGAAATTAAAAGACACTTACTACTTGGGATGAAAGTTATGACCAACCTATGTAGCATAATAAAAAAACAGACATTCCTTTGCCAACCAAGTTCCATCTAGTCAAAGCTATGGCTTTTCCAGTGGTCATTATGAATGTGAGAGTTGGACTGTGAAGAAAGCTGATTGCCAAAAATTGATGCTTTTGGACTGTGGTGTTGGAGAAGACTCTTGAGAGTCCCTTGGACTGCAAGGTGATTCAACCAGTGCATTCTAAAGGAGATCAGTCCTGGGTGTTCATTGGAAGGACTGGTGCTAAAATTGAAACTCCAGTCCTTTGACCACCTGATGTGAAGAGGTGGCTCACTGGAAAAGACTCTGATGATGCTGGGAGGGATTGGAGGCAGGAGGAGAAGGGGACGACAGAGAATGAGATGGCTGGAAGGTATCACTGACTTGATGGACATCAGTTTGAGTGAACTCCAGGTGCTGGTGATGGACAGGGATGCCTGGCATGCTGTGATTCATGGGGTCACAAATATTCGGACATGACTGAGCTACTGTACTGAACTGAACAGAACATAATAGCTTTTGGCTCATCCTGATAGCTTTAGTATAATAGAGGATAGGAGGAAAGTGGACCATGGGGCTTCAGTGAGCACAGAGAAACTTGCCCTGTTTTCCAAAAGGTATCAACTGATTAGCCCCCACAGAGTGCTTAATACCTAGTGTTCCTCAGATGTTATTAAGATGGGGGCATGTGTGTGGTCCCAATTCTCTTGAGAGTCTGATGACTGGGGCCTATATCTCAGAGGTAAATCTTTTCTCTTGTAGTTCTTTGCAGATGATACAGGGAGCCAGAGGTGCCTTGGATGCCTGAGGGGAAAACTTGTTGAAATATCCCTCCTTTCCTCAGGAATAGCAAGCCCATCCCTTTTCACCTGTGTCCCTCTGGTTATTTTTCTCAGGTTGTTTCAGAGCCGTTCTAATAGACATTGTTGGGGCTTCAGGCTTTTGCTGGATTCCCTCCCACCTCTATTTTCATCCTCATATTCTCTACTATAATATACCATCTGAAATATCTGTAACAGTTTTCCTAAGGTTTAATTTGGCCCAAATACCTGTTTGCATAACTAATGGCAGACATCTGATGTAAATTGAGTGAGAAATCTATGTTGAAAATTGTTTCTCCCTCTGTAATATTAAGGTGAATGTCAGTAAAATTATGGGGAGCTTCCCGTAGTCTATTTAGGAATGTACCAGAATTTCCTTCTCTCCCTATTCTATGTCAACCAATTTGGCATAATTTAAAGTCAGTGGGTGGGGCTGGGGTGTCATCCTAAGATGGCAGAGGAATAGGACTGGGAGACCAATTTCTCCCCCAAAAATCCAGCAAAAGAACATTTGAACGCTGAACAAAGTCCACAGAATAATTTCTGAACACTGGCTTGAAGACATCAGGCACCCAGAAATGCTGCCAATTTTCTTCAAAATGAGGTAGGGCAGAATATAAAATAAAAGAAGTGTTAGCGATGGAGAGCCGTTCTGGCAAGGGAATCTTAAAGAGGAAAAAGTTTCCAAACACCAGGAAACCCTCTCTTCAGCGTGTCTGTCGGGAGTTTTGGAATCTCAGAGGGCAACGCACCTAGGAAAACAATACATATAGACATATATACATACATAAAACCCACAGGTTATGTGCCTACCCCAGACACTTGCATCCATCACCAGGAAGAGGGGGCTGAATAGGGAGGAGTGGGCTGCATTGCTTAGGATAAGGACCAGTCTCAAATGTCCTGAGGTCAATCTGAGGGGGTGCGAAGAGAAAGGGAAAGAGAACTATCCCAGAAAAGCCCTTACTTGAGATACTGCCGGGCTCACTCACAGAACAAAGGACGGAGCAAATACCAGAGGAGACTGTGCAGGATGTGGACCAGCCCATCCACCGCAGGAGGAGGGGGCAGGAGGGTGGTAGCCAGAGCAAGAAAGGGGCAAATTCAGTCCCAGAGACAGCATTCCTTATCAAACTGTGAACAGTCTTCCAGTTGCTAACCAAGACTTCCTGGAATTCTAGACAGTTGACATCCACCAGGAGTGCCACAGCGACAGATCAGTACCCCAGTAAAGACACAGCAGAGATGGTGCACACTGTTACCCAGTAAACCAAGAGGCTGGGACCGGGGAAGAGATAGGCGATCTCACTGCCAGGGAGAGGACACTAGCCAAACACCTTGTTGTCTGAGCTGTTCAGGACTGGGAAGTGTAACAACAACAACAACAAAAAGCCCAACTCAATCTGTATCTTTGGGGAGTACCAGAGAACCTGGCCCTGAGTGGCCTAGATCAGGAAAGTGCACGCAACTTGGGGCCTGCTCCCTGAAGAGTAATCTGGAGCCTGAGTAGTGTAGGCTAGGAAAGCAAACAACCAAGAGCAGGGGCAAATCCAGGGTGTCCAAGGCACTGCGAGCACTCCCCACACACGCCATTGATATTTGTTTGCAGTGTTCCTCCCTCCTCACACAATGATTGAAAAACTGAGCTTGAATAAGAGAACACTTCTCACCTTTATGTTAGAGTGGAAATTGGACACTGAAGAGAGCAGCGAACAGAAGAAACCAAACAAACAGAAGGAACCACTTTGGAAGGGACAGATGAAACAGAATACCCCCTGTAGATAACAACAACTACACTGGGGGTGTACTTTAGATCTTGAGAACAAGATCTAAGCTGGAACAAGGAGCTATCTGAAACTGAACTGAGCCCACACTCTCTGAAACAGCTCCAGAGAGATGTATTTTTACTACTTTCATTTTTTTTAAATTACTTTTTAAGTCCTCTGTACTGCCTTTAATTTTCATTTTTATAACATATTATTACCTTACCCATGCCAAAAAGTAGAGGTTAGACCGTCAAAACTACAATATTAAACAAAAACAAAACCCCCAAAATATACTTTTTTTCTTTTGTTTTTTAATACTGAGTTTTTGTGAGTCCAACTTCTACTTTAGATTTTTGATCTTTGCTTTTTGGTAGTTATCAATATTTTACCTTTACGAATCTAATCTTAAGTACCCATTTTTATCTAGGAGTGTGATTACTGGCTTGATTACTCTCTCCCCCTTTTGATTCTCCTTTTTCTTCACCAGGTAGCCTCTATTTCCTCCCTCCACCTTCTCTTCTCTACCTAACTCTGCGAATTTCGCTGTGTGTTCTGGGCTGTGGAGAAGATAGTAATACCTTGATCTATCCCTGTCTTTTTTATTTCCCTTTTTCTCAGCCATTTCACCTCTATCTCCTTCCTCCTTCTTCTCTTCTCCATATAACTCTGTGAGCCTCTCTGAGGGTTCCAGACTGTGAAGAGCACATAGAAAATAGGTTACTGGTTCGATTGCTTTCTCCCCTTGTGATTCCCCCTCTCCACCTTCTGGTCACTTCTATCTCCCTCCACCCTCTTCTCTTCTCCATGTAATTCTGCAAACCTCTCTGGATGTCCCTCACTGTGGAGAGTCTTTTCATCAATAACCTAGAAGTTTTATCATTGGTGCTGTATGGATGTAGAAGTCTTGAGGCTACTGTAAGTATAAGACTCTAAACCAGAAGCAGGAGGCTTTAGCCCAAAACCTGAGAACACCAGAGAACTCCTGACTTCAGGGAATATTAACTGGTAAGACATCATCCGAAAACCTCCATTCCTACACTGAAAGCAAAGATGACCCAAGAGTCACCAAGTTCCAGAGAAAGACATACCACACAAATTATCCAGCAACACAGGAACATAGTGCTGAGCTTCAATATACAGGCTTCCCAAAGTCATTCCAATCGCATAGACATCTCAAATCTCACTACTGGATACTTCATTGCAATCCAGAGAGAAGAAACCCAGTTCCACCCATAAGAACACCGACACAAGCTCCACGAATCAGTAAATTAGAAACAATCAAACACAAAGAACAGATATTAAAATCTCCATGGGAAAAACAACACACAAGGGGATTCCCATAAGAATACCAACTGATCTTTCAATAGAAACTCTTCAGGTCAGGAGGAATGACAGGACATATTTAAAGTGATGAAAGAGAAAACCTACAACACATATTACTGTACCCAGGTAAGATCACATTCAAATATGAAGGAGAAATCAAAACCTTTACAGACAAGTAAAAGCTGAGAGAATTCAGCACCTCCAAACAAGCTCTTCAACAAATGCTAAAGAATCTTAGACAGGAAACACAGAAATGGTATATACATTCGAACCACAAACAACAAAGTAAATGGCAATAGGATACTAATATCAATAATTACCTTAAATGTAAATAGGTTGAATATCCCAAACAAAAGACAATCGCTGGAAGAATGAATACAAAAGCAATACCACGATATATGCTCTCTACAAGAGACCCACTTCAAAATACGGGACATAAAATAGTGATCGAAAATGAAGGGCTGGAAAAACATATTACATGCAAATGGAGACCAAAAATATAAAAAAGCTGGAGTAGCAATACTCATATTAGATGAAATAGACTTTAAAGGCTATGAACAGAGACTAAGAAGAACACTCTATCATGATCAAAGGATCACCCCAAGAAGAAGATCTAACAATGAAAATCATATACGGACCCAACATAGGGCACTGGACTATGTAAGGCAAATGCTAACAAGTATGAAAGGGGAAATTAGCAATAACACAATAATAGTGGGAGACTTTAATATCCCACTCAAACCTATGGATAGATCAACTAAACAGAAATTAACAAGGAAACACAAACTTTAAATGCCACCATGGAGCAGTAGACCTAGTTGATACCTATAGGACATTTCACTCAAAAACAATCAATTTCGCCTTTCTCTCAAGTGCACATGGAATCTTCTCCAAAATAGATCATATCTTGGACCATAAATCTAGCCTTGGTAAATTCAAAAACAATTAAAACCATTCCAATCATCCTTTCTGACCACAATGCAGTAATATTAGATCTCGATTACAGGAAAAAAAAATTAAAAATGCCAACATATGGAGGCTTTTGAATAACCAAAAAATCACAGAGGAAAAAAAAAAAGAAAAATATGCATAGAAAGGAGTGAAAAATGAAGACCCAACAACCCAAAACCTATGACACTGTAAAAGCTGTGCTAAGGGAAGGTTCATAACACTACAGACTTACCTCAAGAAACAGGAGAAAACTCAACTAAATAACCACACTTCACACTTAGTTTAGTTTAGTAGAGTTCAGTCGCTCAGTCATGTCCGACTCTTTGCGACCCCATGAATCACAGCACGCCAGGCCTCCCTGTCCATGACCAACTCCCGGACTTCACTCAAACTCATGTCCATCAAGTCGGTGATGCCACCCAGGCATCTTATTCTCTGTCATCCCCGTCTCCTCCCACCCCCAATCCCTCCCAGCATCAAACTCTTCCAGTGAGTCAACTTTTCGCATGAGGTGGCCAAAGTATTGGAATTTCAGCTTTAGCATCAGTCCTTCCAATGAACACCCAGGATTGATCTCCTTTACAATGGACTGGTTGAATCTCTTTTCAGTCCAAGTGACTCTCAAGAGTGTTCTCCAGCAACGCAGTTCAAAAGCATCAATTCTTCAGCGATCAGCTTTCTTCACAGTCCAACTCTCACATCCATACATGAAAACGGGAAAATATCATAGCCTTGACTAGACCGACATTGATTGGCCAACTAATGTCTCTGCTTTTTAATATGCTATCTACGTTGGTCATAACTTTCCTTCCAAGCAGTAAGCGTCTTTTAATTTCATGGCTGCAATCAGCATCTGCAGTGATTTTGAAGCCCAAAAAATAAAATCAGACACTGTTTCTACTGTTCCCCCATCTATTTCCCATAAAGTGATGGGACCAGATGTCATGATATTTGTTTTCGGAATGTTGAGCTTCAAGCCAACCTTTTCACTCTCCTCTTTCACTTTCATCAAGAGGCTTTTGAGTTCCTCTTCACTTTCTGCCATAAGGGTGTTGTCATCTGCATATCTGAGGTTATTGATATTTCTCCCAGCAATCTTGATTCCAGCTTGTGCTTCTTCCAACCCAGCGTTCCTCATGATGTACTCTGCATATAAATTAAATAAGCAAGGTGACAATATACAGCCTTGACGTATTCATTTTCCTATTTGGAACCAGTCTCTTGTTCCGTGTACAGTTCTCACTGTTGTTTCCAGACCTGCATACCGGTTTCTCAAGAAGCAGGTCAGGTGGTCTGGTATTCCCATCACTTTCAGAATGTTCCAGAGTTTATTGTGGTCGACACAGTTAAAGGCTTCGGCATAGTCAATGAAGAAGAAATAGATAATTTCCTGGAACTCTCTTGCTTTCTCCATGATCCAGCGGATGTTGGCAATTTGATCTCTGGTTCCTCTGCCTTTTCTAAAACCTGCTTGAACATCTGGGAGTTCACGGTTCACATATTGGTGAAACCTGGCTGGGAGAATTTGGAGAATGACTTTACTAGTGTGTGAGATGAGTATAATTGTCCTGTAGTCTGAGCATTCTTTGGCATTCCTTTTCTTTGGGATTGGAATGAAGACTGACATTTTGCAGTCCTGTGAACAGTGCTGAGTTTTCCAAATTTGCTGACATATTGAATGCAGCATTTTCACAGCATCATCTTTCAGGATTTGAAATAACACCATTGGAATTCCATCACCTCCACTAGCTTTGTTCATAGTGATGCTCTCTAAGGCCCTCTTCGCTTCACATTCCATGATGTCTGGTTCCACATGAGTGATCATGCCATCGTGATTATCTTGGTCGTGAAGATCTTTTTTGTACAGTTCTTCTGTGTATTCATGCCACCTCTTCTTAATATCTTCTACTTTTAGGTCCAAACAATTTCTGTCCTTTATCGAGCCCATCTTTGCATAAAATGTTCCCTTGATATCTCTAATTTTCTTGTAAAGATCTCCTGTTTTTCCTATTCTGTTGTTTTCCTCTATTTCTTTGCATTGATTGCTGAGCAAGGCTTTCTAACTAGCTATTCTTTGGAACTCTGCATTTAGATGCTTACATCTTTCCTTTTCTCCTTTTCTTTTCGCTTCTCTTCTTTTCACAGCTATTTGTAATGCCTCCTCAGACAGCCATTTTGCTTCTTTGCAATTTTTTTTTCCATGGGGATGGTCTTTTCCCTGTCTCCCGTACAATGTCACTAACCTCCGTCCAGAGTTCATCAGGCACTCGATCTATCAGATCGAGTCCCTTAAATCCATTTCTTACCTCCACTGTATACTCATAAGGGATTTGAATAAACTTCACCTCTAAAACAACTAGAAAAGGAATAAATTAACAACCCCAGGGTTAATAGAAGGAAAGAAACCTTAAAAATTGGGGCAGAAATTAAAAAAGAAAGAAAAGAGAACATAGGAAAAAAAAAGAAGAAGGAAAAGTTGGTTCTTGAGAAGATAAATAAAAGTGACAAAACATTAGCCAAGCTCATCAAGAAACAAAAGGGAAGAATGAAATCAACAAAATTAGAAACAAAAATGGAGAAATCACAAATGACAACACTGAAATACAAAGGTTCATAAGAGACTATCAGCAACTATATACCAATTAAATGGACAACTTGGAAGAAATGAAAAATTCGTAGAAAAGTCTAATTTTCCAAACATGAACCATGAATGAATAGAAAATCTTAATAGATCCCCCACAAGCAAGGAAATTGAAACTGTAATCAGAAATCTTCTAGCAAACAAAAACCAAGGATCAGTCGAATTCGCAGATGAATTCTCCCCAAAATGTAGATAACAGCTAACACCTATCTTACTCAAATTCTTGCAGAAAATTGAAGAGAAAGATAAATTTCCAAGCTCATTCTATAAGACCACAATCATCCTAATAATAAAACAAGACAAAATGAATAGTGAAGTCGCCTAGTTGTGTCTGACTCTTTACAATTCCATTGACTGTAGACCACCAGACTCCTCCTCCTCAACAAGTAAGGGAACAGGATAAATGCCCACCAACCCAAATAAAAGAGGAAGAGATAGGGAAACTACACGATAAAGAATTCCAAAAAATGATACTGAAAATTATCCAAAATCTTGAAAACAATTGGAGCTTCAGTTCAGTTTAGTTCAATTTAGTCGCTCAGTCGTGTCCGACTCTCCGCGACCTCATGAATCACAGAAGATACAACCTTGACTAGAGAGTAAAATCTGATAACACCATAGTAGGCCTAAAAGCAGCCACCAATTCTCCAGGCCTCCCTGTCCATCACCAACTCCCGGAGTTCACTCAAACTCATGTCCGCAGAGTTGGTGATGCCATCCAGCCATCTCATTCTCTGTCATCCCCTTCTCCTCCCACCCCCAAACTTTCCCAGCATCAGAGTCTTTTCCAGTGAGTCAACTCTTCACATGAGGTGGCCAAAGTGTTGGAGTTTCAGCTTTAGCATCAGTCCTTCCAATGAACAACCAGAACTGATCTCCTTTAGAATGGACTGGTTGAATCTCCTTGAAGTACAAGGGACTTTCAAGAGTTTTCTCTAACACCACACATCAAAAACATCAATTCTTTGGCGATCAGCTATCTTCACAGTCCAACTCTCACATCCATACATGATCATGGGAAAACCATAGCCTTGACTAGACAGATCTTTGTTGGCAAAGTAATGTCTCTGCTTTTTAATATACTATCAATTTCGGTCACAACTTTCCTTCCAAGCAGTAAGCGTCTTTTAATTTCATGGCTGCAATCAGCATCTGCAGTGATTTGGGAGCCCAAAAAAATAAAGTCTGACATTTTTTCCACTGTTTTTCCTTTATTTCCCATGAAGTGATGGGACCAGGTGCCATGATATTTGTTTTCTGAATATTGAGCTTTAAGCCAACCTTTTCACTCTCCTCTTTCACTTTCATCAAGAGGCTTTTGAATTCCTCTTCGCTTTCTGCCAAGTGTAGTGTCATCTGCATATCTGAGATTATTGGTATTTCTCCCAGCAATCTTGATTCCAGCTTGTGCTTCTTCCAACCCAGCGTTCCTCATGATGTACTCTGCATATAAGTTAAATAAGCAAGGTGACAGTATACAACCTTGACGTAGTCCTTTTCCTACTTGAAACCAGTCTGTTGTTCCATGTACAGTTCTGACTGTTGCTTCCTGACCTGCATACATGTTTCTCAAGAGGCAGGTCATGTGGTCTATTATTCCCATCTCTTCCAGAATGTTCCACAGTTTATTGTTATCCACACAGTCAAAGGCTTTGGCGTAGTCAATGAAGCAGAAATTGATGTTTTTCTGGAACTCTCTTGCTTTCTCCATGATGCAGCGCATTTTGGCTATTTGATCTCTGTTTCTTCTACCTTTTCTAAAACCTACTTGAACATCTGGGATTTCACGGTTCACATATTGCTGAAGCCTGGCTTGCAGAATTCTGGGCATGACTTTACTAGCGTGTGAGATGAGTGCAATTGTGCGGTAGTTTGAGCATTCTTTGACATTGCCTTTCTATGGGATTGGAATGAAGACTAACCTCTTCAAGTCCTGTGAACACTGTTGAATTTTCCAAATTTGCTGGCATATTGAGTGCAGCACTTTCACAGCATCATTTTTCAAGACTTGAAATAGCTCAACTGGAATTACATCACCTCCACTAGCTATATTCGTAGTGATGCTTTCTAAGGCCTACTTGACTTCACATTCCAAGATGTCTGGTTCTAGGTCAGTGATCACGTTATCCTGACTATCTTGGTCGTGAAGATCTTTTTTTGTACAGTTCTTCTGTGTATTCTTGCCACCTCTTCTTAATATCTTCTGCTTTTCTTATATCCACACCATTTCTGTCCTTTATCAAGCCCATCTTAGCATGAAATATTCTCTTGATATTTCTAATTTTCTTTAAGAGATCTCTTGTTTTTCCTAATCTGTTGTTTCCCTCTATTTCTTTGCGTTGACCACTGATTAAATCTTTCTTATCTCTCCTTGCTATTCTTTGGAGCTCTGCATTCAGATGCTTATATCTTTTTTTTCTCTCCTTTGCTTTTTGCTTCTCTTCTTCTCATAGCTATATGTAAGGCCTCCTCAGACAGCCATATTGCTCTTTGCATTTCTTTCCCTTGGGGATGTATCGGGGACCAGCCCCGATATGACCCAGGGTATCCTCGGGATGAACGGCGTCGGCATCAGAGAGAGAGAGAGAAGGAGAGAGAGAGAGACAGGGGCTGATGATTCCTTGGTTTACGCTGGAAACCAATAAAACCCCAGCACAGGGCTTGCTCTGTTTACGTAGGCCGCAGGCACCCTCTCGAATCACTTGAGGCATCCCACCAGGGCACCCCCTCGAGTGAGTCTTAGAAGCCCAGGCAGATAAGTAAACTCAGAGGGCCCAGCGCTCCAAGGATCTCAACCAGAAAAAGGAGAATAGAGAAAAGGATGGAAAAAGAGAAAGAACGACACGGGGAGACCAAGCTTCAGTGAGCAAGGCCCAAAACTTTATTTTCCAGTATTGCTTTTATACCCTAAGTTATGCGCATAAGAAACACAGAAAGGGAGGTATAGATTCACACCAAAATCACGTGGGGTCAGCAGTCTTGACCCTTATCAGGATCAGGGCTTATTTTTGTGTGATAAAAGTTTTAGGTGATTTACATCATCTTCTGGCCAGGGGGCCTGCTAACAGTTTTATGGCCCTCTCTCCTGACAATAGGTTAGTTAGCAAGTAAAAGACTTTTCTTTTAAGGTGACTTTCCTAGAGTCAGGTGTTAGACACAAAACAAAGTTACATTCCTATAAGGCACCGGTGTAGTGAGCTGCAAGAAAGGAATTTATTAACTTAAGATCTGATGTGGTTAAATCAAAGGTTACTACTTATATTCTCTGTATGTGATTAATATATTTCCAAGGATACAATGGATAGAGGAAACTTTGCAGCAAGCATTGATTCAACAATGAAATCTTTTTTAGTACTACTCTAATGATTTTAACTTCTTCAACAGATTCATATATTTTAGAATATTAGGCATGGCTGGGAGGCTATAAACAGTCACAATCATAGTTGTAAGAGACCGGACAAACTTGTCATGCAAGTTAGAATGCTATCAGAGGGGCTTGGATTGGAACACTCCTATTAAGCCGAGGAGAACTTTTAAACTACAGCTCTGAATTAATGTTTTCAGAGAAAGGTTGTTGGGGGGAAGCCCCTGTAAGTATTTGAGGACTTGGTAAGAGGAGTAAGATAGTAAAGAAGTCAGATTCCAGTTTTCTTTGGGGTAGATGCTCAGGTAAGTCCAGGGGGCTCCTCGAGTCCTGATTAGCCTTTGCCCGTAAGTTTCTTCCCCAGTTGAACTTTGCCACGGGTAGGATTTCCCTCACTGGCTCCCGGCAGGGATGGTCTTGGTCCCTTTCTCCTGTACAATGTCACGAACCTTCATCCATATTTCATCAGGCAATCTATCTATCAGATCTAGTCCCGTATATTTCTCACTTCCACTTTATAATCATAAGTGATTTGATTTAGGTCATATCTGAATGGTCTAGTGGTTTTCCCTACTTTCTTCAATTTCCGTCTGAATTTGGCAATAAGGAGTTCATGATCGGAGCCACAGACAGCTCCTGGCCTTTATACTAACTGTATAGAGCTTCTCCATCTTTGGCTGCAAAGAATATAATCAATCAGATTTCGGTTCTGACAATCTGGTGATGTCCATGTGCAGAGTCTTCTTCTCTTGTGTAGTTGGAAGAGGGTTTTTGTTATGTCCAGTGCCTCCTCTTGGCAAAACTCTATTAGTCTTTGTTTGCCCTGCTTCATTCTGTGCTCCAAGGCCAAATTTGCCAGGTGTTTCTTGACTTCCTACTTTTGCATTCCAGGCCCCTATAATGAAAAGGACATCATTTTTGGGTGTTAGTTCTAAAAGGTATCGTAGGTCTTCATAGAATCATTCAACTTCGGCCTCTTCAGCGTTACTGATTGAGGTATAACCTTGCATTACTGTAATATTGAATGGTTTGACTTGGAAATGAACAGATATCATTCTGTCGTTTTTATGATTGCATCCAAGACATGAATATCGGACTTTCTTGTTGACCATCATGGCTCCTCCATTTCTTCTAAGGGATTCCTGCCCACAGTAGTAGATATAATGGTCATCTGAGTTAAATTCACCCATTCCAGTCCATTGTAGTATGTTAGGTCTTTTTGCGGGATAGATCTCCCTCTCTTTCCACCCCTCACCCCCTTACCTATCTATCACACAGTTAAAGTTGCTTTCTCATGATAGCTCTGTCAGATTGCCCTCAGGGCATTCAGGCCTGGTCCTTACACTAAGCAATGTAGCCTGCTTTTCACTGTTCAGCCTCCTTTTCCCTGGTGGTAGATGCGAGTGTCTGGGGGTACTTCTCTGCTGAGTGTTGTTGTTAGCCACATAATCTGTGGGTTTTTTGTATGTATATATGTAGGTATGTGTTTTTCCTCCGAGGTTCGTTGCCCTCTGAGATTCCAAATCTCCACACAGATCTGCCGGAGAGAGGGTTTATGGTGTTTGGATAATGCTCCACTTTAAGACTCCCTTTCTGGGATGGATCTCCATCACTAACTCTTTTTTCTCTCCTTTTATCTTTTATATTCTGTTCTATCTCATTTGAAGAAAATTGACTCCGTTTCTGGGTGTCTTTTGTCCTCTGCCAGAGTAAAGAAATTGTTTTGTGCAATTTGCTCAGTGTTCAAATGTTCTTTGAATGGATTTGTGGGAGAGAAGGTGGTCTCCCCGTCCTATTCCTCTGCCATCTTAGGATCACACCCCTCACCCGCCCCCCCCACTGATTTTAAACTATGCTAAGTTGGCTGACATAGAATAGGGAGACAAGGAAATTCTAGTACATTCCTATATAGACTACGGGAATCTCTGCATAATTTTACTGACATTCACCTTAATAATACAGAAAGATAAATTAATCTAAAAATAGATTTCTCTCTCATTTGGCTACAGATGTCTTCCATAATTTACGAAAACAAGTAATTGTACAAAATTAATCCTTAGAAAGTTATGACCAACCTAGAAGGCATATTAAAAAGCAGAGGCATTACTATGCCAAACAAGGTCTGTCTAGTCAATGCTATGGTGTTTCCAGTGGTCAGGTATGGATGTGAGAGTTGGACTGTGAAGAAAACTGATAGCCAAAGAATTGATGCTTTTGAACTGTGCGGTTGGAAAAGACTCTTGAGAGTCCCTTGGACTACAAGGTGATCCAACCAGTGCATTCTAAAGGAGATCAGTCCTGGGTGATCATTGCAAGGACTGATGCTAAAGCTGAAACTCCAATACTTTGCCCACCTCATGTGAAGAATTGACTCACTGTAAAAGACTCTGGTTCTGGGAGGGATGGGGAACAGGAAGAGAAGGGGCCACAGAGAATGAGATGGCTGGATGTGATCACCGACTCGATGGGCATGAGTTCGAGTGAACTCCAGGAGTTGGTGATGGACAGGGAGGCCTGGTGTGATGTGATACATGGGGTGGCAAAGAGTTACAACGGAGCTACTGAACTGGACTGAAACCTTGAACAACTGTTGCAAACATTTCAGATGCTATATCATTGTAAAGAATATGGGGAGGAAAACAGAGATAAAAAATTCAGCAAAAGACTGAAGCCCCAAAAATGTCTGTTAGAACTGCTCTGAAACAGCCTGAGAAAAATAATCAGAGAGACACAGGTGAAAAGGGATGGGCATCTCCAGAGGGATTCCCTTCAGGCATCCAAGACACCTCTGGCTCCCTGTCTTGTCTGCAAAAGACCACACTAGAGAGAGACTGACCTCTGAGATATAGGCCCCAGTCATCAAACTCTCAAGAGGATTGGGAGAACACAAAAGCCCTCATCTTAATAGTATCTTAAGAACACCATGTATTAAGCACTGTGCGGGGGCTAATCTGTTGATTCCTTTTGGAAGCCACCGCAAGTTTCTCTGTACTCACTGAAGCCTCTGGTCCAATTTCCTCCCATCCACTGTTATAATGGAGCTGTCAGGATGAGCCAAACGCTGTTATTTCATTCATCCATTAAGCTGCAACTAGGATTGTCTTTTATTTCCTCATGGGTTCCTAATAATGCCAGAGCCTCTCTTATCCCTTTGGGGAGGAATATGCTGAACAAGGTCCAGGCCTCTGTTTTCATAATACTGAACCCTTTTTTTAATATGGACAATAATGTAAATGCTAGGATGTGAGCTGATGGGAAAAGTATGGGTCGAGCGCAAAAGCTGTTCCTGTTGTTACCAACCTCAAAGACCCTGTGTATACCATGCTCAAAGACCTCTTTTCATGTCAAAAGCAGTATCCATTACAGCCTGAGTTTAAGGAATGGACAAAATCTTACTGTACTAACTTCTCATGATGTAAGTGGAATCTTAAACTCTACAATTCAGAGCAACAGTGGCTCCATTTTCAAAACTTTTGTAACTGCAGGAGTGTGAAAAGTTATATGAATAGAATATCACTAACCCAACTCCCATCTTCAGGAAAGGTAGAAAAAGTGTAACGATATCATTAAGAGGCATCTACATAAGCTAACTCAGGAAACAGAGAACCATTATTTGAAAAGTTACCCGTACCTTTAACGAAGGCTCAGACTCCCCACCCCCCTGCAAAAAAAAAAAAAAAATGGATTTTCTCAATGACACACCAATTTTATGCACAGATATTAGCATAGATCCTCAAGCTATAGAATTAACTATGTGACTCAGGTTTCAGCTTTTCAACCTCCTCATCAGTTGAAGGCGGCCTCCCATGTTGGGATTCTCCAATTCAAGGAAAGGCCTTTTTTCAACTCTGTGAATGACTTCAACACAAAAATCCTATGTGACAATTCTTGATCTGAAGATACCTATAAATCCTAAAATGGACTCATGTAACTATGGACATAATGTAACTCTTGATTTTGATTGGGCTTTAATTTGGTTTAATGACTATTTTATATTTCATCTCTAACTTTATAACAGGGTTTGTTTCTAACTGTGTGAAAGTTTTTAAGTCACAAATGTACAGTCTGCTACAATTGCCGCAGCCTCTCCCAAATATTACTTGTCACCTCTGGACCACAGACTCAATATGAGGGTTAGAAGAAAGGCTGATAAATTTAGGGATGAAGCCCCATCACTTCAGGAAGTAGTTATGGAATGAAAAGGACACCACTTTTCCTTGACAAAGTAATTCTCCTAAAAAAGAAAAGAGGATAAAAAGAGAATCAATTCATCAATTCATTTCGTTTCAGTTCAGTCGCTCAGTAGTGTCCGACTCTTTGCGACCCCATGAATCACAGCATGCCAGGCCTGCCTGTCCATCACGAACTTCCAGAATTCAGTCAAATTCAAGTCCATCTAGTTGGTGATTCCATCCAGCCATCTCATTCTTTTTCGTCCCCTTCTCCTCCCACCCCCAATTCTTCCCAACATCAGAGTCTTTTCCAGTGAGTCAACTTATCACATGAGGTGGCCAAAGTATTGGAGTTTCAGCTTCAGCATCAGTCCTTCCAATGAAACCCAGGATTGACCTCCTTTAAAATGGACTGGTTGGTTCTTCTTGCAGCCCAAGGGACTCTCAAGAGTCTTCTCCAGCACCACAATTCAAAAGCATTAATTTTTCAATGATCAGCCGTCTTCACAGACCAACTTTAACATGCATACGTGACCACCGGAAAAACCTTAGCCTTGACTAGACGGACCTTTGTAGGGAAAGCAATGTCTCTGCTTTATAATATACTATCTAGGTTGGTCATAACTTTCCTTCTAAGGAGTAGGCGTTTTTTAATTTCATGGCTGCAATTAGCATCCTCAGTGATTTTTGAGCCCCCAAAACTAAAGTCTAACACTCTTTCCACTGTTTCCCCATCTATTTCCCATGAAGTGATTTAACCAGATGCCATGATCTTTGTTTTCTGAATGTTGAGTTTCAAGCCAACTTTTCACTCTCTTCTTTCACTTTCTTCAAGAGGCTTTTGAGTTCCTCTTAACTTTCTGCCATAAGGGTGGTGCCATTTGCACATCTGAGGTTCTTAATATTTCTCCCAGCAATCTTGATTCCATCTTGTGCTTCTTCCAGCCCAGCGTTCCTCATGATGTACTCTGCATATACGTTAAATAAGCAGCGTGACTGTAGAACCTTGACATACTCCTTTTCCAATTTTGAACCAGTCTGTTTCATGTACAGTTCTGTTTCTTCCTGACCTGCATATAGGTTTCTGAAGAGGCAGGTCAGGTGGTCTCGTATTCCCATCTTTTTCAGAGTTTTCCACAGTTTATTGTGATCCACACGCTAAAAAGTTATGGCATAGTTAATGAAGCAGAAATAGATTCTTTTCTGGAACTCTCTTGCTTTCTCCATGATCCAGCTGATGTGGCAATTTGAACTCTGGTGCCTCTGCCTTTTCTAAAATCTGCTTGAACATCTGTGAGTTCACGGTTCACATATTGCTGAAGCCTGGCTTGGAGAATTTTGAGCATGACTTTACTAGCGTGTGAGATGAGTGCAATTGTGCGGTCTTTTGAGCATTCTTTGGCATTCCCATTCTTTGTGATTGGAATGAAGACTAACCTTTTCCATCTGGTGGCCAGTGCTTAGTTTTCCAAATTTGCTGGCATATTGAGTGTAGCACTTTCTCAGCATCATCTTCCAGAATTTGAAATAGCTCAACTGGAATTTCATCACCTTCACTAGCTTTGTTCGTAGTGATGCTTTCTAAGACCGAATTGACTTCACATTCCAAGATGTCTGGCTGTAGGTGAGTGATCACGTCATCGTGATTATCTTGGTCATGAAGATCTTTTTTGTAGAGTTCTTCCGTGTATTCTTGCCACCTCTTCTTAATATCTTCTGTTTCTGTTAGGTCCATACAATTTCTGTCTTTTATAGAGCCCATCTTTGCATGAAATATTCCCTTGGAAACTCTAATTTTCTTGAAGAGATCTCCTGTTTTTCCTAGTCTGTTGTTTACCTCTATTTCTTTGCATTGATTGCTGAGAAATGTTTTCATATCTCTCCTTGCTATTCTTTGGAACTCTGCATTCAAATGTTGATATCTTTCCTTTTCTCCTTTGTTTTCACTTCTCTTGTTTTCACAGCTATACTTAAGGCCTCCTCAGACAGCCATTTTGCCTTTTGCATTTCTTTTCCATGGGGATGGTCTTGGTCCCTCTCTCCTGTACAATGTCACGAATTTTCATCCATAATTTATGAGGCAATCTATCTATAAGATCTAGTCCCTTAAATCTATTTCTCACTTCCAGTGTATAATCATAAGGAATTTGATTTCGGTCATATCTGAATGATCTAGTGGTTTTCCCTACTTTTTTCCATTTCAGTCTGAATTTGGTAATAAGGAGTTCATAATCTGAGCCACAGGCATCTCCTGCTCTTGTTTTTGCTAACTGTATACAGCTTCTCCATCTTTCTCTGCAAAGAATATAATCAATCTGATTTCAGTGTTGACCATCTGGTGATGTGCATGTGTAGAGTCTTCTCTTGTGTTGTTGGAAGAGGGTGTTTGTTATGACCAGTGCCCTCTCTTGGCAAAATTCTATTAACCTTTGCCCTGCTTCATTCCGTGCACCAAGGTCAAATTTGCCTGTTACTCCAGGTGTTGCTTAACTTCCTAATTTTGCATTCCAGTCCCCTATAATGAAAAGGACATCTTTTTTTTGCGTGTTAGTTCCAAAATATCTTGTATGTCTTCATAGAATTGTTCAACTTCGGCATCTTCAGTGTTACTGGTTGGGGCATTGGTCTGGATTACTGTAATATTCATTGGTTTGCCTTGCAAACGAACAGAAATCATTCTGTCATTTTTAAGATCTTATCCAAGTCCTGCATTTCAGACTGTCTTGTTGACCATGATGACTCCTCCATTTCCTCTAAGGGATTCCTGCCCACAGTAGTAGATATAATGGTCAGCTGAATTAAATTCATCCATTACAGTCTATTTTTGTTCACTGATTCCTAGAATGTCTACGTTCACTCTTGCCATCTCCTGTTTGACCACTTTCAGTTTGCCTTGTTTCATGGACCTAACATTCCAGGTTCCTATGCAATATTGCTCTTTACAGCATCAGACCTTGCTTCTATCTCTAGTCACATCCACATTTGGGTATTGGTTTTGCTTTGGCTCCATCCCTTCATTTTTTTGGAGTTATTTCTCCACTGATCTCCAGTAGCTTACTGGGCACCTACCGACCTGAGGAATTCCGCATCCAGTATCCTATCATTGTGCCTTTCAAACTGTTCATGGTGTTCTCAAGGCAGGAACTGAAGTTGTTTGCCATTCCCTTCTCCAGTGGACCAAATTCGGCCGTGGTCCATGTGATCAGATCGACTAGGAGTATAATAAGTCCAGAGGCCCTGAAGAGAGGAAAGAGTTTGAAATTCTTGAAGAGGAAATAGACGCCTGGCATTCTCAAGGAGTAGGAAAGGACAATCTCTTTATTTTTATTATTATTATTCCTTAAACAACACTGTATCCTGCTTGAGAACAGAAAACATTCTGACTAAACGATATTAAAATGTATACTATGATAGTGGGTCTGGTAGATTCTAATCCTGTTACCTTAAAATGTAAATTATGGATGGCCTGGTTAACTTTTTTACAAAGTTAACCTTGAGTAATTCTGTGGATTTATTTTAATGACGAAATGAAATAGTATATAGCTCTCTTAGACTAGTCAGTGGGCACTCTCTGTCCCCCTTCTGATGTCTATGTTAGAAGCTTTCTCTGTCTCGTTTCATTCTTGGATAATATTCTGCTACACACAAGCTCATGGATGATCAAGTGTGATCCCTGTACCCGAGACAAAACCTGTTTCTTCAGAGATCAGGAATCTGACATTGTTCCCAATAAGCTAGTAATTATCAATCTTCCCACTGTTCCTTTTATTCAGTCACACTGAACTTTCAGTCTTTGTTCTGTTCTTCTTGGTCTCGCTACCTGTGAATCTGCCATTCTACTGCTCCCCGTGATTTTTTTTTGTTGTTGTTGTTAATGGCCTTTGAGATATGATTTTAAATTACTCATGAAATTTTCTTCTCACTTTACAGATTGTTATAAGATTACTATTTTAGTTGAACTGTTCAATTTGTTTGATAGACTGTGGACTCCAATTGGAATAATCACTCAGAGCCCATGTCTATTTTTCATTTTGATTTTACTCGCCTTGCTTCAGGAGTAGAGGTCTGTATTTAGAAAAAAAAAAAGTCTGAATAAGGACTTATGGGATCAATAAAACGTTTATTAAACATATTCATCTTGAGAAATTCTGGATGGAAGCAAGATTGTTAAGATCCTAACCCTCTGAAAAAGTAGATATAATTTACAAATTAAAATCATTAACAATGGGTGTCCTTCCCAAGATCAGCTAAAAAACAAGTCATCATCTTCTAAGGAAAACATATTTTTCAATGACTTATGTGGACAAGGAACCTAAAAAAGGAAAACAGAGAGATTTCAGAGGTCTCCATCAGGGATAGTAAATGGCAGAAAGAGCAACATGTCTCATTAAGAGAAATTGATGCTAGAGTATGAATGTTTTTCCCTTTTCTATTTTGGTGAATGGTATGCATTTTCTATTCTGTGGTGGGAACATTTTCCATAAGAATCCCTTAAATCAGTGTCCGTGATTGCTGTTGATGGGACTTAATGGTGAAGATTTTCAGGAGACATGTAATGAGAGAAGCAAGATAAAGCAGTGGAAAAGCAAGTAAAATCTCAACTGGAAACCAATTTATATTACACTTTATCTCACTTTTTATTCAGTCATTTCCTTCCATGTTATCCCTGTCAAAATTTTACCAATGGAAATGGGATTTTCACCTCTCAGATGAGGCGACTTTCATGTAACCAAAGGCAGTTTTCCAGAATAAGAAGTCTTTTACATGAATTAGTGGCCAGGATTTGTAAAGTTGAGTGTTGCCTAATTTTTAAAGGAAAGTTTTTACTATAATATTAAAGAGGAATAGTCTGGTACAGTTTTCCCAGCAAGCCACATTGGGTGAGTTCTCTTTTTCTTTCTTTTTCTTTTTCGCCATTGATCTTCCTATTTATTGCATGAGTCAGAGTCTACCTCTGATCTCTGGACCACTATACTTTTCCAGTAAGCCACCCATACCAAAGTACTAACAGAGTGGGAAAGTGTTAGTGGCTTAGACGTGTCTGATTTTTGTGACCCCAAGGACTGTATCGCCCCTCACCCCCCCCACCCCAGATTCCTCTGTCCCTGGAATTTCCCAGGCAAGAACACTGGTGTGGGTAGCAATTTCTTTCTTCAGGTGATCTTCCTGACCAGGGATTGAACCAGGGTCTCCAACATTGGAAGCATATATCTTTTTGTGTCTGAACTGTACAGGTCAATGACAATGACGACTCCACTGACTAACCACCATACTCAAAGTTCAAGATCCTTGGCGCAATTCTATTGAATGGTTCTTTGATGACGACTTCTACTAATCCAGGCTGTAAAATCAACCTTCTCTAAACTGCATACCCTGTTACAATGGGAGCTGCACAAAGCTAACTACTTATGAACTGGAAGGTTTCTAAGGAGCAAAATAGTCAAATGTTTGCTATTGAAAATAGCCAAACATAAAATAATTTAGAAGTTATAGGAAGATATCTTGATTATAAAGATTGCAGGAAAAAGAAAAATTAGATATCAAAGTTTTGCAGGCCCACATTCATTCCATAAATCAACTCGAATAGTTTAAATTTTGTCTGTTGTATACAATGTCATGTGAGGAAGAAAAGGTTAAAGCTTAGAGGTGAACAACTGCTAAACTGATCCAATATCTTATGTATACAGGTGAAGAAACAGCCATATAAATGAAGTTGCTTGTTAAAGTCCAGCAAGTTTTAGTATGAGGCTTCCTCAGACAATATTGACCTGAATAAATTGCAGCAAATTCTGAAGCTATTGTTAGGATTACATTTCCATAAGAATGGACAACGAAGTACACGAAGCAAACTGACATTGTGTATAAGCAATTGTTATCATTGACATCATTATCCTTAATTCTTCTGTATTCTCCTCAGCATCAGTATCAGTAGCTGTAGTATAACTGTCACTAATCACATTCAGATTAGGCACCGTTTTTGTTTTTTATTTTTTTCATTCAGTTCAGTCAGTGAACCGTGTCTGACTCTTTGTGACCCAATGGACTGCAGCATGCCAAATTTCCCTACCACACCAACAATGGTCAGATCCTACTCATACTGAGAGCCACAGAGTCAATGATGCCATCCAACCATCTCATCTTTTGTCATATTCTCCTGCCTTCATTTTATTTTCAGCATCATAGTATTCTGTAAAGAGTCATTTCTTCACATCAGGTGGCCAAATAATGAAGTTTCAACTTCAGCATCAGTCCTTCCAAAGAATATTCAGGACTGATTTTTTTTTTTTTTAAATGATTGACTAGTAGGATCTCCTTTTGTTCAAGGGACTCTCAAGAGTATTTTCTAACAGAACAGTTCAAAAATATTAATTGTTTTGTGCTCAGTTTTTATTATAATCAAACTCTTACATCCATACCTGACTACTGGGAAAATCATAGCTTTAAGCAGATGGATTTTTATCAGCAAAAATTGTCTCGGCTTTCTAATATGATATTTAGGTTGGTTATAACTTTTCTCTCAAGGAGGAAGTGTCTTAATTTCACGGCTACAGTGTCTGTTGTGATTTTGTAGCCCAAGGAAATAAAGTCTGTCACTGTTTCCATTTTTTTCCATCTATTTGCCATGAAGTGATGGTACTGGATGCTATGATCTTCATTTCTTGCAAGTGGAGTTATAAACCGGCTTTTTCACTTTACTCTTTCACTTTCATCAAGAGGCTCTATAGTTTCTCTTCAGTTTCTGCCATAACGGAGGTATCATCTGAATGTCTGAGGTTATTGATAATTCTTCAGGTAATCTTTATTCCAGTTTGTGCTTTATTTAGCCTGGCACTTTGCATGATGTAATGTGCATATATGTTAAATAAGCAAAGTGACAATATTTCTTGTCATATCCCTTTTGCAGGTTTTGATCCGTCTGTTGTTCCACGTCTGGTTCTAAGTTTTACTTCTTGACCTACATACAGACTTCTCAGGAAGCAAGGAAGGGGATCTGGCATTACCATTTCTTGAAGAATTTTCCACAGATTTTTTTCATCTACACAGTCAAAGGCTTTGATGTCATCAGGAAACCAAAAGTAGATTTTTTTTTTTTTCTGGAATTCTCTTGCTTTTGCTATGACCTAGCAGATGCTGGCAGTTTATCCCTGGTTCCTCTGCCTTTTCTAAATTCAGATTGAACATCTGGACGTTTACATTATGTTAAGGCTCTAAATGTCTAGTGTAGATTTCTTTGATGAATATGTCATAGATGAGCAGTATACAATGTATTTTTCAGGCTTCTCACCCTACCTGTGGCTATTCATCAGAAAAAAACAATCTATGTATGCCTATGTCAGGAATGTATAAGTGATATGAATAAGTGAAATAAAGTACTATTCACATTATTTTAAGTCTTTGTCTTAATAGAAGAGATAGTGAATAATGATTGTAATGAATGTGTGTTATATATATATATATAGAGAGAGAGTAGTCACACTATAGATGCTGATATATTTGGGGAAGCTTATAAATGTTTCAGAAAGCTTCTGAAGATGAAATTACACCTGAAGAAGGCATTAAAAAATCAGCATTTGGTAGGAGAAATTGTGAAAGAAGTGAAGGGCAATTCAGGCAAAATGAAGGACCCTGATAAGGCACAGAACAGGGGAAGAATAAAACATGGAGCTTAAGGGAGCTTGAATGACTGGTCATGTGTGGACATGTGCAGTGAGCAACGATGTCAGACATGATTAGAAACATCTTATCATTTAGGTGTGAAACTCATCAGAAATGCTTAAGTGGAGATGTTCTGATGTCTCTTCTGTGCAGTTAAAATGTTAATAAGCACACTTTCCAGGGCCCTATCTGCTTTAGTCTTGTAACGTTGTATTTTCAGTTTGCCTGGAATTAGTAGTACGAATGGAGGAGACTGCTGCTTGGCCAAGTCCATACTCCAGCACATACATTAGCTCTAGCTTCATGGCAGCAATCTAGTGGTATTTTCTCCTCCCTGAACATTTCTTAGAGGGATAGCATAAAATGTGGAATAGGTAAAAGGACCTAGTGGGGAACACGTTGAAGACATCTTTGAAATCCAGCACCAGCAGCCATAGTTCTGCATAGTTCTAGCAGCATGCTACAATATGGATTCATTGTCCTCATCTTTACATTCATTGAATGTCACCAACCAGCCCCTGCATGACAACCTCATGGTCACTTATGCTCCTATGTACACCCATCCCCTCTTTAAACCAGCATAAACCTGTACTTCATACTTTAGTGATAGATACAAAGACTAATACTATGTCTAGTATGTATTGATCTTGAACACCATGTCCAGGAGGAATAAGTGATTAAAGTTCTTAATCTCCAACTGGTTCTGCATGCGTATGCTTTCTGTGCCCATTTGGAACATGCCAATACCTGATCTCTAGAATCTCCTAAAACAAAGATTAACACTGGATTCAGTTCAGTTCAGTTCAGTTGAGTCGCTCATTCGTGTCCGACTGTCCGCGACCCCATGAATCACAGCAAGCCAGGCCTCCCTGTCCATCACCAACTCCCGGAGTACATTCAAACTCATGTCCACAGAGTCGGTGATGCCATCCAGCCATCTCATTCTCCGTCGTCCCCTTCTCCTCCCGCCCCCAACTTTTCCCAGCATCAGAGTCTTTTCCAGTGAGTCCACTCGTCGCATGAGGTGGCCAAAGTATTACAGTTTCAGCTTTAGCATCAGTTCCTCCAATGAACATCCAGGATTGATCTCCTTTAGAATGGACTGGTTGGAACTCCTTGCAGTATAAGGGACTCTCAAGAGTCTTCTCCAACACCACAGTTCAAAAGCATCGATTCTTCGGAGCCCTGAGGGATAATCAGGGACACTATCTCATTCGCCACTTTACTGCCATCACCAAGGCAACACAAGACCTGCAGCATTATTAGAGTTAGAAGGAAGTTCTTGGAGATGATTTCTAGAAAAAAATGAAAATGTAATAAAGTTACTGATTCAGATGCACAGATTTATGACCCACTTCTAGGCACTCTACTCCTTCTTTTTTACCTTTTTCTCCTGCATGACGTGGTGAAGCAGTAAAGGATGGAATTTATTCTGTTTTTGGGCTTAGGGGAAAAAAAAAAGGACTCAAGGAATTGTGAAATAATCCAGATTGTTAAACATTTCCCTTTTTTGTTTAATTTGACTTTTCTATGCCTTTACTCATCCCAGTCCATAAGTTTGTAAACCTGCCCCTTTCACAAGTGCAACTTTGGAATTTCAGAGAGACTCTCTGGAGCAGAGAGCTTATGCAGCTTGCTTTATCTTGAAAAAGATGCAATAAAATACTTGGGTAATGTTTTTCTTCAGCTTTATATATCTAACTTAATGGAGTAGAGAATGACAACCCACTCCAGGTTTCGTGCTTGGAAAATCCCATTGACAGAATTGTAGCCCAGGTGAGCTACACTCATTGGATTGCAAGGAGTTGGACTGGAGAGAGACACACACTTACACATCTAACTTATGTTCAGATACAAATTTTCTTTCTTTTTTACAGGTCTTTATGTGTTTCACACTGAAGGACCAAGCATTTTTCTCTAAATTATCTCTGTGAAAGTTTATACAAGTTTCTTGGAAACTTAACTGTTTCTTAAAAACAAAGCAAAGAAAAACTTCCTCCCATGTGGGAAGGGGTTTGCTTCCTTTTCTCCACTGATGATGTGGAATTTCTTTCCTATTAGCAGAAATACGGATTTCTATCTTGCCTTGGCTATATGGAATCTGGTAAACTGGGATATCGCTTCGTTGATTTGTGAGTAATAACTTCTAACAAATTTTCCCTTTTCTAGAGCAATGGATCTTTGCAACTGAGAGGAAATGTCAACATTGAATCCCTTATATATCTCTTCCTTATCTATGACCAAGCTCCTTAACAACAGGCATGAACAGGTCTGTCATATCACTAGAGAACAACTAGAACTATTTTCCCAAGTGTATGTGATTCTGTTTTTTGTCTTTGGCATGCTGTCATGCCAACTTTTATGTCAAAACTTAAAGAGGTTTCAGATTCAACTGGATTCCACAATGCATTCCATATAAGAAGGTGAATCTCTATAATATTCTATTCCTCTGAGCCTCTAGACCTTGCCAGAGAATGTATCAGGAAGGCTTAGAGTCCCGTTTTCTCAAGCATTAGTGAGAACTAATACTTTTAATATATTAATGAGAATTAATACTTTAACATATTTTCTTTTTTCATACATTAATATGTTTTTTTTAACTTTTACTTTTTATTGTAGGCTAATTATTTTACAACATTATATTGTTTGGTTTCGCCATGCATTGACATGAATCCACCCCTGGTGTACACATTAAATTTGGTCACAATTGTCTCAATGAGTAACATATAAAAATCAATGATGAAGGTATCTGGAGGCTGAGGAGAAGATGGATATGACATGAAGAAGATGAAAGGATGGCCCTCACATTCCTATATTTCCTGGTGTCAGAGGCAATGAGACAGACTGACTGCTAGACTAAAACAAATGGACATGGATAACAAGGTCATAAGTAATCCTGTCATGCAAATAAGGAAGATGTTGAAATGTGTCATTTAAATTTGAAATCAAGCAGGATCTTAATCGGTTCAGTTGAGTTCAGTCGCTCAGTCGTATCCGACTCTCCGCGACGCCATGAATCACAGCACATCTGGCCTCCCTGTCCATCACCAACTCCCGGAGTTCACTCAAACTCATGTCCACAGAGTCGGTGATGCCATCCAGCCATCTCATTCTCTGTCGTCCCCTTCTCCTCCCACCCCCAACCTTTCCTAGCATCAGTCTTTTCCAGGGAGTCAATGCGTCGCATGAGGTGACCAAAGTATTGCAGTTTCAACTTTCCCATCAATCCTTCCAGTGAATATGCAGGACTGATCTCCTTTAGAATGGACTGGTTGGATCTCCTTGTATTCCAACGGACTCTCAAGAGTCTTCCCCAACACCACAGCTCAAAACCATCAATTCTTCGACGATCAGCTTTCTTCACAGTCCAACTCTCACATCCATACATGACCACAGGAAAAACCATAGCCTTGACTAGACAGATCTTTTTTGGCAAAGTAATGTCTCTGCTTTCAAATATACTATCAAGGTTGGTCATAACTTTCCTTCCAAGCAGTAAGCGTCTTTTAATTTCATGGCTGCAATCAGTATCTGCAGTGATTTCGGAGCCCAAAAAGTTAAGTCTGACACTGCTTCCACTGCTTTTCCTTTATTTCCCATGAAGTGATGGGACCAGGTGCCATGATATTTGTTTTCTGAATATTGAGCTTCTAGCCAACCTTTTCACTCTCCTCTTTCACTTTCATCAAGCGGCTTTTGAGTTCCTCTTTACTTTCTGCCATAAGGGTGGTGTCATCTGCATATCTAGGTTATTGACATTTCTCCCGGCAATCTTGATTTCAGCTTGTGCTTCTTCCAGCCCAGGCTTCCTCATGATGTACTCTGCATATAAGTTAAATAAGCAAGGTGACAATATACAGCCTTGACGCACTCCTTTTCCTATTTGAAACCAGTCTCTTATTCCATGTACAGTTCTCACTGTTGCTTCCAGACCTGCACACAGGCTTCTCAAGAAGCAGGTCAGGTGGTCTGCTATTCCCATCACTTTCAGAATGTTCCACAGTTTATTGTGATCCACAGAGTCAAAGGCTTTGGCATAGTCAATGAAGCAGAAATAAATGCTTTTCTGGAACTTTCTTGCTTTCTCCATGATCCAGCGGATGATGGCAATTTGATCTCTGTTGCTGCTGCCTTTTCTAAAACTGCTTGAACATCTGGGAGTTCATGGTTCACATTTTGCTGAAGCCTGGCTTCGAGAATTTTGAGCATGACTTTACTAGCATGTGAGATGAGTGCGATTGTGTGGTAGTTTGAGCATTTTTTGGCATTGCGTTTCTTTGGCATTGGAATGAAGCCTGACTTTCTCCAGTCCGGTGGCTACTGCTGAGTTTTCCAAATATGCTGGCATACTGATTACAGCACTTTCACAGCATCATCTTTCAAGATTTGAAATAGCTCAACTGGTATTCCATCACCTCCACTAGCTTTGTTCGTAGTGATGCGTTCTAAGGTCCACTTGACTTCACATTCCAAGATGTATGGCTCTAGGTCAGTGATCACGTTATCGTGACTCTCTTGGTCGTGAAGATCTTTTTTGTATAGTTCTTTTGTGTATTCTTGCCACCTCTTCTTAATATCTTCTGCTTCTGTTAGGTCCATACCATTTCTGTCCTTTGTCGAGCCCATCTTTGCATGAAATGTTCCCTTGGAATCTCTAATTTTCTTGAAGAGATATCTTGCTTTTCCTATTCTGTTGTTTTCCTCTATTTCTTTGCACTGATCACTGAGGAAAGCTTTCTTATCTCTCCTTGCTTTTCTTTGGAACTCCGCATTCAGATGCTTATATCTTTCCTTTACTCCTTTGCTTTTTGCTTCTGTTCCTTTCACAGTTATTTGTAAGGTCTCCTCAGAGAGCCATTTCGCTTTTTTTGCATTTCTTTTCCATGGGGATGGTCTTCGTCCCTGTCTCCTGTACAATGTCACGAACCTCGGTCAAGAGTTCACCATGCACTCTATCTATCAGATCTAGTTCCTTAAATCTATTTTTCACTTCCATAATCATAAGGGATTTTCATTTCGGTCATATCTGAATGGTCTAGTGGTTTCCCCTACTTTCTTCAGTTTAAGTCTGAATTTGTCCATAAGGAGTTCATGATCTGAGCCACAGTTAGCTCCTGGTCTTGTTTTGGCTAACTGTATACAGCTTCTCCATCTTTGGTTGCAAAGAATATAATCAATCTGATTTCGGTGTTGACCAGGCAATATATATTAGGAAGGGAGGGATAATGAGAATCAGATGTTATAAACACGAACTTACTGATATCTATGACAAGTGACAGTAGACATTATAGGTGTGAGTGCTGGACTACAAGAAAAGCTGAGGCTGAAGAATTGATGCTTTTGAATTGTGGGGTTGCAGAATACTCTTGAGAGTCTCTTGGATATCAACGATATCCAAACTGTGCATCCTAAATGAAATCAGTCCTGAATGTTTATTGGAAGGACTGAAGTTGAAATTCCAATCCTTTGGCCACCTATTGTGAAGATATGAATCATTGGAGAAGACCCTGACACTGGGAAAGATTGAAGGCAGAAGGGGAAGAGGAGAACACAGGATGAGATGGTTGGATGGCATCATGGACTCAATGGACATGAGTTTCAGAAATCTCTGGGAGTTGCTGATAGGCAGAGAAGCCTGGCATGTTGCAATCCATGGGGTCACAAAGAGTCAAACACGACTGGTATTATCATCTCTCGATAAATTTTCCATAGTTTGTTGTGACCCTTAGTCAAAGGCTTTGGTGTAGTCAACGATGCAGAAGTAAACTTTTTTCTTCTGGAACTCTCTTCCTTTGTTGCTGATCCAAAGGCTATTGACAATTTGATATCTGGATCCTCTGCCTTTTAAAAATCAAGCTTGAACACCTGGAAGTTCATGGTTTACGTACTGTTGAAGCCTGGTTTGGAGAATTTCAATCATTATTGTGCTCGTGTGTAAGACGATTGCATTGGTGTGGTAGTGTGAAAATTCTTTGGCACTGGCTTTCTTTAAGATTGAAATGAAAACTGACCTCCTTGTATAATTATGGGTCATTAATATGTGTATATTTAAAAAAAATCCCAATATTCAATTATGTTTATTGTCCACTTAGTTTTTAAACTAAATTATGAAAAAGGAGTAAAGAAGAAAAAAGAATTCTGCATGGTGTTCTCTGATGACCTAAATGTGAAGGAAGTCTAAAAATTCAGGGATTCATGTACACATAAGTGTCCTTCATTTTGACATAGTAGAAAAAAACTAAGATAAGATTGTATAATTTTTATAAAACAAGATTGCTTAATGCAATATTACAAGTCAACTGTACCTCAAGCAGTGAAGAAATAAATGGCTCCACCATTTGCAATATTTTGGACCTTGAGAACATGACGGTAAATAAAATATTTCAGTTACAATGTGACAGAAACTTTAATCACGTGATGGTGTTTGTAAAAATATCTGAATTTTTAAAAAGTGAGTTAAAAGTGGTTATCAGAGCCTGTTCAAAATGGACCATGATTGTTCAAGTTACCAACTTGTATTGTAGGTCAAATATTTCTCCAAGAAAGGTGTCTAATAGAGACAGGGCGGACATAAATCTGCAGATCTTAGCTCAAGATTATTAGTGAAGTTGGAAGTACAACAGCAACCACAGTCACACGTTCAATGGAGAGCAGTAGAATATACATTGCTCCCATTCTCAGGGCCCTCTAGGCCTTCTACCCTAGGGCTGGGTAGTGAAAGGCAGAGTTTCGGGACAGGCAAAAGACTATGCATTGCAGAGGCACAGTTCCCTTGATGGAGCCATTCACTGGACTCCACCGGGGTTCGAAGAAGTAGCCACACGTCCGATGCTCACCTCCATGACCTAATGGCTGTGGCAAACTGTAGGGGTAACAGTCTATGACACCCAGCCCCCTTTTGGATAGTATGAGGAGACTGAGGACCAACTGTGTTTCGGGCACCTGACTCCCTCATTAAAATGACTGGACAAAGTATGAGAACCTTGGAAATAGAAGGACACAGAGAACAGACAGCTTCCTCTTCAGCTGGGACTGGGCACTGATGGGAGAACCAAGACCAGACGTTCAGATCTAGCCTACGCCCAGACAGGATAACCACCCTTCAGAGGGAAACCCTCCTTCTAACCAGAATGTTGGATGATGAAAGTCGTTTTAGGATATTTCCTTTCAGAATACGGATTGATATTTTCTTCAGTACAGGTTTACAGAGACAGTATTACTTGACTGTGACCTTACCTCAATAACAGAAGTAAGAGAACCTGACAGCAAGGTATTTGCAACACCTTATCACAACCCTCACTTACCTTTCCTCTAAGTGATTTGGGATTGAGGAGTTTGGTGTAATTAAAGGAATAAGCCACACATCTTGCATTATTGTGCTATGAAAACCTCTAGTATGTAAACGTCAATCTTTGAAAATATCTTAGCCTAATAATATTGGGTATTTTTAGCAGTAACATCTATGTCTCACTTCTGTGGATGAGGGAGTGCCTCATTTCAAAACCACATTCTATCATGTGTACATGAGAAGTTTATCCTTTTCCAGTATAAAACAAATTAACTGGTGCACTGGGAAGAACTAGAGGTATGGGATGCGGAGGGAGTTGGAGGGGGTCCAGATGGGCAACATATGTACACCCGGGGTGGATTCATGTCAATGTATGGCAAAACCAATACATTGGAAAGTAATCAGCCTCCAATTCAAATAAATATATTTAAAACAATAATAGAAATAAAAACAATTTAGGAAACACTGATGGCTACCCCAATGATCAAGTTAATTAAGGACCAGATTGCTGTGACAGATGTCATCAGGTCTATTTGAAGAATACTTATAACTTTGAAAATATTGTAATGAACTGATTTCCAAGTAGACATATATTATATATATGTGTGTGTATTTTGACTTTATAACAATTTTTTAGTTTGTATATGTGCATCACAGTTTGCTTTAATACTTATACAAAATAAATATTTTTCTTTCCCTAGTGTCTTTATGTTGAGGATATGGAGGTTGGCAAGAAACTCTGAATCTTGTTCACAGTTGAATTAGTCCCCAAAACCCCATTTTTCTTGACAATCTGCTTTCTGAATTGGGTAGATCTGATTAGTGGGGGGAACACTCAGAGACAGATTAGTATACCACAGTAACAAGTGAAAAGAAGAAAATCAATATTGTAGAATAATTTTGTCCTCTCAAAATGTGTACTTTGAAGATGATGGCATCACCGACTCGATGGACATGAGTTTGAGTGAACTCTGGGAGTTAGTGATGGACAGGGAGGCCTGGCGTGCTGTGATTCATGGGGTCACAGATAGTCGGACATGACTGAACGTCTGAACTGAACTCACTGTACCTTGTACAGAGTCAAAATTGTGAGGAATGTATAATTGCTTTCTGAACCTTTTTGCCAATAGGGTTTTTAGGTAGATATTTTGATATACAGGACTGGGAAAGGAGAGCAGACACAGAAAACACAGAGACATTAATATGTGGAGACAAAGCCATGTGAAGATGTTTTATCATCCAAAAGAGGCCTCAGAAGAAAGAAAATCTTGTAACCCTTTGATTACTGGCTAGATCCCTGGAAGTATGAGAAAATCTTTATTGAAGCTACCTGCTGTATGGCATGCTGTTACAGCAAACCTTGAAAAGACATGCACCACTACCTCTTGAAAATAAGTTTTAAAGTTCAAAAGAAGCCTACAGTTCATACCCAGGTTCTCACAGAAAGGAAACTGTTAAAGAACTCTCTGACCCATAAACTGATAATGTTCTCAGAATTTTAATGGGAAAAACCCCATTCTCCATTGCAAAGAGAAGTACAAAGTACTTAGGAATAAATTTACCTAAAGAAAGAAAAGACCTGTATTTATATATAGAAAACTAAAACACTGCAGAAATAAAGATAATAGAAACAGACCGAGAAATATGTCAGCTTCTTAGATCAGAAGAATCAATATGTGAAAATGAATGTTGTTGTTTCCACAGAACAAGAACAAACAATTTCAACCTCTAAAAGTTAAAGCAATCTTGAAAAAAAAGAATGGAAATAGTGGGATCAACCTGCCTGACTTCAGGTCATACTACAAAGCTACAGTCATCAAGGAAGTAAGGTACTGGCACAAGACAAAAATATAGATTAATGGAACAATATAGAAAGCTCAGAGATATATACACACACATATGTACACTTTATCTTTGACAAAGGAGGCAGAAATATATAATGGAGGAGAGAAACCACTTTAAAAAGCAGTGCTGGAGAAAATGGTCAACAACTGTAAAAAGAATGTGCTAAAACACATTCTACCACCCTATACAACAATTCACTTAAAACGGATTAAAGATATAAACGTAAGTCTAGAAACTATATAACTCTCAGAGGAAAACGTAGGTAGAACAGACTGTAGCACAAATCACAGCATGATTCTCTGTGGCCCACGTGAGTGATGGAAATAAAAACTAAAACAAACATGGGACCTCATTAAGTTTGAAAGTTTTACACAATGAAGGAAACAATATGCAAGCTGAAAAGGCAGCCTTACCAATGGGAGAAAATAAGAGTAAAGAAAGTAACTGAAAACAAAGTAATCTCCAAAATATACAAGCAGCTCATGCAGTTCAATACCAGAAAAATAAGCAATTCATCATAAAGTGGCACAAAGAATTAAAGAGATTTCTCCAAAGGAGACATACAGATGTCTAACAAACACAGGAAAATCTACACAACATCACTCACTATCAGAGAAACGCAAATCACTACTACAGTGAGGTACCGTTTCACACGGGTCTAAAGCTACCATCAAAGACTACCATCAAAAAACTCTACAAGCCAGCAATGCTGGAGAGGGAGCAGAGAAAGGGAACCTTCTTACATTGTTGGTGGGAAGGCACTATGGAGGACAGTGTGGAGGTTTCTTACAAAAAAAAAAAAAAAGGAAATAGAATTACCATGAGACCCAGTGATCCCACTTCTGGGCATACACACCAAGAAAACTAGAATTCAATGAGACACATGTACTCCAATGTTCATTGAAGCACTATTGACAATAGCTTGGACTTTTGAAACAACCTTGATGTCCGGTTTGAAGATGAATGGTTAAGGATGATGCTGTCTATATACACAATGGAATATTCAGCTATTAAAAAAGGGACACGTTTGAGTCAGTGTTATGAGGTGGATGAAACTGGAACCTACTATACAGAGGGAAGCAAGCCAGAATGAGAAACATCAACGCAGTATATGAAAGTTATATATGAAATTTAGAAAGAGGTAACAACGATGCTATAAGCGAGACAATGAAAGTGATACATATATAAAGAAAAGAATTTGGGACTCTGTGGGAGAAGGCGAGGGTGGGATGCTAGGAAAGAATAACATTGAAACATGAAACATTGAAACATGTATATTATCGTATGGAGAACAGACAACCAGTTGAAGGTCTTTGAATGAAGCAAGGCATGCAAAACTGGTGCTGCGGGACAACCGAGAAGGATGAGTCCATGAGATAGGTGACTGATATAATAGTGTGGAGGAAGCTCTGATGAGAATTCAGTAACCATGAAAGAAGTTCACTTGTATTACAGGAAAAGAAAAAGTCTCTTTTTCTCCCTGTTAGCTCTCATTAACTCTATCCACTTGTCAATACCCAGCCTAGCGGGGATGAACCAGTTTGATGTCAAATCTAACCCGGACATTCCAACTTCTCCCTTAGGTTCATGACATGAATGCTTATGAATTCATCATCATCCACTTTTCTTTTACTGTAGCAATGAATAGTCTAACCCACTGTGACTGAGGCCTTCAAGTATGTCACTGTGGAGCCCATCCTGTCTTCTTCCTAACATCATCTCCATGTTCCCCTGAGCATCAGGTACCTCCATAAGTACTTCTTAGCTGTTGCTCATGAAGGCAACTGAACAACCCTCATGACCTCTTATCAGTCTCATTAAAGTGTGAAATAGACAAATATGCTAAAAAGACCTGGAAAACTTCCCCAATACTGAGAACGCCTTCAGAAAAGGGAGTCCCAGTCTTCCTGATAAATTCTTGGTAAAGGTCATGTAACTTGTGGGAAAGAATATAAAGAATATGCTCACTCTTGCTATGGAAAGAAGTGGGTAATACGATGCAATTAAAAAGTTCTTTCACATGGGACATAAAAAATGATGAGACAGCATGGGAAAGACAGACACAAAGCCACATATATGTGGGGTGAAAGTTCTTGGGTTTTTTCGCTCTACGACAGACCTTTAAAATGCATAAAGCAGCCTGCTCCTAGAAAGAAAGAGGTATATGTTGGTATCAAGATTATCATTTCCTCTCAGTTCCATATCTTTCCATTGTGATCCTTACTAGTCCAGACAAGTAAAACTTAAATTAGAGTTTATCATTCCAAAATAGGAAATGAAACATCCCAGTGGACCAGATTCTCTAAAGTCAAAACAGTGTCTTTATTTCGTATACTAGGAAAGAAGTTTCAAATCTTGGATGGTAAAGAAGAAGCATAAGACTCTCCTCATAGGATATGTTTTTGTTTCCTTCTTGGTCATCTTTCTTCTTTCTTTGAAGGTAAAAGACAGGCAGTGAACTTTAATACAGTCACAGAGATAATTTAGAAAAATGTTAAGCCCTTCAGTCTGAGCGACACAAAGTCCTATGAGATAATAAATAAACACAATTGCATCTCACACTAAGATACATGTTTGTTTATATGTTCAGTCTTGTCCAACTCTTTGCAACCAAATGAAATGTAGAACACCAGGCTCCTCTGCTCATGGGATTTACCAGGCAAGATAGTTGCTTCCTGTGGCCATTTCTTACTCCACTGTTAGATGTATGGAATGAATGAAAATATTATCCATGAATTTTCTTGCATCTCTTTCAAGACAAAATAAATTATACAGGCTCTTTGCTCGAGTGAATCTTTCCGAAATTCCAAAGATGCAGTTGGGAATGAGAAATGGTTAAAATATTGTGGACGCTCATGATCACAGCAAGGCTGATACAAATTAAAGGAAAAGGTAAACCTCGAAACTTGACCTACCTTAGAATTTAGTGAAGCTCAATTTTTGTTAAGCATAAACCAACAAAAGTTCCCTTCTTTATGTCCTTTTAACAGCTAAAGATGGAGAAATAGGTAAATAGATGGAGTAGAGCTCAGAGAAGTGGGACAGAAATCTCTGTATATGACCCAGACAGTTTTCAAGGGTTTCACCTTTGTTTGCTTGCCTGTTTGCTTGTTTGATTTTAAAGAACTCATTTCCCAGAACTTCATAGAAACTGAAGATCTTGTGTCACCTTGGTGTTGGCGGGAACCATGACCACGAGCAAGTGGCACTGGTTTTCCCTCAGGGCTGCAGGTACAAATCAGTATGTCCAGGGCTTAAGTTCTCCGTAAGAGAAGCCACAAATCAAATATCCGAAATCGGTGGGATCATGAAAATAACAAGAGAGCTCCAGGAACAAACAAACAAATAAACATATTCTTCTACTTCGTTGTTTATAACAAAGGTTTTGACTGTGTGGATCACAACAAATGCTGGAAAATTCTTAAAGTGATAGGAACACCAGATCACCTGACATGGCTCCTAAAATATCTGTATGCAGACCAAGAAGCACCAGTTAGGACCGGATGGAAAACAACAGACTGCTTCCAATTAGAGAAAGGATTATGACAAGGCTGCTTATTTAAATTCTATGTATTGTTCACTTCAGTCGCTCAGTCATATCCGACTCTTTGCGACCCATTAACTACCAACTCCTTGGGTTTACACAAACTCATGTCCATTGAGTTGGTGATGCTATCCAGTCATCTCATCCTCTGTCATCCCTTTCTCTTCCTGCCCTCAATATTTCGTAGCAACAGGAAATTCCCAAGAGAGTCACTTAATCACATCAGGTGGCCAAAGTATTGCAATTTCATCTTCAACATCAATCACTCCAATGAACACACAGGACTGATCTCCATTAGGATGGACTGGTTGGAGCTCCCTGCAGTCAAAGGGACTCTCAAGAGTCTTCGCCTCCCCTACAGCTCAAAAGCATCAATTCTTCAGCGCTCAGATTTCTTTAAAGTCCAACTCTCACATCCATACATGCCCACTGGAGAAACCATAGCCTTTACTAGACGGACCTTTGTTGGCAAAGTAATGCCTCTGCTTTTTAATATGCTAACTAGGCTGGTCATAACTTTCCTTTGAAGTAGTAAGTGTCTTTTAATTTTATGGCTGCAATCACCATTGGAGCCTAAGAAATAGTCAGCGACGGTTTTCACTGTTTCCCCACCTATTTGTCATAGAGCGATGGGACCAGATACCATGATCTTAGTTTTCTGAATGTTGAGCTTTAAGCGAACTTTTTCACTATCCTCTTTCACTGTCATCAAGAGGTTCTTTAGTTATTTTTCACTTTTTGCCGAAAGGGAGGTGTCGTTGGCATATCTGACGTTATTGATATTTCTCCCAGAAACCTTGATTCCAGCTTGTGCTTCCTCCAGCACAGCACTTCTCATGATGTACTCTGCATATAAGTTAAATAAGCAAGGTGATAATATACAGCCTTGACTTACTTCTTTTCCTATTTTGAACCAGTCTGTTGTTCCATGACCAGTTCTAACTGTTGTTTCATGATCTGCATATAGGTTTCTCAAGAGGCAGGTCAGGTGGTCCGGTATTCCCATCTCTTTCAAATTTTCCGCCATTTATACTGATCCACCCAGTCATAGGCTTTGGCATAGTCAGTAAAGAAGACAGAGATGCTTTTCTGGAGCTCTCTTCTGGATGTTGGCAATTTGATCTCCGGTTCCTCTGCCATTTTTAAAACCAGCTTGAACATCTTGAAGTTCACAGTTCACGTATTGCTGAAGCTTAGCTTCGAGAATATAGAGCATTATTTTACTAGCATTTGAGATGAGTGCAATTGTGAGGTAGTTTGCACATTCTATGGCATTGCCTTTCTTTGGGATTGAAATTAATATTACTCTTTTCCGCTCCTGTGACCACTGCTGAATTTTCCAAATTAGCTGGCCTATTGAGTGCAGCACTTTTAAAGCATCATCTTTCAGGATTTGAAAACTGACATCCAAACACCTACACTAGCTTCGTTCGTAGTGATGCTTCCTAAGGCCCACTTGACTTCACATTCCAAGAAGTCTGGCTCTCGGTGAGTGATCACACCATCGTGATTATCTGGGTCGTGAAGATCTTTTTTCTACAGTTCTTCTGTGTATTCTTACCACCTCTTCTTTATATTTTCTGTTTCAGTTAGAACCCTACCGTTTCTGTGCTTTTTTTTTTTTTCCTGTGCTTTTTTAAGTCCATCTTTGCATGAAATGTTCTCGTGGGATCTCCAATGTTCTTGAAGTGATCTCTCGTCTTTCGTATTCTATTGTTTCCCTTCTTTTTTTGCACTGATCCCTGAGGAAGGCTTTTTTTTTCTCTCCTTGCTTTTCTTTAGAAGTCTGCATTCAAATGGATATATCTTTCCTTTTCTCTTTTGCTTTTTCTCTCCCTTGTTTTCAAAGCTATTTGTAAGGCCTCCTCAGATAGCCATTCATTTTTTGCCTTTCTTTACCTGGGGATGGTCATGATCCCTGTCTCCTGTACAATGTCAGGTACCTCCATCCATAGCTCATCAGGCACTCTATCAATCAAATCTAGTCCCTTAAATGTATTTTGCACTTCCAGTGTATAGTCATAAGGGATTAGATTTAGGTCATACCTGAATGATATAGTGGTTTTCTCCATTTTCTTCAACTTCTGTGTGAATTTGGCAATATGGAGTTCAGGATCTGAACCACAGTCATCTTCCTGTCTTCTTTTTGCTAAATGTATAGAGCTTCTCTATTTTGGCTGCCAAGAACATAATCAATCTGATTTCAGTGTCGACCATCTGGTGATGTCCATGTGTAGAGTCTTCTCTTGTGTTGTTGGAAGAGGGTGTTTACTTGACCCGTGCGTTCTCTTGGGAGAACTCAATTAGCCGTTGCCCTGCTTCATTCTGTATTCCAAGGTCAATTTGCCTGGTACTCCATGTGTTTCTTGAATTCCTACTTCTACTTTCCAGTCCCCTATAATGAAGAGGACATCGTTTTTGGGTGTTAGTTTTAGAAGGTCTTGTAGGTCTTCATAGAATTTTCAACTTCAGCGTCTTCAGTGTTACTGATAAGAGCAGAGATTTGGATTATTATGACAGTAAATCATTTGCCTTGGAAAAGAACAGACATCATTCTGTCATTTTTGAGATTGCACCCAAGTATTGCATTTTGGACTCTTTTGTTGACTATGATGGCTACTCCATTTCTTCAAAGGGATTCCTGCCTACAGTAACAGATTCTCCCATTCCATCTTAGTTCACCGATTCCTAGAATGTCAATGTTCACTCTTGTCATCTCCTGTTTGACACTTCCAATTTGCCTTGATTCATGGACCTAAAATTCCACATTTCTATGCAGTATTGTTCTTAATAGCATCAACCCTGCTTCCATCACCAGTCCCATTCACAATTGGTTACTGATTTTGCTCTGGATCAATTGCTTCATTATTTCTGGAGTTATTTCTCCTCTGATCTCTAGAAGCATATTGGGCACCTACCGAAATCTTTCAGTGTCCTATCTTTCTGTTTTCATGGATATCATGGGGTAATCAAAGCAAAATACCGAAGTTCTTTGCCATTGCCTATGACAGTGGACCATATTCTTCCAATCAGGTGAAGAGTTGTCATCAGGTAAAAAAAAATTTCTTCTTGGAGAGAACTCTATTGCAAATCTAGACATTGTATTTAGCATCGACATTCACCTTGGTAACAAAGGCCTCCACTTCACACGCCCCTGTTTTTCATCCAGTAGTCATGTGCAGATGTGTGAGCTGGAATATAAAGAAAACTGAGAAAAGGAGAAATGATGGCTTTCAACTGTGCTGCTGCCGAAGACTCTTCAGTTCAGTTCAGTCACTTAGTCGGGTCTGACTCCTTGTGACCCCATGAATCACAGCACACCAGGTCTCCCTGTTCATCACCAACTCCCGGAGTTCACTCAAACTCATGTCCACAGAGTCGGTGATGCTATCCAGCCATCTCATTCTCTATCGTCCCCTTCTCCTCCCGCCCCCAACCTTTCCCAACATCAGAGTCTTTTCCAGTGAGTCACATCGTCACATGAGGTGGCCAAAGTATTGCAGTTTCAGCTTTAGCATCAGTCCTTGCAATGAACACCCAGGATTGATCTTCTTTAGAATGGACTGGTGGGATCTCCTTGCAGTCTAAGGGACTCGCAAGACTCTTCTTCAACACCACAGTTCAAAAGCATCAATTCTTTGGTGATCGGCTTTCTTCACAGTCCAACGCTCACATCCATACATGACCACGGGAAAAACCATAGCCTTGACTAGACCGACCTTGGTTGGCAAAGTAATGTCTCTGTTTTTTAATATACCATCAAGGTTGGTCATAACTTTCCTTCCAAGGAGTAAGCGTCTTTAAATTTCATGGCTGCAATCAGCATCTGCAGTGATTTTGGAGCCCAAAAAATAAAGTCTGACACTGTTTCCACTGTTTTTCCATCTATTTCCCATGAAGTGATGGGACCAGATGCGATGATCTTTGTTTTCTTAACCTCGAGCTTCAAGCCAACCTTTTCACTCTCCTCCTTCATTTTCATCAAGAGGCTTTTTAGTTCCTCTTCACTTTCTGCCATATGGTTAGTGTCATCTGCATATCTGAGGTTATTGATATTTCTCCCAGCAATTTTGATTCCAGCTTGTCATACTTCCAGCCCAGTGTTCCTCATGATGTACTCGGCATATAAGTTAAATGAGCAAGGTGACAATATGCAACCTTGACGTACTCCTTTTCCTATTTGTAACCGGTCTGTTTTTCCATGTAAAATCCTGACTGTTGCTTCTTGACTTGCATACAGGTTTCTCAAGAGGCAGGTAAGGTGGTCTGGTATTCCCGTCTCTTAGAACTTTCCACAGTTTATTGTAATCCACACAGCCGAATGTCGTCCAGTGGAAAAGGGAATGGCAAATCACTTCAGTATGCTTGCCTTGAGAGTCCAATGAACAGTATCAAAGGGCAAAATGATAGGATACTGAATGAGGAATTGCCCAGGTCGGTAGGTGCCCAGTATGCTCCTGGATATCAGTGGAGAAATAACTCTAGAAGGAATAAAGGGATGGAGAAAAAGCAAAAGCAATACTCATTTGTGGATGTTACCGGTGATAGAAGCAAGGTCTGGTGCTGTAAAGAGCAATATTCCATAGGAACCTGGAATGTTAGGACCATGAATCAAGGCAAATTGGAAGTGGTAAAACAGGAGATGGCAAGAGTGAACATAAACATTCTAGGAATCAGTGAACTAAAATGGACTGGAATGGGTGAATTTAACTCAGATGACCATCATATCTACTTCAGAGGTCAGGAATTCTTTAGAAGAAATGGACTAGCCATCATGGTCAACAAAAGAGTCCGAAATGCAGTAGTTGGATGCAATCTTAAAAATGACAGAATGATTTCTGTTCGTTTCCAAGAAAACCATTCAATATTACAGTAATCCAGGCCTATGCTCCAATTAGTAACGCTGAAGAAGCCGAAATTGAACTGTTCTATGAAGACCTACAAGACCTTGTAGAACTAACATCCAAAAAAGATGTCCTTTCCATTACAGGGGACTGAAATGCAAAAGTAGGAAGTCAAGAAACACCTGGAGTAACAGGCAAATTTCGCCTTGGAGCACAGAATGAAGCAGGGCAAAGGCTAATAGAGTTTGGTCAAGAGAACACAATGGTCATAGCAAACACCCTCTTCCGACAACACAAGAGGAGACGCTACACATGGACATCACCAGATGGTCAACACCAAAATCAGATTGATTATATTCTTTGCAGCCAAAGATGGAGAAGTTCTATACAGTTAGCAAAAACAAGACCGGGATCTGACTGTGTCTCAGGTCCTAAACTCCTTATTGCCAAATTCAGACTGAAATTGAAGAAAGTAGGTTAAACCACTAGACCATTCTCATATGACCTAAATCAAATCCCTTATGATTATACAGTGGAAGTGAGAAATAGATTTAAGGGACTCGGTCTGATAAATCGAGTGCCTGATGAACTCTGGACAGAGGTTCGTGACATTGTACAGGAGACAGGGAACAGGAACATCCCCAAGAAAAGACATGAAATAAAGCAAAATGGCTGTCTGAGGAGGCATTACAAATAGGTGTGAAAAGAAGGGAAGTGAAAAGCAAAGGAGAAAAGGAAAGATATAAGCCTTTGAATGCAGAATTCCAAAGAATTGCTAGGAGAGATAAGAAATCCTTCCTCTGTGATAAATGCAAAATCATAGAGGAAAACAACAGAACACGAAAAATAAGAGATCTCTTCAAGAAAATTAGAGATTCCAAGGGAACATTTCATGCAAAGATGGGCTAGATAAAGGACAGAAATGGTATGGACCTAACAGAAGCAGAAGATATTAAGAAGAGATGGCAAGAGTACACAGAAGAACTGTATAAAAAGGATCTTCACAACCAAGATAATCACGATAACGTGATCACTGACCTAGAGCCAGACATCTTCGAATGTGAAGTCAAATGGGCCTTAGAAAGCATCACTACGAACAAAGCTAGTGGAGTTGATGGAATACCAGTTGAGCTATTTCAAATCTTGAAAGATGATGCTGTGAAAGTGCTGCACTCCGTATTCCAGCAAACTTGGAAAACTCAACAGTGGCCACAGGACTGGAAAAGGTCAGTCTTCATTCCAATCCCAAAGAAAAGCAATGCCAAAGAATGCTCAAACTACCGCATAATGCATTCATCTCACACGCGAGTAATGTCATATTCAGAATTCTCCAAGCCAGGCTTCAGCATTATGTGAACCGTGAACTCCCAGATGTTCAAGCAGGTTTTAGAAAAGGCAGAGGCACCAGAGGTCAAATTGCCAACATCCGCTGGATCATGGAGAAAGCAAGAGAGTTCCAGAAAAACACCTTTTTCTGCTTCATTGACTATGCCAACTCCCAGAGACCACCCGAACTCATGTCCACTGATCGGCAATGCCATCCAAACATGTCATCCTCTGTCATCCCCTTCTCCTCCTGCCCTCAATCTTACCCAACATTAGGGTATTTTCCAATGAGTCATCTCTTCACATCAGGTGTCAAACTATTGGAGTTTCAACTTCACCATGACATATTCCAATGAATACCCAGGGCTCATTTCCTTTAGGATGGACTGGTTGGATCTCCTTGCAGTCCAACGGTCTCTCAAGAGTCTTTTCCATCACCACAGTTCAAAAGCATCAATTTTTCAGCACTAAGCTTTCCTTACAGTCCAACTCTCACATTCATATATGACCACTGAATAAATCATAGCCTTGACTAGATGGACCTTTGATGGCAAAGGAATGTCCCTGCTTTTTAATACGCTATCTAGGTTTGTCATAACTTTCCTTCCAAAGAGAAAGCGTCTTTTAATTTCATAGCTGCCATCACTATCTGCAGTGATTTTGAATCCCGAAAAGTTAAAGACTCTTAGGGGGCCCTTGGACTGCAAGGAGATTTAGCCAATTCATCCTAAATGAAATCAAACATAAGTATTCATTCGAAGGACTAATGATGAAGTTGAAAGTTCAGTTTTGGCCAGCTGACGCAAAGTGTCAATTCACTGGAAAATTCATGATGCTTTTAAAGTTTGATGAAAGGAGAGGAAGGGAGTAATGGAGGATAAGATGGTTGGACGGTATCAGAAAAACAATGGACATGCATTAGCACAAACTCTGGGAGATACTGAAATATAGAGAGGCCTGTTGTGCAGCAGTCCATGGCGTCACAAAAGAGTTGAAGACAACTTGTTGACTGAAAAATGACACTCAATGTCTCTAGTGTTACTTCTTCAAATCACTCTATGATTAAATACTTAATGAAAGTAGTAACAAATAACAACTAAGGTGGTATAATAGCAGATGGTGCAATGCATTTTTTGTAAACAAATATGGGAACTGTAGGGTCTGAAAGAAATAAATCTTAGGATTGAATGAATTTTAAATATTACTGTGAGGGAGCAGATAGGAAGATGGGAAGATGGAGGAGGAATAGGACGGGGTGACAACTGTCTCCCTCAGAAATTCATTAAAAGAATAATTGAACGCTGAGTAAATCCAACAAAACAACTTCTGAATGCTGGCAGAGGACATCAGGCAACCAGAAAAGCAGGACATTGTCTTCGAAAAGAGGTAGGAAATAATACAAAAGATAAAAAGAGAGGTAAAACAGGGCGGGATGGAGGTCCATCCCGAGAAGGGAGGCTAGAAGTTTCCAAGCACTTGGAAACACTCACTGGCGAATCTGTGACAACTCTTGGAACCTCAGAGGGCCACATAACTGGGAGGAACAATAAATAAATAATTAAAACCTACAGACCACGTGTCCAGTGGTAACTCCCAGCAGAGAAGAAGTTCAGCCGCCCGCACACCCCACCAGCAAGCAGGGACTGGGCAGGGAGTGGCAGGCTGCATCCCTTAGAGTAAGGACAGGGCATTAATGCCCCTAGTGCAATCTGAGGGTGCTAACTTAAGATAGCTAAGCAGACTGTGGGATAGCTAGCCCACAAAAAGGCAAAAAGTCCCAAGATAAGACACCACCAGACTCACTCACAGAAAAAAGGACTAAACAGAGCTAAGAGCGGTTTCACAAGTGACATCTCAGAACCGGGGCTGAGACAGCCATCCCTCTCGCTGGGCCCCCCTCGGTGGCCGGGGTTGGGGGTGCGGAGGTGTGAGGTTGGGACCACTGGGGGGTGGGAGCGTGGGGGGCGGACAGCGGGGTGGTCTGCCGTGGTGGCGGGGGCAGTGTGTGTGTGTGTGTGTAAAGTTGGGGCTAGGGGTTGGGGGCGCGCGAGGAGAGGGGACCCGCTCAGTCCCCCTGAGAAGTGAAGGCAGGTTCTGTGCCACTGAGAACTTCCTGCCTTCAGGCGTGTGAGACGAGCAGGTTTCTCTCCAACCCACGGCCATGCATCGTTTTCGCCCCACTCCCAAAAACAGACAAAACGTATTTGTTTATCTTGGGGCTTGTTTTCTGGCGGAGGCCAAAGACCTCTTCAAGCGTGTCCAAAGGATCTGACAGGATGGGAGGGTGCAGGTCAATCCAGGTGTCAAGAGATGCAGAGAATCTGCCAGAGCTGTGACTTGGGCCTTTTTCAGAAACAGGCCAATTTGCATGATTCCGTGGACAGTAGTCACCCCAGAAGTTTTCTTGAAGGGATCGTGTTGCAGGAGCCGGGGGCATGGCCCTGCCGCCGCCAGAGGGCCTCCTCAGCCTGGCAGGCCGGCCTGCAGGCTGGCAGGCTGGCTGGCAGGCATGCAGGCAGGGGCTATTGTCTGTGGGCCTCTCCCCTCTGCAGGGCCTCGTCAGATAGCTTCATTCAAATGCAGAAAGCATTCCAGTCAAGTCAGAGCCTTCAACTTTGCCATCAGATTCTCTGTATTGAATGGTGATCCGCCCCACCCACCCCCATCCGCCCCACGTCTCCATTTCTCCACTTTGAGGCTGCCCGCTTCGGCACGGCACGGCGCAGAGGAAGGGGGCTGGGGGGTGGGGAGGGAGGTTGAGGGACCAAGTCGCCTTGTGTCAGGCCAAAGGAGTCGCCTCCTTTTTGGAACCCGGGACACCCCGCTCATGCCTTTGAGGATCACGGACGTGGGTCCAAGCGGCCATCATCACTTGACATCTTTCCCCTCCGTGGGAGGAGGTTTTCGTTTCTGCCTGCCTTCAGAGGGACAGAAAAGGAAGGAGGGGCAGAGCGTTCCTCTGGCGCTGGCCGGTTCTTAAAGTCACTTGAATCCAAAACACAGCATAGGGCACGGATGTTTACGTGGGGTGGGGTGGGGACGGCGGCCTACTCCGGCCCCAGCAGTTCCCTCCTCTGACACTTGCCTGGAACCCATGAAACGCTGAGCTGGTTACTGTGTGTGTGAGTGCGTGCATGTACGTGCGTACGTGAGAGACGGCGCGCGCGCGCGCGTGTGTGTGTGTGTGTGTGTGCATGCCTGGACGTGAGAGAAAAAGAAGAAAAAGGAAAGGAAGGAGGAGACCCACCCAGAAGGAAAGAAGGGAGGGACGAAGCAAGGAGGGAGGGAGGGACCAAATAGGTTAGTTAGTAAGGGCCTCTATGTCGTGGAAAGAGTTTCTGAGCACAGATCCTCAATTCAGTGAAACAGTTATCTGTCGTATCTCCTCTCAGGAGGCTGCGATGTCGAGGGACGGATTCGGGAAAGCAGGCCTGGGGTGCAAGCAATCAGGTTCTTATATTCTCCTCAGAGGCACTTGTAGGGGAACCAAGGAAACACACAGGTTCATCCCTGGAGCGGATTCGAAACAAGTCGGTGGAGGGGAGTGAGTCCAGGAGATTGCTAGACGTCCGGGTCGGGTCATGGAGCGGGTTGCCATGTCCTTCTCCAGCAGACCGTCCTGGCCACGGGATAGGACCCGGGTATAGTGCATCGCAGGTAGAATCTTGACGGTGTGAGCCACCAGGGAAGCTCTGTCAGAAATGTTCCCCAAGTCCTCTAGCTTCCATCCGCAGGGCAAGAGAACGTGAGACACGTTACCCCCAGAGGGTTGTCCCCAGGGATCGGAGGCAAGTTGGAAAACGTCAGGACCCAGTCCCCCTTTAGGGTGAAGAACCACACGCAAAGGAACAGACACACGTAATAGCTAGCACAGGACTCTCCGATCCCAGAAGCGTGTATCCCCGTTTCCCAGAAACATCCTCTGGGCCCCTAAGGAACGTGGGGAAATCACTGTCGCCAAGGAGACAAGAATCCTCCCTGACCTGGAGAAGGCAACGGCAACCCACTGCAGTGTTCTTGCCCGGAGAATCCCATGGACAGAGGAGCCTGGTGGGCTAGAGTCCATGAGGCCTCAAGAGTCAAGACACAACTTAGCGACTCAACCACCATCCAGATGGGTTCGCTGAGAACTAGAGCCACCTGGAAGTTAAGTGGGAGGTTGGACTGGACGGGGGTGCAGAGTTCTGTCTGGGGGAGAAAGTAGCCTTGGACTAACGGGGGCAGGGAGCGGCCAGAGACACTGCTCAAGAAGTTGTTCCCAACAGGAGAAGGATCAAGTTCAGATGTAGGCTTAGAAAAAGAGGGAATGTAGAACCTCATGTAGAATTCAACACTCCTGCAATGCATTTTTGCTTCTGTATTTTGCTTGCCGCCTGCTGCTGGTAGAACCAAAGTGACTCCATGTGAGATAAGGTTGTTTTAAGTAAAGATTCCCAGAATTGTTTTTGAGTAAGGCTGTGTAAAGATCCCTGGAATTGTTTGTTGGCTAAGGATGAGTGAGGAGTCCTAGGAAGACAGCAACCTGAAAAACAAGTGAATCTTAAACACCAGAATGTGAGCGGTTGTGACACAGAGATCAGGCAAATAGGTCAAAGGGCCGCGGTGGGCTTATCTCGTTGAACCACTGGGAGGTGACGCAAACCAGAGATGTACAGCTGTGTGTAGAGTGTGGAAAATTACTGTATGTAAAAAGGTTACTTTTGATTTCATGGCTGCGATCAGCACCTGCAGTGATTTCGGAGCCCAAGAAAATAAAGTCTGACACTGTTCCCAATGTGTTTCCATCTATTTCCCATGAACTGATGGGACCAGATGCCATGATCTTTGTCTGCTGAATGTTGAGCTTCAAGCTTCAAGCCAACCTTTTCACTCTCCTCTTTCACATTCATCAAGAGGCTTTTGAGTTCCTCTTCACTTTCTGCCACAGGGGTGGTGTCATCTGAATATCTGAGGTGATTGATATTTCTCCCAGCAGTCTTGATTCCAGCTTGTGCTTCTTCCAGCCCAGCGTTCCTCATGATGTACTCTGCATATAAGTTAAAAAAGCAAGGTGACAATATACAGCCTTGACGTACTCCTTTTCCTATTTGGAACCAGTCTGTTGTTCCATGTCCAGTTCTGACTGCTGCTTCCTGACCTGCATACAGGTTTCTCAAGAGGCAGGTCAGGTGGTCTGGGATTCCCATCTCCTTCAGAATGTTCCACAGTTTATGGTGATCCACACGGTCAAAGGCTTTGGCATAGTCAATGAAGCCGAAACAGATGGTTTTCTGGAAATCTCTTGCTTTCTCCATGATCCAGCGGATGCTGGCAATTTGATCTCTGGTGCCTCTGCCTCTCCTAAAACCTGCTTGAACATCTGGGAGTTCACGGTTCGCATATTGCTGAAGCCTGGCTTGGAGAATTTTGAGCATGCCTTTACTAGCGTGTGAGATGAGTGCAACTGTGCGTCGTTTGAGCATTCTTTGGCATTGGAATGAAGACTGACCTTTTCCAGTCCTGTGGCCACTGCTGAGTTTTCCAAATTTGCTGGCATACGGAGGGCAGCACTTTCACAACATCCTCTTTCAAGATTTGAAGTAGCTCAACTGAATTCCATCAGCTCCACTAGCTTTGTTCGGAGTGATTCTTTCTAAGGCCCACTTGACTTCCCATTCCAAGATGTCTGGCTCTAGGTCAGTGATCACGTTACCGTGACTATCTTGGTCGTGAAGATCATTTTTGTACAGTTCTTCTGTGTATTCTTGCCACCTCTTCTTAATATCTCCTGCTTCTGTTAGGTCCATAGCATTTTTGGCCTTTATCGAGCCCATCTTTGCATGAAATGTTCCCTTGGAATCTCTCATTTTCTTGAAGAGATCTCTTGTTTTTCCTATTCTGTTGTTTTCCTCGATTTCTTTACGTTGATCACTGAGGAAGTCTTTCTTATCTCTCCTTGCTATTCTTTGGAACTCTGCATTCAGATGCTTATATCTTTCCTTTTCTCCTTTGCTTTTCGCTTCTCTTCTTTTCACAGCTATTTTTAAGGCCTCCTCAGACAGCCATGTTGCTTTTTTGCATCTCTTTCCCTTTGGGACGGTCTTGGTCCCTGTCTCCTGTACAACGTCACGAACCTCCGTCCAGAGTTCATCAAGCACTCTATCTCTCAGATCTAGTCCCTTACGTCTATTTCTCACTTCCACTGTATAATCATAAGGGATTTGACCTAGGTCATATTTAAATGGTCTAGTGGTTTTCCCTACTTTCTTCAATTGAAGTCTGAATTTGGCAATAAGGAGTTCATGATCTGAGCCACAGTCAGCTCCTGCTCTTGTTTTTGCTAACTGTATACAGCTTCTCCATTTTTGGCTGCAAAAAAATATAATCAATCTGATTTCGGTGTTGACCATCTGGTGATGTCCACGTGTAGAGTCTTCTCTTGTGTTGTTTGAAGAGGGTGCTTCCTATGACCAGTTCGTTCTCTTGAGAAAACTCTCTTAGCCTTTGCCCTGCTCCAAGGCCACATTTGCCTGTTACTCCAGGTGTTTCTTGACTTCCTACTTTTGCCTTCCAGTCCCTTAGAATCAAAAGGACATCTTTTTTGGGTGTTCGTTCTAAAAGATCTTGTAGGTCTTCATAGAACTGTTCGACTTCGGCTTCTTCAGCGTTACTGGTTGGGGCATAGGCCTGGATGGCTGTAATATCGAATGGTTTGCCTTGGAAACGAACAGAAATCATGCTGTCGCTTTTAAGATTGCATCCAAGGACTGCATTTCGGACTCTCTCGTTGACCATGATGGCTACTCCACTTCTTCTAAGGGATCCCTGCCCACAGGAGTAATATAATGGTCATCTGAGTTAAATTCACCCATTCCAGTCCACTTTAATTCACTGATTTCTAGAATGTCTATGTTCACTTTTGCCATCACTTGTTTGACCACTTCCAGTTTGCCTTGATTCATGGACCTAACATTCCAGGTTCCTATGCAATCTTGCTCTTTACAGCACCGGACCTTGCTTCTATCAACGGTCACATCCACAACGGGGTATTGGTTTTGCTTTTGCTCCATCCCTTTATTCCTTCTAGAGTTATTTCCCCAGTGATCTCCAGTAGCATACTGGGCACCTACCGACCTAGGCTATGGTTTTCCCCGTGGTCATGTATGGATGTGAGAGTTGAACTGTGAAGAAAGCTGATCGCCGTAGAATGGATGCTTTTGAACTGTGGTGTTGGAGAAGACTCTCGAGAGTCCCTTGGACTGCAAGGAGATCCAAGCAGTCCATTCTAAAGGAGATCAGTCCTGAGTGTTCATCGGAAGGACTGATGCTAAAGCTGAAATGGCAATATTTTGGCCAGCTCATGCGACGAGCTGACTCACTGGAAAAGACTCTGATGCTGGCAAAGGTTGGGGGCGGGAGGAGAAGGGGACGACAGAGAATGACATGGCTGGATGGCGTCACCGACTCTGTAGACATGAGTTTGAGTGAACTACGGGAGTTGGTGATGGACAGGGAGGCCTGGCGCACTGTGATTCATGGGGTCGCGGAGAGTCGGACATGACTGAGCCACTGAACTGAACTGAAAAAGATGACTATGTGTGGATGCTTTGAAACTACTATGGTTTAAAAATGCTATATAAACCCTTGGCTTAGAGTGCTCGGGGTCCTTGTTGAAACCCGCTGCGTCGGGCAGACGCTTGGACCCCAGCTAGCTGGAAATAAACCTCGCCGTGTGTCCTGCATTATCGTGAGTGTCCTCTGTTCCTTGGAGGGAAGGGCAACTCCGGACCCTAACAGGAACTTGATCAAAGGCAGCAGATCAAGCCAGCCCAACAGAAATAGATGTAGAGTGACTGAAAGAGTGGAGAAGGCTCAGCAGGGTCTGGCTGACCGCACCCAAAGCCTGGGTGAGGAATCTGGGGCCAGGCAGGGACGGCTGTAAAGGCAGTTTGGGGAGGGGTTTCGGAAGGCAATCTGACTTCTCTTCGGAGGAAGTTTCGAGCTGGTTGGGTTAGCAGCCAATAGAAATGGGATTGAAAATGGCATTGGGGCCTATGTGCCGCTTGGTGTCGGCCCAGCAAATGTTTCTTAGTTGCCACGGTCCTGAAGAAGCTATCCGGTAAACTCTTTCATTCCTTTGATTGTGCACTTTAAATCTTCCCCCCCACCCCGTTTCTTAATAAATTCTTTTGAAAAATGTGGAAGAAAGAAAAAAAGAATCCTCCCTGAGAGTTTCTGAAGGCTGAAAGGACCAGGTAGACAGAAAAAGAGAAACGATTCCATTCTGCTGACAGGGGTGTGGTATGCAGTGACCGAGGGACAGATGTGTCCATCTGTCAAAACCCACATGTGAAACGCTGTGTCCTTCCTGTCCTTTGTTTCCTCTCTGTATCTGGAGCGCAACAGATTTGAACGGTAGGTCCTTTTATGATTGTATGTCGTTTTTCCTACCTGCCTGCCCCTCCATCTTCTCTCGGTCTCTCTCGCTTTTCACTCAGGTTAGGGAATTAAAATAAAAAAAAAAAAAAGGAGACATCTGTAGTTCTGCAAGTTAGGAAGTCACAGTTAGAACTAGGCATGGAATACAACAGGCTGGTTCCAAACAGGGAAAGGAGTCCATCAGGGCTGTATATTGTCACCCTGATTATTTAACTTATATGCTGAGTACACATCATGCGATACGCGGGTCTAGAGCAAGCACAAGCGGGAATCAAGGTTGCCGGTAGAAATATCGATCACCTCAGATATGCACATGACACCACTGTTATGGCAGAAATGAAGTCTAGAGTGGGTTTGCAAAGTCGTGTTCGTTTCAGGTTTTCAGATTCTTTTCCTTTAGAGGAGGTTCATGCAAGGTCATAAGTCTGTTTTCCTCGGCTGGCATCGGAAGGCGCTTGTTGATTGTTTTGATGTACAGTTTACGTGTCCATGTTCAACCCGAACTCCTGAGTGGACCGTCACGCCCCCAATTCTCTTTTCGACAAAAGTCAAGCATCCACTTAAGCATTCTCCTCTTCAGTTCATCCAACCCCATGGAAGAAGCCATTCCTCCAGTTTTGCCATCGGTTCTCTACACCTAACTCGATGATGGCGGGTGACGGGAAGACTGACAGTTCTGAAGAATTTTGCAAGAGCTTTGTGGAAGGCTCCTAGGATTTGCTCGGTGAAGTGGTTGGCGTGTCAATCAGTAGAGACTGTGGAAGGTATGCCCCAAGTGGCAAACACCGTTGCTTTTAGTTGTGGTCGGTTTGCTTTCTTGCAACGAGGGACGGAAGGAAGTCTTCCTTCCACCTTCCACAGAGAAAGCTATATGCCTAGAGTATATCAAGGATGTCTGACCACCCCACGCACGCACGCCCGCCCCAGGTTACAGGCGCGACAGATCAGAATGTAGATAGAAATCTTCAGGTCAACGGAGGGTGTATTCACAACAGGCAGACTCATCTGAAAGGCACCCTGTCCGGTGAAGGTGGAGGGAGGGGAAGGAGGGCAGAGGGATGATGAGGAGGGGAAGGAGAAAGAGAGGGAAAGGGCCACACACGGTGTGTTTGTGTGTGTCGTGACTGTGGCACACGCAGGTGCTGCGTGGGTGGTGTGTGGGGCCGTGTGTGTGTTTGTGTGTGTGTGTTTGTGTGTAGGAGGGCGTTGTCCATTCCCTGGCTGTGTCTCTGTCTCCGCCCCCACCCGACCCAACCCGACCCAACCCGACCCGACCGGAGCCCCGCCCTCCACGCCACTCCACGCCACGCCCCCACCGGCCCTGACCCCGCCCCACCAGTGCAGCCACAGCCACACTTACAAACACTCATCCGCGCGCCCCCACCCGCCCACCTGTAAACAACATACCTCCCACTCACACCACAACGCAGTTTGTGTGTGGGCGGTGGGTTGTGGCGGTGGCGTGTGGCCGGTGTGCAGGGCCGTGTGTGTTGTGTGTGTTGGGGGGCGGGGGTTGTGTGCAGTATGCCTGTGGTGTGTGGGGGTGTGAGGGGGAGCGGGCAGAGACAGAGAGACACAGTCAGTCAAAGGACAACGTGTATATGCATGGGTGTTCTGCATCATTTGCTTGTGTTTTCTGAGCTCATTCAATCACCTTCTTGATCCAGACCACTCCCCTGATATCGTGGGGGGTGGGCAGCGGCACGCCACATCCTGTCAACCAGGCGACCTTCGTTCCTTGCATCCTGCCACTGAACCTGACTGGAGCGAGTGGATGCACGTGATCTGTCGTGGCTTTGTTTGGAATCCTTGGCGGGAGAAGGACGATTCTCCCCCCGCATGCCCAGGGACGAGGCCAAAGAGATGGAAGTCAACATTCCAAAATGACATTTCCAATCCAAACCAAAAAGCCGAAGTGGCTACCCATCCCCCAACGCCATGCCCTCCCTCTTGACCTCTGGCCCAACGGGCCCCTCCCACACAGCCTCGTTCCACAGCCCCAGGGCATTCCAGAGTTAGCCGGCCCGGCCTGCTCCATCCGAGGTCCCCCCGCCCCCTCCTCCACAGGACCATCTGAAAAAGCGACCGGCAGGTGGGGCCCGACACCCAGCACACTGTCCAGAAAGACGGCCGCAGCCTAGGATCTTTGGGGGCGATGCGTTCGTTGCCAGACGGGGCTCCTCCTAGGGCGCAGTTTCTCCGCTCAGTCACGACGAGGACAGGACAACGTCCCTGGGTGAGGTACGACGGATGTATGAACGGGAGGGGATGGAAAGGATTCTTCAAGCCCTACCCGGGTGGGGGCAGCGGAATGCACACACATCCGAGGGCGACCGCAGGCCAACGTCATGCGGCACGAGAACACGCCCCGAAGAAATAACTCGCCATCATCCCCGTCCCTGTCACCACACTTTGGCCGTTCCAGGAGAAACACCTCAGGTGACCCGCGACGATGGCTGTCAGCAAAAGCACCCTTCATCAGTGGCACGAATAAACAGGCCTCAAGGTTGGCAATACGCACTCGTATTGTGGCCATGCAATGAAAAGCAGAAGCATGTACTCGTCACACACATAACTGCAAGGAAGAACCTCGACACATCTGAACAAGAAAAAGGAAACGTTAAAGAGTGGGTGGATCTGGTGGGTGGGCCCGCTGAGGCACACACGACTACAGAAGTCAAGCTGACGTGAGAACCCGCTGCCCTCGGCCTCGCTGTGCAAGTCTGGCAGGTCGACCAGCGGGCCCCATCGCTGAACTGGGAGTCTGAGTGCGGTGGGGCCCGCTGGTCGAACGAACGGGTGCTGCAAAGGGAGGGCGAGTATGGAGGGTCCGGCTGGGCGACCTGCCGGACTTGCATAGCTGGCCGAGGGCGGCGGGGCGACTGGTCGTACGGCCGGGCGCAGCACCGAGATTCCGAGGGCGGTGGGGCCCGCTGGTCGAACTGCCGTTCTTTGCACAGTGAGGCCGAGGGTGGCGGTGCGACTGGTCGACTGGCAGGGCGCAGCACCAAGAGGCCGATGGCGGCGGGGCCCGTTAGTCGACCGGACGGGTGCTACACCGGGAAGCCGAGGGCGGCGGGGCCGGGTGCTCCACCTGCCGTTCTTTCACAGCTAGCCCGAGGGCGGCGGGGCAGCTCGTCGACCGGCGGTTGCAGCACCCAGAGGCTAAGTGCGTTGGGGCCCTCTGGTCGACCAGCCGGTCTTGCCCAGCAAGAACGAGTGCGGTGGGGCCCGCTGGTCGACCGGACAGGCGCTGCATCGGGAGGCCGAGGGCGGCAGGGCCGGGTGCTCCTCCAGCTGGTCTTGCACAGATAGCCCGAGAGCGGCGGGGCGGCTGGTCGACCGGCCAGGTGAAGCACCAAAAGGCCAAGTGTGGTGCGGCCCGCTGGTCGACCTGACGGGTGCTACACCGGGAGGCCGAGGGCGGCAGGGCCGGCTGGGCGACCTGCCAGTCTTGCCCAGCTAGGCCCAGGGCGGTGGGGCCCGCTGGTCGACCTGCCGATCTTTCAACAGTGAGGCCGACGGTGGAGGAGCAGCTGGTCGACCGGACGTGAGCAGCACCGAGAGACCAAGTGCGGCGAGACGGCTGGTCCACCAGCACCGCCGAAGGAGAAAGGGACAGCACAAGGGCTCCACAGATGCCCACGTGCCATCCCCCCTCTCCCCACCGGCAGGGACAAAGGGAAGGGACTCGCGCACGCAACCCTGCATGCTTGTGCGCCAGGGCTCCCCGCCCCCCTTTCGCATGGATCCGAGGGCACTGCTCCACCAGGGAACGACACCGGCCAACGGACGCACCCACGTGAGGCGAGGTTGGCTCCGTCCCAGACAAGGAAAGGGAGCACAGGAGGTGGCGAGCGCCGGACGAGGAGGGAAGACCGGCAGCGGCGGGGAGGGCCCAGCAAGCACACACGGCGGAGGCCGAAGGACAGGGGCGCGGGTGCCACCCAGAGACCAGAAAACACCGGGAACGCGGCCGGGCCACCAGGAAAACCAGCACGGGATCCCACCGCCACCCACACACGGGGGCGGTTCCGCACCCACGTGCTCTGGCAGTCGCCACTGTGGCCCCACTGCACACTCGCGAGGGGCAGCAGATGGGGGGTCCGATACCCCAAGGCTCCCTCTTGGATCGTTAGAGAAGGCTTTCTCACTGAGGGCATGCCTCCCCTCATCCGAGCGTATCCCTTCAAGCCCGCGGAGGTGCTCCACGAGCCACCAAAGCCCTCAGCTGGGCGGGAGGGCTCTGCGGTACAGGCAAGCTGACGACCCACACGGGAGGCGCGTGCACGGTCAGGGCCGGAGCGGAGCCCGCGCCCCGCCCCCTGCAATGTCCCTCCTCGGTCAGCCTCCACGACGAGAGAGAACAGGGACGCCCCCTTTCTTCCCGTCTCGACCCCCCCCAAAGAGAGCCAACTCACGGGACACACTCGCCACCGCGGCGGGGACCCGATGAGGACACCGGGTTAAGAGAAACGACACCAACGCTCGGCCTCAGGTCCCTGAGGGACAACCTAGAACGCTCCAGGGGCACCACCGAGGGCACAAACCCATCGGGGCACGTGAGCGTGGCAGCGGGACAGCCCTCCCCACCGCAGGAGAGGCGAAGCGAGGGCATCTGCTGTGTCAAGAAGACCAACGGGCCCCCGACTGACACCCCGAGGCAGCAGGGGGGGACAGGAGACAGAAGGTCAGGGCCGGAGACTGCACCCACCCCCTGCCTTCCTCACCCTCCCCGACGGGCAGGAAGAGGGGAAAGACAGGCGAGGGGTCCCACGGACAGACTGAGAAGAGCGGGCACGTCCACTGGGAACGCCCGTCCCTCGTCCAGCATGGCTAAGGCTCGTCCCGGGAGAGCACGGCCACACCACATCGATCCCAGGTGAACCAAAGCGGAGCGGGGGCAGGCACGATGAGGACCGTCATCAGAGGGGCCCGCTTTCAGCCTCAGCGGCCAACTCCCCTTCCCCACCTCGCTTCAGGCGAGAGCGGCCAACGACCTCCCCAGGAGGAGAACGCCTGACGCGTGGCACGGAGCCTACGGGGCAGGGGTCGTCCCAGCCACCACCAGGTGCCTGCAGCGGGGAAGCGCACAGGGTAGAAGACCCAATGCCACCTCACCCCGCCGCCCTCGGGTCGCCCAGAGACTGGAGGTGGCACCACCACGTTGGGTCAGCCAGGCACGCAACCTAGGAGCCGGAGCCGGCGCACAGGCCCAGGAAGGGGGCTACAGCGGCAAGGGCCGAATCGGGCGCCAGCCGGCGGCCCAAACGGCCCAGAGCCCCACGTGCATCCAAAGACCCAAAGTCCTCAGTGGCAGACACCAAACAGAGACGAGCGTGTCAGCACTAACCTGGTCGTAAAAAAGGCCCATTAAGGGTGACAAAATGACAGCAGGCGACAGCGGGGCCCACCTACCACCCGCAGGAAGGGGCCCCGGAACCTTGACCCGGCCACCTGTCCCCAGCATTATCCTGTCAACACCAGACCTGGCGCTCTGGGCTGGGGGACATCTGGTCGACCGGGGTGGGGGAGTTCAGGGAGGGGGGCGCATGGTGGAAAATTGGGGGCGCCGACGCCCTAGGAGAGAGAGCTGACCGGGGAGACGCCCTCTCCGCTTCACCCACACAGGTAGGTCTACCGGTACGTCCGTGTCTCCGAACGGGGATTTGGCTTCGATGGGCAAAAAGACAAAAGAACCGATGGCGAGGCGCCCCCAACGAGATGAGCGGGCCCCGACCAGGGACCGCGCCCGGGGCCCAGACCGTCCTACACACGGCACCCAGGACGGCTGGAGCCAGTCCCCACCTCCTGACCGGGATTCAGGGAGTTGGGGCGGGGTGAGAAAAAGTCGCGGCGACGACCGAGACCAACGAGGGCACGCTGAAGGGTCGAGCACGCCCTCCCCGGCCACCCGCGGAAGCAGGATCTGGTCCATCCACGTCTGCGGACCTATCGGGACTTTGACAAAGAAAAAGCATGGGTGCCGGGAGACGCCTCGGGTGAGGGTGGTGGTGGAGAGGTAGACTGCACACGCGCCCGCGCTGGGCGGCCTCTCCGGGAACCTCTCACGACTCCGGCGGGCGGGTCCCCACCTCCGGAGCGGGGCCGAGGGCGAAGCGAACGCTCCTGAGGGTGGCCCAGGAGGAGGCCAGACCGCCGAGTCGTAGTGCAGGCGCTCTGGGCAGGGAAGACCCTCTCCCTGCCCACCGCGGGGGCCCGGCCCAGCTAGGGTCCGGCTGGTCCGTCCTTGAGGCCAGAGGGGCACGGGGAGATGCTGGTCGACCCAGTCAGGCCGCCCCAGAGCCCGGATCCGCAGCTCCGCGACAGGTCACCCTCCTCAGAAGCCTAGAGTACCAATCTCGGGTGACATCAGGACGTCCCTACGCCTCGGCGCCACGGGGACTGTGGCCGCCAGCGTAGCTGGCCTCTGAGAGCTCTGCCTCGAGTTCGGGGGTGAGTCACAATTCCCCTGAAGGCCGCGCCGAAGCTCCGGACTGGAGGGAAAATATAAAAGCGGACGCCAGGTGGCTCCCGACAACCGGCTCGCACGTCCCGAGGACGGGTCGCTGTCCCCGGCCGCCGAGGACGCCACAGCGCCGGCCGCCCAAACGCCCAAGCTCGGCCCCGAAGCCTCAGCTGCCGAGCGACGCGATGCGACTCCACCCTGGCCGCAGAAGAAGGGAGACGAGCTGGGAAATATCTCCTCAGGAGGCTGCCCCAAATGAGAAGCGCTCCCCCACCCGATACCAGGGTGCTAGGGGGACATTCCACGGAGACGCAGGCGGCGGGGTCTCGGGGCGGGGTCGGCAGAGAGAGGGGCACCAGTGACATCCCGGGCTGCCCCGGACCCCCTCCCCGAAAGTGGGAGGGAGGGACCGAACCGACCGGCAAAGTGAAACCAGGCAAGCGAACCTCAGAGACCAAACCAAGACTTTCTAGAGCAGACACAGACACAGACACACAAGCCCGGGAGCAAGAAAGGAAAGGGAGGAGACACTCGGACCCCCAACAAGAGAAAAACAAAACTCAACCTGGGTAGAGACCCTGACAAAGTCCAAAGACGATAAACAGAAGCATGCGCGGGTGGGTGGGGAAAGTTCACTTGAGGGCAAGAGAACATGGATTTCAAAATAGCTGGCCAGAACACCGGAAAGGAGGGTCGAGGGTGCCAGAGATGCGGGGGTTGGGGGACGGAGGGGAGGGGAGGGGCGTGGTGGTGAGGAGGACCGAGCCTATAGGGATCCACTAAATAAACCCCGGGTTCCATGACAACAGCCAATTAAATGAATAAATACCTTTTGGAAGTCGAACAGAAACGATAGGAAACAAAACCACCGGGCAGGCAGGAAAGTCAAGTCGTAGAACTGCTCTGGCACCTTAAAAGTCAGAGAGAGAGAGAGAGCGAGCGAGAGACAGAGCGAGAGGGAGAGAGAGAGAATGCATAAACATGTGCATATACGCGTGTACATATGTATACGCACGCATATTCGCGTCTAAATATGCATGCACACATGCGTATAAACAAATACGAAAGAAGGGCATGCTCACGTACACGCATGTGTCTGTGTGTGCACGTGTATGCCTAGGCGTTTATAGTGGGCGTGTACGCTTGGGTGTATATCCATATACAGACGCATATATACACATACGTATACGGATAGACACAGGCATGAATTCACACGCTCATATGTGGGTGGACTCAGAGATATCAGCTCTCATCACCTGGCCCCTCACACAGAGAGAAACCACAGCACCAGGGAAAAGAGTCCTGTGATCCTTTGGAACACTCCACCAAAGATTCCCCATTCGACCCAACCCAACATAAACACATACGTGTGTATGTGTGGGATCCACACCTATACCTAGGTAGACATCCGTACACACATAATGATGGAACTCTCTGTCTGTGTGCCTACGCCTGTATCTATGCATTCGCGCCCACAGTGCGTACGCGCAAGAAGACACCCCCACCCCCACCCCACCCCAGCCCCACACAGGAATGGGACTCAACCACCAGAAGGGAATGAAATCTCACAGTCTGCAGGAACTTGGAGAGACCTTCAGAGGCTATGATGCTAAATGAAATACCTCAGATCCGTCGTTTCCATGCAGAATCTACCAAACGATACCCTGTGGACAGAACAGAACAAAACAGAAGCAGGCTCACAGATACCACAAAGGAACACACGGGTGGTGGCCAGAGGAGGGACGTGGGTGGGGGCGGAAGGGGACGTTGGTGGGAGTGGGGTGGGGGAGAGAATGAGTGAGTGCCAGTGGTGAGGGAGACAGACGAAGCGGCACAACCGTCCACTTACGAGACGAATGAGTCACGGGCACGTCATGACAGCAAAGGTCATTTGCTGGGACACCAAGCGGTGACGGGCCATCACGAACTAGAGGTATCCTGGGGATCGCCGTGTCATGCACTACACTAAGCAGTCGCCTGTACAGCTGAACATTCATGGGGGAACAAAAAATAAACATGAAAAAAAAGGGAAAGAAAGAAGGCAGGCAGGCAGGCCAAAGAAAACGTTGTCAGTCAGTTAGACGTCAATTTGAGATGAGTGGGACTTGTCTTGGGGGAGCAGGGGGGAAGAGAAACTGGGGTGAGAATGAGGAGAAAGTAAAGGCCCGATTGACTTGAGGGGGAGGGGGAGATAAAGGATCCAAAGAGTGGACAGGACGGTCAGGTGAGTGCCATAGGGAAAGGAAATGAAGATAAGGAACACACTCCCAACGGTGGTTTTGTTCAGTCCAAGATCAAGATGTGGAGAGCACGGTGTCCTCCAGCACACAGCGACACACAGGCCTCACTTGACGGGGGAGATCAGGATAACCCTGAAAGCTGAAGCTGACCAAAGAAGTCGTCACGTTCATGTTCATCCACGACTGAAAAGTACCATGGTCCCGAGACATTCAAAAATCCTTTCAAACCTCACAGACTCACTCACTCGCCCTTAAACATGTAGAGAACAGAAAAGGAGCGAAACGATGCTGGATGGATGGAGCGACGGATGGATGGATGGATGGATTTCCATGATAGTCTGATTACGGAAAACCTTGACAGAAAGGCATCCGAATCCCTTTTGTAGAGAATCTGTCTTGCCTTCTCAGCCTGGTGTCTTTCCTACGTATGAATGGTTCCCACTCCCAGCTTTGAAATCAGCCTCCACAATGAAGCCCTTTGTGCTCTCAAGGTCCCGCCCACCGGAACTCTCTCTTCGGAGCGCCCTTCCGAAGGGGAACGTTTTCTCCCACGTCAGCGCCCTGAGACAGCATCGGGCTGCCCCCCACATCTCCCCCAACCCACCCCCACCCCCTGCCTTCCTCTCTCCCTCCTGCTCCTCTTCCGCCTCCTCTGAACTCTGGAGCGATCCTCGCACTGGCCTCTCACCACCCCACACGGTGGCAGTGTCGGCCCAGGTATGCTCAGGTGTCTCCTCACCGCATCTGAGTGGACTTCCACTGTTTCTCGGCGGCGTCGTTCTGGGACCCTTTTTTCCTGGGCTTTTCCACGGGTAGGGGAGACCAGGATGGGCCGGGGCCAGGCGGGCTGGGGAAGCAGCGTGCACGTGGGGGGATGGGTGGGGGCAGAGAGGAGGAGGAGGAACACAACTCCCCAGAGGCAGTGTGTGCCAGAGGGCCTCCTCAGCCTTGCAGGCCGGCCTGCAGCTTGGCAGGCAGGCAGGCAGGCAGTGGCTATTGTCTGTGGGCCTCTCCCCTCTGCAGGGCCTCGTCGGATAGCTTCATTCAAATGCAGAAAGCATTCCAGTCAAGTCAGAGCCTTCGACTTTGCCTCGAGCTTCTCTGTATTGAATGGTGATCTGCCCCACCCACCCCAATCCACCCCACGTCTCCATTTCTCCACCATGAGGCTGCCCGCTTTGGCATGGCACGGCGCAGAGGAAGGGGGCTGGGGGGTGGGGAGGGAGGTTGAGGGACCAAGTCGCCTTGTGTCAGGCCAAAGGAGTCGCCTTCTTTTTGGAACCCGGGACACCCCGCTCATGCCTTTGAGGATCACGGACGTGGCTCGAAGCGGCCATTATCACTTGACATCTTTCCCCTCCGTGGGAGGATGTTTTTTTTCTGCCTGCCTTCAGAGGGACAGAAAAGGAAGGAGGGTCAGAGCGTTCCTCTGGCGCTGGCCGGTACTTAAAATCACTTGAATCCAAAACACTGCATAGGGCACGGAGGTTCACGTGGGGTGGAGTGGGGACAGCGGCCTACTCCGGACCCCAGCAGGTCCCTCCTCTGACACTTGCCTGGAACCTATGAAACGCTGAGCTGGTGACTGTGTGTGTGAGTGCGTGCATGTATGTGCGTACGTGAGAGACGGCACACGCGCGCGCGCGTGTTTGTGTGTGTGTGTGTGTGTTTGTGTGTGCATGCCTGGACGTGAGAGAAAAAGAAGAAAAAGGAAAGGAAGGGGGAGACCCACCCAGAAGGAATGAAGGAAGGGACGAGGCAAGTAGGGACGGAGGGACCAAATAGGTTAGTTAGTACGGGCCTCCATGTAGTGGAAAGAGTTTCTGAGCACAGATCCTCCATTCAGGGAAACAGTTATCTGTCGTATCTACTCTCAGGGGGCTGTGATGTCGAGGGACGGGTTCGGGAAAGCAGGCCTGGGGTGCAAGCAATCAGGTTCTTATATTCTCCTCAGAGACACTTGTAGGGGAACCAAGGAAACACACAGGTTCATCCCTGGAGCGGATTGTAAACCAGTCGGTGGAGGGGGAGTCAGTCCAGGAGATTGCTAGACGTCCGGGTCGGATCCTGGAGCGGGTTGCCGTGTCCTTCTCCAGCAGACCTTCCTGGCCCGGGGATGGGACCCGGGTCTCCTGCATCGCAGGCAGACTCTTGACGGTGTGAGCCACCAGGGAAGCTCTGTCAGAAATGTTCCCCAAGTCCTCTAGCTTCCATCCGCAGGACAAGAGAAAGTGAGACACGTTCCCCCCAGAGAGGCTTGTCCCCAGGGATCGGAGGCAAGTTGGAAAATGTCAGGACCAAGTCCCCCTTTCGGGTGAGGAGCCACACGCAAAGGAACAGACACACGTAGTAGCTAGCACAGGACTCTCCGATCCCAGAAGCGTGTATCCCCGTTTCCCAGAAACATCCTCTGGGCCCCTAAGGAACGTGGGGAAATCACTGTCGCCAAGGAGACAAGAATCCTCCCTGACCTGGAGAAGGCAACGGCAACCCACTGCAGTGTTCTTGCCCGGAGAATCCCATGGACAGAGGAGCCTGGTGGGCTAGAGTCCATGAGGCCTCAAGAGTCAAGACACAACTTAGCGACTCAACCACCATCCAGATGGGTTCGCTGAGAACTAGAGCCACCTGGAAGTTAAGTGGGAGGTTGGACTGGACGGGGGTGCAGAGTTCTGTCTGGGGGAGAAAGTAGCCTTGGACTAACGGGGGCAGGGAGCGGCCAGAGACACTGCTCAAGAAGTTGTTCCCAACAGGAGAAGGATCAAGTTCAGATGTAGGCTTAGAAAAAGAGGGAATGTAGAACCTCATGTAGAACTCAACGCTCCCGCAATGCATTTTTGCTTCTGTACTTTGCTTGCCGCCTGCTGCTGGTAGAACCAAAGTGACTCCATGTGAGATAAGGTTGTTTTAAGTAAAGATTCCCAGAATTGTTTTTGAGTAAGGCTGTGTAAAGATCCCTGGAATTGTTTGTTGGCTAAGGATGAGTGAGGAGTCCTAGGAAGACAGCAACTTGAAAAACAAGTGAATCTTAAACACCAGAATAAGGGCGGTTGTGACACAGAGATCAGGCAAATAGGTCAAAGGGCCAGGGTGGGCTTATCTCGTTAAACCACCGCGAGGTGACGCAAACCAGAGATGTACAGCTGTGTGTAGAGTGTGGAAAATTACTGTATGTAAAAAGGTTACTTTTGATTTCATGGCTGTGATCAGCACCGGCAGTGCTTTCGGAGCCCAAGAAAATAAAGTCTGACACTGTTCCCAATGTGTTTCCATCTATTTCCCATGAAGTGACGGGACCAGATGCCATGATTTTTGTCTGCTGAATCTTGAGCTTCAAGCCAAACTTTTCACTCTCCACTTTCACTTTCATCAGGAGACTTTTGAGTTCCTCTTCAATTTCTGCCACAAGGGTGGTGTCATCTGCATATCTGAGGTGATTGATATTTCTCCCAGCAGTCTTGATTCCAGCTTGTGCTTCTTCCAGCCCAACGTTCCTCAGGATGTACTCTGCATATAAGTTAAATAAGCAAGGTGACAGTATACAGCCTTGACGTACTCCTTTTCCTATTTGGAACCAGCCTGTTGTTCCATGTCCAGTTCTGACTGTTGCTTCCTGACCTGCATACAGGTTTCTCAAGAGGCAGGTCAGGTGGTCTGGGATTCCCATCTCCTTCAGAATGTTCCACAGTTTATGGTGATCCACACGGTCAAAGGCTTTGGCTTAGTCAATGAAGCTGAAATAGATGGTTTGCTGGAACTCTCTTGCTTTCTACATGATCCAGCGGATGCTGGCAATTTGATCTCTGGTTCCTCTGCCTCTCCTAAAACCTGCTTGAACATCTCGGAGTTCACGGTTCGCATATTGCTGAAGCCTGGCTTGGAGAATTTTGAGCATGCATTTACTAGCGTGTGAGATGAGTGCAAATGTGTGGTCGTTTGAGCATTCTTTGGCATTGCCTTTCTTTGGGATTGGAATGAAGACTGACCTTTTCCAGTCCTGTGGCCACTGCTGAGTTTTCCAAATTTGCTGGCATATGGAGGGCAGCACTTTCACAGCATCCTCTTTCAAGATTTGAAGTAGCTCAACTGGAATTCCATCACCTCCACTAGCTTTGTTCGGAGTGATGCTTTCCAAGGCCCACTTGACTTCCCATTCCAAGATGTCTGGCTCTAGGTCAGTGATCACGTTACCGTGACTATCTTGGTCGTGAAGATCATTTTTGTACAGTTCTTCTGTGTATTCTTGCCACCTCTTCTTAATATCTCCTGCTTCTGTTAGGTCCATAGCATTTCTGGCCTTTATCGAGCCCATATTTGCATGAAATGTTCCCTTGGAATCTCTCATTTTCTTGAAGAGGTCTCTTGTTTTTCCTATTCTGTTGTTTTCCTCGATTTCTTTACGTTGATCACTGAGGAAGTCTTTCTTATCTCTCCTTGCTATTCTTTGGAACTCTGCATTCAGATGCTTATATCTTTTGTTTTCTTCTTTGCTTTTCGTTTCTCTTCTTTTCACAGCTATTTGTAAGGCCTCCTCAGACAGCCATGTTGCTTTTTTGCATCTCTTTCCCATGGGGATGGTCTTGGTCCCTGTCTCCTGTACAACGTCACGAACCTCCGTCCAGAGTTCATCAGGCACTCTATCTCTCAGATCTAGTCCCTTACGTCTATTTCTCACTTCCACTGTATAATCATAAGGGATTTGATCTAGGTCATATCTGAATGGTCAAGTGGTTTTCCCTTCTTTCTTCAATTGAAGTCTGAATTTGGCAATAAGGAGTTCATGATCTGAGCCACAGTCAGATCCTGCTTTTGTTTTTGCTAACTGTATAAAGCTTCTCCATCTTTGGCTGCAAAGAATATAATCAATCTGATTTCGGTGTTGACCATCTGGTGATGTCCAAGTGTAGAGTCTTCTCTTGTGTTGTTGGAAGAGGGTGTTTCTTATGACCAGTGCGTTCTCTTGAGAAAACTCATTTAGCCTTTGCCCTTCTCCAAGGCCACATTTGCCTGTTACTCCAGGTGTTTCTTGACTTCCTACTTTTGCCTTCCAGTCCCCTAGAATGAAAAGGACATCTATTTTGGGTGTTCGTTCTAAAAGGTCTTGTAGGTCTTCATAGAACCGTTCGACTTCGGCTTCTTCAGCGTTACTGGTTGGGGCATAGGCCTGGATGGCTGTAATATCGAATGGTTTGCCTTGGAAACGAACAGAAATCATGCTGTCGCTTTTAAGATTGCATCCAAGGACTGCATTTCGGACTCTCTCGTTGACCTTGATGGCTACTCCACTTCTTCTAAGGGATCCCTGCCCACAGGAGTAGATATAATGGTCATCTCAGTTAAATTCACCCTTTCCAGTCCACTTTAATTCACTGATTCCTAAAATATCTATGTTCACTCTTGCCATCTCCTGTTTCACCACTTCCAATTTGCCTTGATTCATGGACCTAACATTCCAGGTTCCTATGCAATCTTGCTCTTTACAGCACCGGACCTTGCTTCTATCAACGGTCACATCCTCAACGGGGTATTGGTTTTGCTTTTGCTCCATCCCTTTATTCCTTCTAGAGTTATTTCTCCACTGATCTCCAGTAGCATACTGGGCACCTACCGACCTAGGCTATGGTTTTTCCCGTGGTCATGTATGGATGTGAGAATTGGACTGTGAAGAAAACTGATCGCCGAAGAATGGATGCTTTTGAACTGTGGTGTTGGAGAAGACTCTCGAGAGTCCCTTGGACTGCAAGGAGATCCAAACAGTCCATTCTAAAGGAGATCAGTCCTAAGTGTTCATCAGAAGGACTGATGTTAAAGCTGAAACGGCAATATTTTGGCCAGCTCATGCGACGAGCTGACTCACTGGAAAAGACTCTGATGCTGGCAAAGGTTGAGGGCGGGAGGAAAAGGGGACGACCGAGAATGAGATGGCTGGATGGCATCACCGACTCTGTGGACATGAGTTTGAGTGAACTCCGGGAGTTGGTGATGGACAGGGAGGCCTGGCGTGCTGTGATTCATGGGGTCGCGGACAATCGGACATGACTGAGCGACTGAACTGAACTGAAAAAGATGACTATGTGTGGATGCTTTGAAACTACTATGGTTTAAAAATGCTATATAAACCCTTGGCTTAGAGTGCTCGGGGTCCTTGTTGAAACCCGTTGCGTCGGGCAGACGCTTGGACCTCAGCTAGCTGGAAATAAACCTCGCCGTTTGTCTTGCATTCTCTTGAGTGTCCTCTGTTCCTTGGAGGGAAAGGCGGCTCCAGACCCTAACAGGAACTTGACCAAAGGCAGCAGATCAAGCCAGCCCAATAGAAATAGATGTAGAGTGACTGAAAGAATGGAGAAGTCTCAGCAGGGTATGGCTCACCTCAGCCAAAGCCTAAGTGAGGAATTTGGGACCAGGCAGAGAAGGGCAGTAAAGGCAGTTTGGGGAGGGGTTTCAGAAGGCCATCTGACTTCTCTTCGGAGGAAGTTTCAAGCTGTATTGGTTAGCAGCCAATAGAAATGGGATTGAAAATGGCATTGGGGCCTCCGTGCCGCTTGGTGTCGGCCCAGCAAATCTTTCTCAGTTGCCACCATCCTGAAGAATCTATCTGGTAAACTCTTTCATTCCTTTGATTGTGCACTTTAAATCTTCCCCACCCCCACCCCGTTTCTTAATAAATTATTTTGAAAAATGTGGAAGAAAGGAAAAAAGAATCCTCCCTGAGAGTTTCTGAAGTCTGAAAGGACCAGGTAGACAGAAAAAGAAAAACGATTCCATTCTGATGACAGGGGTGTGGTATGCAGTGACCGAGTGACAGATGTGTCCATCTGTCAAAACCCACATGTGAAACGCTGTGTCCTTCCTGTCCTTTGTTTCTTCTCTGTATCTGGAGCGCAACAGATTTGAACGGTAGGTCCTTTTATGATTGTATATCGTTTTTCCTACCCGCCTGCCCCTCCATCTTCTCTCGGTCTCTCGCTTTTCACTCAGGTTGGGAAATTAAAAAAAAAAAAAAAAAACAGGAGACATCTGTAGTTCTGCAGGTCAGGAAGTCACAGTTAGAACTAGGCATGGAACGCAACAGGCTGGTTCCAAACAGGGAAAGTTGTCCATCGGGGCTGTATATTGTCACCCTGCTTATTTAACTTATATGCTGAGTACACATCATGAGATACGCGGGGCTAGAGCAAGCACAAGAGGGAATCAAGGTTGCCGGTAGAAATATCGATCACCTCAGATATGCACATGACACCACCGTTATGGCAGAAATGAAGTCTAGAGTGGGTTTGCAAAGTCGTGATCGTTTCAGGTTTTCAGATTCTTTTCCTTTAGAGGAGGTTCATGCAAGGTCATAAGTCTGTTTTCCTTGGCTGGCATAGGAAGGCGCTTGTTGATTGTTTTGATGTACAGTTTACGTGTCCATGTTCAACCCGAACTCCTGAGTGGACCGTCACGCCCCCAATCCTCTTTTGGACAAAAGTCAAGCATCCACTTGAGCATCCTCCTCCTCAGTTCATCCAACCCCATGGAAGAAGCCATTCCTCCAGTTTTGCCATCGGTTCTCTACACCTCGCCCGATGATGGCGGGTGACGGGAAGACTGAAAGTTCTGAAGAATTTTGCAAGAGCTTTGTGGAAGGCTCCTAGGATTTGCTCGGTGAAGTGGGTGGCGTGTCAATCAGTAGAGACTGTGGAAGGTATGCCCCAAGTGGCAAACACCGTTGCTTTTAGTTGTGGTCGGTTTGCTTTCTTGCAGCGAGGGACGGAAGGAAGACTTCCTTCCACCTTCCACAGAGAAAGCTATATGCCTAGCGTATACCAAGGATGTCTGACCACCCCACGCATGCACGCCCGCCCCCAGGTTACAGGCGCGACAGGTCAGAATGTAGATAGAAATCTTCACGTCAAGGGAGGGTGTATTCACAACAGGCAGACTCATCTGAAAGGCACCCTGTCCGGTGAAGGTGGAGGGAGGGGAGGGAGGGCAGAGGGACGATGAGGAGGGGAAGGAGAAAGAGAGGGAAAGGGCCACACATGGTGTGTCTGTGTGTGTCGTGTCTGTGGCACACGCAGGTGCTGCGTGGGTAGTGTGTGGGGCCGTGTGTGTGTGTGTGTGTGTTTGTGTGTAGGAGGGCGTTGTCCATTCCCTGGCTGTGTCTCTGTCTCCGCCCCCACCCGAACCAACCTGACCCGACCCGACCGGTCCGGACCCCCGCCCTCCACGCCACGCCCCGCCAAGACCCCACCCGCCCCGCCCCCGACCCACCAGACCCGCCACCGCCACACGCCCACCCCAAACACCCACCCGCGCGCGTACATTCCCACCCGCCCACCTGTAAACACCATACCCCCGCTCACAGCACAACGCAGTTTGTGTGTGGGCGGTGGGGGGGGGGGGGGCGGTGGCGTGTGGCCGGTGTGCAGGGCCATGTGTGTTGTGTGTGTGGGGCTGGCCGGGGGGTGTGGGAGATATGCCTGTGGTGTGTGAGGGTGTGAGGGGGAGTGGGCAGAGACACAGAGACACAGTCAGGCAAAGAACAACGTGTATATGCATGGGTGTTTCGCATCATTTGCTTGTGTTTTCTGAGATCATTTAATCACCTCCATGATCAAGACCACTCCCCTGAAATCGTGGGGGGTGGGCAGCGGCACGCCATGTCCTGTCAAGCAGGCGACCTTCTTTCCTTGCATCCTGCCCCTGAACATGACTGGAGCGAGTGGATGCACGTGATCTGTCGTGGCTATGTTTGGAATCCTTGGCGGGAGAAGGACGATTCTCCCCCCGCATGCCCAGGGACGAGGCCAAAGAGATGGAAGTCAACTTTCCAAAATGACATTTCCAATCCAAACCAAAAAGCCGAAGTGGCTACCCACCCCCAACGCCACGCCCTCCCTCTTGACCTCTGTCCCAACGGGCCCCTCCCACACAGCCTCCTTCCACAGCCCCAGGGCATTCCAGAGTTAGCCGGCCCAGCCTGCTCCTTCCGTGGTCCCCCCGCTCCCTTTTCCGCAGGACCATCTGAAAAAGCGACCGACCGGCAGGTGGCGCCCGACACCCAGCACGCTGTCCAGAGAGACGGCCGCAGCCTAGGAGCTTCGGGGGGGACGCGTTCGTTGCCAGACGTGGCTCCTCCTAGGGCGCAGTTTCTCCGCTCAGTCACGACGAGGACAGGACAACGTCCCTGGGTGAGGTACGACGGACATATGAACGGGAGGGGATGGGAAGGATTCTTCAAGCCCTACCCAGGTGGGGGCAGCGGAATGCACACCTATCCGAGGGCGACCGCAGGCCAACGTCATGCGGCACGAGAACACGCCCCGAAGAAATAACTCGCCATCATCCCCTTCCCTGTCACCACACTTTGGCTGTTCCAGGAGAAACACCTCGGGTGACCCGCGACGATGGCTGTCAGCAAAAACAACCTTCAACAATGGCACGAATAAATAGGCCTCAAGGTTGGCAATACGCACTCGTATTGTGGCCATGCAATGAAAAGCAGAAGCATGTACTCGTCACACACATAACCGCAAGGAAGAAACTCGACACATCTGAACAAGAAAACGGAAACGTCAAAGAGTGGGTGGATCTGGTGGGTGGGCCCGCTGAGGCACACACGACCACAGAAGGCAAGTCCACATGAGAACCCGCCGCCTTCGGCCTCGCTGTGCAAAGTCCGGCAGGTCGACCAGAGGGCCCCATCGCTGAACCGGGAGTCTGAGTGCAGTGGGGCCCGCTAGTCGACCGGACGGGCGCTGCAAAGGGAGGGCGAGGGCGGAGGGGCCGGCTGGGCGACCTGCCTGACTTGCATAGCTAGCCAAAGGGCGGCGGGGCGACTGGTCGTCCGAGAATCCGAGGGCGGTGGGGCCCGCTGGTCGATCTGCTGGTCTTTTCACAGCGAGGCCGAGGGTGGCGGGTCGACTTGTCAACCGGCCGGGAGCAAAACCAAGAATCAGAGGGTGGTGGGGCCCGCTGGTCGACCTGCCGGTCTTGCCCAGCAAAAACGAGTGCGGTGGGGCCTGCTGGTCGACCGGACAGGCGCTGCAACGGGAGGCCGAGGGCGCCGAGGCTGGCTGGGTGACTTGCCGGTCTTGCACAGCTAGGCCGAGGGCGGCGGGGCGACTGGTCGACCGGACGGACACAGCACCGAGAGGTCGAGGGCGATGGGGCCCGCTGGTTGACCTGCCGGTCTTTGCACAGCTATCCCGAGGGCGGCTGGGCGGCTGGTCGACCGGCCGGGTGCAGCACGAAGAGGCCAAGTGGGGTGAGGCCCGCTGGTCGACCTGCCGGTCTTGCCCAGCAAGGCCGAGTGTGGTGGGGCCCGCTGGTCTACCAGACAGGTGCTGCAACGGGAGGCTGAGGACAGCAGGGCAGGGTGCTCCACCTGCCGGTATTGCACAGCTAGCCCGAGAGCGGCGGGGCGCCTGGTCGACCAGCCTGGTGCAGCACCAAGAGGCCAAGTGCAGTGTGGCCCGCTGGTCGACCTGACGGGTGCTACACCGGGAGGCCGAGGGCGGCAGGACCGGCTGGGCGACCTGCTGGGCTTGCCCAGCTAGGCCCAGGGTGGTGGGGTCCGCTGGTCGACCTGACGGTCTTTGAACAGCGAGGCCGAGGGCGGCGGGGCGGCCTGTCGACCGGACATGGGCAGCACCGAGAGACCGATTGTAGCGGGACGGCTGGTCGACCCGCACCGCCGAAGGAGAAAGGGACAGCGCAAGGGCTTCACAGACGCCCACGTGCCATCCCTCCTCTCCCCACTGACAGGGACAGAGGGAAGGGACTCGCGCATGCAACCCTGAATGCTTGTGCGCCAGGGCTTCCCGCCCCCCTTTCGCATAGATCCGAGGGCACTGCTCAGCCCGGGGACGCCACCGGCCGACGGACGACACCCAAGTGAGGCGAGGTCGGCTCCGTCCCAGACACGGAAAGGGAGGGCAGGCGGTGGCGAGCGCCGGACGAGGAGGGAAGACCGGTAGCGGCGGGGAAGGCCCAGCAAGCACACACGGCGGAGGCCGAAGGACAGGGGCGCGGGTGCCACCCAGGGACAAGAAAACACTGGGAACGCGGCCGGGCCACCAGGAAAACCAGCACGGAAACCCACCGCCACCCACACACGGGGGCGGTTCCGCACCTACGTGCTCTGGCAGTCGCCATGGTGGCCCCACTGCACACTCGGGAGGGGCAGCAGATGGGGGATCTGATACCCCAAGGCTCCCTCTCGGATCGCTTGAGAAGGCTTTCTCACTGAGGGCGAGCCGCCCCTCATCCAAGCGTCTCCCCTTCAGGCCCGGGAAGGCACTCCATGAGCCACCAAAGCCCTCAGCTGGGCGGGAGGGCTCTGCGGTACAGGCAAGCTGATGACCCACACGGGAGGCTTGTGCACGGTCAGGGCCGGAGCGGAGCCCGCGCCCCGCCCCCTGCAATGCCCCTCCTCCGTCAGCCTCCACGACGAGAGAGAACAGGGACGCCCCCTCTCTTCCTGTCTCGACCCCCCCCAAAGAGAGCTAACTCACGGGACATACTCGCCACCGAGGCGGGGACCCGAGGAGGACACCGGGTTAAGGGAAACGACACCAACGCTTGGCCTCAGGCCCCTGAGGGACAACCTAGAGCGCTCCAGGGGCACCACCGAGGGGCACAACGAGGCACGCACACACACCCATCGGGGCACGCGAGCGCGGCAGCGGCACAGCCTTCCCCACCGCAGGGGAGGTGAAGCGAGAGCATCTGCTGTGTCAAGAAGACCAACGGGCCCCCGACTGACACCCCGAGGCAGCAGGGGAGGACAGGAGACAGAAGGTCAGGGCCAGAGACTGCACCCAAACCCTGCCTTCCTCACCCTCCCCAAGGGGCAGGAAGAGGGGAAAGGCAGGCGAGGGGTCCCGCGGACAGACTGAGAAGAACGGGCACGTCCACCGGGAACGCTCGTCCCTCGTCCGGCACGGCTAAGGCTCGGCCCGGGAGAGCATGGCCACACCACATCGATCCCAGGTTAACCAAGGCGGAGCGGGGGCAGGCACGATGAGGACCGTCACCAGAGGGGCCCGCTGTCAGCCTCAGCTGCCACCTCCCCTTCCCCACCACGCCTCAGGCGAGAGTGGCCAACGACCCCCCCAGGAGAACGCCTGACACGTGGCACGGAGCTTACGGGGCAGGGGTCGTCCCAGCCACCACCAGATGTCCTCAGCGGGGAAGTGCACAGGGTAGAAGACCCAACACCCCCTCACCCCGCCGCCCTCGGGTCGCCCAGAGGCCGGAGGTAGCACCATCCCGTTGGGTCAGCCAGGCACGCCACCTAGGAGCCGGCGCACAGGCCCAGGCGGGCGGCTCCAGCGGCAAGGGCCGAATCAGGCGCCAGCCGGCGGCCCAAAGGGCCCAGAGCCCCGCGTGCATCCAGAGACCCAAAGTCCTCAGAGGTAGACACCAAACAGAGACGAGCATGTCAGCACTAACCTGGTCATAAAAAAGGCCAATTAAGAGCGACAAAATGACAGCAGACGACAGCGGGGCCCACCCACGACTCGCAGGGAGGGGCCCCGGAACCTTGACCCAGCCACCTGTCCAGCACTATCACATCAACACCAGACCCGGCTCTCTGGGCTGGGGGACATCTGGTCGACCGGGATGGGGGGTTCGGGGAGGGGGCGCATGGTGGCAAATTGGGGGCGCCGACACCCAAGGAGAGAGAGCTGGCCGGGGAGACGCCCTCCCCGCTTCACCCACACGGGTAGGTCTACCGGTCCTTCCGTTTCTCCAAACGGGGATTTGGCTTCGATGGGCAAAAATACAAAAGAACCGTTGGCGAGGCGCCCCCAACGAGACGAGCGGGCCCGACCAGGGACTGCGCCTGGGGCCCAGACCGTCCTAGAAACGGCACCCAGGACGGCTGGAGCCGGTCCCCACCTCCTGACCGGGATTCAGGGAGTTGGGGCGGGGTGAGAAAAAGTCATGTCCGACGACCGAGACCCACGAGGGCACGCTGAAGGGTGGAGCGCGCCCTCCCCCTCCACCCGCAGAAGCAGGGTCCGGTCCATCCATGTCTGCGGACCTATCGGGACTTTGACAAAGAAAAAGCATGTGTACCGGGAGACGCCTCGGGTGAGGGTGGGGGTGGGGGTGGAGAGGTGGACCGCACACACACCCGCGCCGGCCGGCCTCTCCAGGTCACCTCTCACGACTCCGCAGGGCGGGTCCCCACATCCGGAGCGTGGCTGAGGGCGACGCGAACGCTCCTGAGGGTGGCCCAGGAGGAGGCCGGACCGCCGAGTCCTAGTGCAGGCGTTCCGGGCAGGAAAGACCCTCTCCCTGCCCAAGGCGGGAGCCCAGCCCAGCTAGGGTCCGGCCGGTCCGTCCTTGCGGCCAGAGGGGCACGGGGAGATGTTGGTCGACCCAGTCAGGCCGCCCCAGAGCCCGGATCCACAGCGCCGCCACAAGTCACCCTCCTCAGAAGACTATAGTACCAATCTCGGGTGACATCAGGACGTCCTACGCCTCGGCGCCACGGGGACTGTCGCCGCCAGTGTAGCCGGCCTCAGAGAGCTCTGCCTCGAGCTCGGGGGCTGAGTCACAATCCCCTGAAGGCCGCGCCGAAGCTCCGTAGGGGAGGGACAATATAAAAGCGGACGCCAGGTGGCTCCCGACAACCGGCTCGCACGTCCCGAGGACGGGTCGCTGTCGCCGGCCGCCGAGGACGCCACAGCGCCGGCCGCCCAAACGCCCGAGCTCGGCCCCGAAGCCTCGGCTGCCTAGCGACGTGATGTGACGCCACCCCGGCCGCAGAAGAAAGGAGACGAGCTGGGAAATATCTCCTCAGGAGGCTGCCCCGAAGGAGACGCACTCCCCCACGCGATACCAGGGTGCTGGTGGGACATTCCACGGAGACGCCGGCGGCGGGGTCTCGGGGCGGGGTCTTCAGAAAGAGGGGCCCAGTGACATCCCGGGCTGCCCCGGCCCCCCTCCCCCGAAAGAGGGAGGAAGGGACCGAACTGACCTGCAAAGCGAAGCCAGGCAAGCGCTCCTCAGAGACCAAAGCAAGACTTTCCAGAGCAGACACAGAAACAGACACGCAAGCCCAGGAGCAAGAAAGGAAAGGGAGAAGACACTCGGACCCCCAACAAGAGAAAAACAAAACTCAACCTGGGTAGAGACCCTGACAATGTCCAAAGACGACAAACACAAGAATGCGCGGGTGGGTGGGGAAAGTGCACTTGAGGTCAAGAGAACATGGATTTCAAACTAGCTGGCCACAAACACCGGAAAGGCGGGTCGAGGGTGCCAGAGCTGCGGGGGTTGGGGGGCGGAGGGGAGGGGAGGGGCGTGGTGGTGAGGAGGACCGAGTCCATAGGGATCCACTAAATAAACCCCGGGTTCCATGACAACAGCCAATTAAATGAATAAATACCTTTTGGAAGTCGAACAGAAACGATAGGAAACAAAACCACCGGGTAGGCAGGAAAGTCAAGTCATAGAACTGCTCTGGAACCTTAAAAGTCAGAGAGAGAGAGAGAGAGCGAGAGAGCGAGAGAGAGAGAATCTATGCACAAGTGCATATACGCGTGTACATATGTATACGCACGCATATTCGCGTCTATATATGCGTGCACACATGCGTATAAACAAATACGAAAGAATGGCATGCTCACGAACACGCATGTGTCTGTGTGTGCACATGTATGCCTAGGTGTTTATAGTGGGCATGTACGCTTGGGTGTATATCCATATACAGACGCATATATACACATACGTATACGGATAGACACAGGCATGAATACACACGCTCATATGTGGGTGGACTCAGAGTTATCAGCTCTCATCACCTGGCCCCTCACACAGAGAGAAACCACAGCACCAGGGAAAAGAGTCCTGTGATCCTTCGGAACACTCCACCAAAGATTCCCCATTCGACCCAACCCAACATAAACACATACGTGTGTATGTGTGGGATCCACACCTATACCTAGGTAGACATCCGTACACACATAATGATCGAACTCTCTGTCTGTGTGCCTACGCCTGTATCTATTCATGTGCGCGCACAGTGCGCACGCGCAGGCAGACACCCCCACCCCCACCCCACCCCAGCCCGACACAGGAATGGGACTCAACCACCAGAAGGGAATGAAATCTCACAGTCTGCAGGAACTTGGAGAGACCTTCAGAGGCTATGATGCTAAATGAAATACCTCAGATCCGTCGTTTCCATGCAGAATCTACCAAACGATACCCTGTGGACAGAACAGAACAAAACATAAGCAGGCTCACAGATACCACAAAGGAACACACGGGTGTTAGCCAGAGGAGGGACGTGGGTGGGGCGGGGTGGGGGAGAGAATGAGTGAGTGCCACTGGTGAGGGAGACAGACGAAGCGGCACAACCGTCCAATTACGAGACAAATGAATCACGGGCACGTCATGACACCAAAGGTCGTTTGCTGGGACACCAAGCGGTGACGGGCCATCACGAACTAGAGGTATCCTGGGGATCGCGGTGTCATGCACTACAATAAGCAGTTGCCTGTACAGCTGAACATGCATGGGGGAACAAAAAATAAACATGAAAAAAAAAAAGGGAAAGAAAGAAGGCAGGCAGGCAGGCCAAAGAAAATGTTGTCAGTCAGTTAGACGTCAATTTGAGACGAGTGGGACTTGTCCTGGGGGGGCAGGGGGGAAGAGAAACTAGGGTGAGAATGAGCAGAAAGTAAAGGCCCGATTGCCTTGAGGGGGAGGGGGAGATAAAGGATCCAAAGAGTGGACAGGACGGTCAGGTGAGTGCCATAGGGAAAGGAAATGAAGCCAAGGAACACACTCCCAACAGTGGTTTTGTTCAGTCCAAGATCAAGATGTGGAGAGCACGGTGTCCTCCAGCACACAGCGACACACAGGCCTCACTTGACGGGGGAGATCAGGATAACCCTGAAAGCTGAAGCTGACCAAAGAAGCCGTCACGTTCCTGTTCATCCACGACTGAAAAGTACCATGGTCCCGCGACATTCAAAAATCCTTTTAAACCTCACAGACTCTCTCACTCACTCACCGTTAAAAATGTAGAGAACAGAAAAGGAGCGAAACGATGCTGGATGGACGGAGCGACGGATGGATGGATGGATGGATTTCCATGATAGTCTGATTAAGGAAAACCTTGACAGAAAGGCATCCGACTCCCTTTTGTAGAGAATCTGTCTTGCCTTCTCAGCCTGGTGTCTTTCCTTCGTCCAGATGGTTCCCACTCCCAGCTTTAAGATCAGCCTCCACAACGCAGCCCTTTGTGCTCTCAAGGTCCCGCCCGCCAAAACTCTCTCTTCGGAGCAACCTTCCTAAGGGGAACATTTTCCCCCACGTCAGCGCCCTGAGACACTGTCGGCCTGCCCCCCACATCCCCCCCAACCCACCCCTACCAGCCACCTCCCTCTCTCCCTCCTGCTCCACTACCGCCTCTTCTGAACTCTGGAGCGATCCTCGCACTGGCCTCTCACCACCCCACATGGTGGCGGTGTAGCCCCAGGTATGCTCAGGTGTCTCCTAACCGCATCTGAGTGGACTTCCGCTGTTTCTCGGCTGCGTCGTTCTGGGGCCCTTTTTTCCTGGGCTTTTCCATGGGTAGGGGAGACCTGGATGGGCCGGGGCCAGGCGGGGTGGGGGAGCAGCTTGCACGTGGGGGGATGGGTGGCGACAAAGAGGAGGAGGAGGAACACAACTCGCCAGAGGCAGTGTGTGCCTGTGGCCTGTAAAACAGATCAGGCACCAGGCTGGCTGCGAAGAGGGGATCGATCGGTCAGGAGACCCGGCACGTTTGTTCTCTCTGCAGAGGCCCTGCAGATCGAACAGGCCGTGGCAAGATATGGGCTTCCCGCACTTAGAACCGTTCACCCAATGTGGACACAGGCACCTGAAACACCGGAGTGAGGCTCTCGGTGCGATGTCCACAGGCCGTCGCCATCGACATGTGTGCACACTGGAGCCGCCGTGCAGAGGGAGATCTCATCCGGCTCCGTGTGTTCTTCCACTGAGTCGTAGGCCGGGATCTCCGGCAGAACAGAGATCCAGAGAGTTGTGTGAATCTGACCGTCACGCTTTCAGATTCCAAGTGAACCAGAAAGGAGGTGCACTCACGTGTGGGTTTGTCTTTCCATAGGATGAAGCCCCTCTTTGAGCAGATGAGGGTTCCGAATGGGGGAAAATGGAGCAGAGAGGACAGAAAGTTCCCTTCGCTCCCTTGCTCCTCCCACATGCTCCCAACGGTCCTAGGAACATCCTGCCCCAGAGGAGCGTGCTGGCCACCACCCACCTACTCACCCACACGGACGGAGACGGCAGTGCCAGTCCGTGTCAGTCCTCCTCGCCCAGAGGCCCCCGTCTGCCCTCGCCTTCACGCCTGGCATGGTCCGTTCTGTAGGTTTGTCTTGAACCTGCCCGGAGCCCAGGGACATCTTCCCGGATCAGGGATCGATCGAAAACACCCTGTCCCTTGCCTCATCGGCAGGTGGATTCTTAACCACTGGACCACCAGGCAGCGAAGCCCCTTCACGGCCTTCTAAAATCATCTACCCTGCAACATTCAATGTCGTCCTCCAAATCATGGGACCATCATGACTGAAATGAAGGGAAATATGTGAGTTAAAGAAAGTCTTCAGTGCTTCTTGCTTTAGACCCACAAAGGCCTCTCTCTGTCTGTCTCTCTCTCACACACACACACACACGAACAGAGGTGGGCTCATAGTCCAAAAGAAACCAACCTTTGTGTGTATCCATCCCTGACTTACATGGTGAGCAGTCGCCAAAGACAACGAATTCCTACAGCCAGACGTTTGCTACCACGTGCCCTGTCCCTCCATTGCCTGGTATTACAGAATGCTAGGTGGAACGCCTTTCAAGAAGTGTGGGGATGGAGGAATGCACCCCTGAATTCTCCTCAGTTGGCCCTGAAAGAAAACGTTCTGTGCCTGCCCCGCACGCCGGACCTTTCGGTGGATCGGACCTCCCGGGGTGCCCCTGCACCCGGCACCCTGAGACATCCCGAGAGATCCTATGGAGAAACATCTCCGGCCACTCGTGTGGCATCTGCGTCACTGGCAAGTGACCCTTCAAACCTCCACGTCCATACGTGAGAACAAACGCTCCTTCACCATCTGGGTCACCTCATAGGATGGGCGAGTACCACTGGTTCAGCACTCCCTCGAGGTGGTTGTGGGGTTCGAGTTTGGTTCCGTTCTGGGTTAGTTTTCTGACCCAACCACGTGATCTCTCCAGATAGGGTACCCGATCAAAGCTAAAATAAATCGAGTCTGTGTGAATCCCATGCATGCATCCAGTGGGAATATCGATGATCCCTATGTGGATCCACATCCGTGGCCGTTCGGTGTTCGTGAACGTGGATGACGGCACAGGCAGGGTAGAAGGATACAGGAAGGATGCCTTCATTCTTGGGGGACGGAAGAAACGGAGTGTCCCTTCCCTAAACGCTCTCCCCCCACACAGGCACAGTGCTTGCTCCTTATCCCACCTGCCAGGGATATCATGGCATGCACACGTGACAAGACGAGGATTTGGAATGGAGCGGCAAGCGGGAAAAGCAGTGCTCGGAGCATGGATTTAGATCGAGGACTATGTGCCCTTAGAACTCGGTGCACTGAGCGACCTTAAAAGGTCAAGAGGGATCCAGGTCCTGGGCAGGTTCCTGACGACATGTCCACGGCCCCGCGTCTGAACCGTGACGCTAGTTCACCTCTGTGAACTCGCTTGTGTTCTCTTCTCCCATCTTGACAGACACAGATCTCTATACCTGTCTAGGTCCCAAGATGGTTTCTGGATCACTGTCAGCGAAACGTCCCCACGGATTTCACGGTGACACAGATTCGGGGTTTTGCATGGCAAGCCATGCTTATGTCAGCCATACATTCAAGTAGAATACATCCGTATCTCGATGTGTATATATCTATGAGGATACTGACTTCGTACAATATGTTTATTGATGTCATTCATGAAAAAGAATCCCTACCAATGCTGCTCGACTCACGCATCAAGTGGGGATACCAACGACCAGTACGTGGATCCAAAAAATGGCCTTTTTTTGTTCAGGAGGATCATTTTGTGTTTTCTGTCCATTTGCTATCTGCTGTCCATTATTTCCCGTGCCTTTCGTGCATGGCTGATGGAGACGGACACCAAGCTTCAGGACAGCAATCTGGCATCTCGGCCTAGAGCAGTTTCACAAGTGACATCTCAGAACCGGGGCTGAGACAGCCATCCCTCTCCCCGGGCCCACCTCGGTGGCCAGGGTTTGGGGTAGGGGGGTGTGTGGTTGGGACGACTGGGGGAGGAGCTGAGGGGGCGGACAGCAGGGGGTCTGTCGTGGTGGCGGGGACGGTGTGTGTGTTTGTGTGTGTGTGTGTGTGTGTGTGTGTGGAGCTGGGGCTAGGGGTTGGGGGCGCGCGAGGCGAGGGGACCATCCCAGTCCCCCTGAGAAGTGAAGGCAAGTTCTGTCCCACTGAGAACTTCCTGCCTTCAGGCGTGTGAGACGAGCAGGTTTCTCTCCAACCCACGGCCATGCATCGTTTTCGCCCCACTCTCAAAAACAGAGAAACTTATTTGTTTATCTTGTGGTTTGCTTTCTGGCCGAGGCCAAAGACCTCTTCAAGCGTGTCCAAAGGATCTGACGGGATGAGAGGGTGCAGGTCAATCCAGGTGTCAAGAGATTCAGAGAATCTGCCAGAGCTGTGACTCGGGCCTTATTCAGAAAAGGGCCAATTTGCATGATTCCGTGGACAGGAGTCACCCCAGAAGTTTTCTTGAAGGGATCGAGTTGCAGGAGTCGGGGGCGTGGCCCTGCCGCCGCCAGAGGGCCTCCTCAGCCTGGCAGGCCGGCCTGCAGGCTGGCAGGCTGGCAGGGAGTCAGGCAGGCAGGCAGGCAGGGGCTATTGTCTGTGGGCCCCTCCCCTATGCAGGGCCTCCTCCGAAGGCTTCATTCAAATGCAGAAAGCATTCCAGTCAAGTCAGAGCCTTTCGACTTTGCCTCGAGCTTCTCTGTATTGAATGGTGATCCGCCCCACCCACCCCCATCCCCCCCACGTCTCCATTTCTCCACCTTGAGGCTGCCCGCTTCGGCACGGCACCGCACAGAGGAAGGGGGCTGGGGGGTGGGGAGGGAGGTTGAGGGACAAAGTCGCCTTGTGTCAGGCCAAAGGAGTCGCCTCCTTTTTGGAACCCGGGACACCCCGCTCATGCCTTTGAGGATCACGAACGTGGGCCAAAGCGGCCATCATCTCTTGACACCTTTCCCCTCCGTGGGAGGAGGTTTTCATTTCTTCCTGCCTTCAGAGGGACAGAAAAGGAAGGAGGTGCAGAGCGTTCCTCAGGCGCTGGCCGTTTCTTAAAGTCACTTGAATTCAAAACACTCCACAGGGCACGGATGTTCACGTGGGTTGGGGTGGGGACAGCGGCCTTCTCCGGACCCCAGCAGTTCCCTCCTCTGACACTTGCCTGGAACCCATGAAACGCTGAGCTGGTGACTGTGTGTGAGTGTGTGCATGCCTGAACGTGAGAGAAAAAGAAGAAAAAGGAAAGGAAGGGGGAGACCCACCCAGAAAGAAAGAAGGAAGGGACGAGGGAGGGAAGGAGGGAGGGACCAAATAGGTTAGTTAGTACGGGCCTCCATGTCGTGGAAAGAGTTTCTGAGCACAGATCCTCCGTTCAGTGAAACAGTTATCTGTGGTATCTCCTCTCAGGAGGCTGTGATGTCGAGGGACAGGTTCGGGAAAGCAGGCCTGGGTTGCAATCAATCAGGTACATATTTTCTCCTCAGAGGCACTTGTAGGGGAACCAAGGAAACACACAGGTTCATCCCTGGAGTGGATTGTAAACCAGTCGGTGGAGTGGGAGTCAGTCCAGGAGATTGCTAGACGTCCGAGTCGGATCCTGGAGCGGGTTGCCGTGTCCTTCTCCAGCAGACCTTCCTGGCCCGGGGATGGGACCCGGGTCTCCTGCATCGCAGGCAGACTCTTGACGGTGTGAGCCACCAGGGAAGCTCTGTCAGAAATGTTCCCCAAGTCCTCTAGCTTCCATCCGCAGGACAAGAGAAAGTGAGACACGTTCCCCCCAGAGAGGCTTGTCCCCAGGGATCGGAGGCAAGTTGGAAAATGTCAGGACCAAGTCCCCCTTTCGGGTGAGGAGCCACACGCAAAGGAACAGACACACGTAGTAGCTAGCACAGGACTCTCCGATCCCAGAAGCGTGTATCCCCGTTTCCCAGAAACATCCTCTGGGCCCCTAAGGAACGTGGGGAAATCACTGTCGCCAAGGAGACAAGAATCCTCCCTGACCTGGAGAAGGCAACGGCAACCCACTGCAGTGTTCTTGCCCGGAGAATCCCATGGACAGAGGAGCCTGGTGGGCTAGAGTCCATGAGGCCTCAAGAGTCAAGACACAACTTAGCGACTCAACCACCATCCAGATGGGTTCGCTGAGAACTAGAGCCACCTGGAAGTTAAGTGGGAGGTTGGACTGGACGGGGGTGCAGAGTTCTGTCTGGGGGAGAAAGTAGCCTTGGACTAACGGGGGCAGGGAGCGGCCAGAGACACTGCTCAAGAAGTTGTTCCCAACAGGAGAAGGATCAAGTTCAGATGTAGGCTTAGAAAAAGAGGGAATGTAGAACCTCATGTAGAACTCAACGCTCCCGCAATGCATTTTTGCTTCTGTACTTTGCTTGCCGCCTGCTGCTGGTAGAACCAAAGTGACTCCATGTGAGATAAGGTTGTTTTAAGTAAAGATTCCCAGAATTGTTTTTGAGTAAGGCTGTGTAAAGATCCCTGGAATTGTTTGTTGGCTAAGGATGAGTGAGGAGTCCTAGGAAGACAGCAACTTGAAAAACAAGTGAATCTTAAACACCAGAATAAGGGCGGTTGTGACACAGAGATCAGGCAAATAGGTCAAAGGGCCAGGGTGGGCTTATCTCGTTAAACCACCGCGAGGTGACGCAAACCAGAGATGTACAGCTGTGTGTAGAGTGTGGAAAATTACTGTATGTAAAAAGGTTACTTTTGATTTCATGGCTGTGATCAGCACCGGCAGTGCTTTCGGAGCCCAAGAAAATAAAGTCTGACACTGTTCCCAATGTGTTTCCATCTATTTCCCATGAAGTGACGGGACCAGATGCCATGATTTTTGTCTGCTGAATCTTGAGCTTCAAGCTTCAAGCCAAACTTTTCACTCTCCACTTTCACTTTCATCAGGAGACTTTTGAGTTCCTCTTCAATTTCTGCCACAAGGGTGGTGTCATCTGCATATCTGAGGTGATTGATATTTCTCCCAGCAGTCTTGATTCCAGCTTGTGCTTCTTCCAGCCCAACGTTCCTCAGGATGTACTCTGCATATAAGTTAAATAAGCAAGGTGACAGTATACAGCCTTGACGTACTCCTTTTCCTATTTGGAACCAGCCTGTTGTTCCATGTCCAGTTCTGACTGTTGCTTCCTGACCTGTATACAGGTTTCTCAAGAGGCAGGTCAGGTGGTCTGGGATTCCCATCTCCTTCAGAATGTTCCACAGTTTATGGTGATCCACACGGTCAAAGGCTTTGGCTTAGTCAATGAAGCTGAAATAGATGGTTTGCTGGAACTCTCTTGCTTTCTACATGATCCAGCGGATGCTGGCAATTTGATCTCTGGTTCCTCTGCCTCTCCTAAAACCTGCTTGAACATCTCGGAGTTCACGGTTCGCATATTGCTGAAGCCTGGCTTGGAGAATTTTGAGCATGCCTTTACTAGCGTGTGAGATGAGTGCAAATGTGTGGTCGTTTGTGCATTCTTTGGCATAGCCTTTCTTTGGGATTGGAATGAAGACTGACCTTTTCCAGTTCTGTGGCCACTGCTGAGTTTTCCAAATTTGCTGGCATATGGAGGGCATCACTTTCACAGCATCCTCTTTCAAGTTTTGAAGTAGCTCAACTGGAATTCCATCACCTCCACTAGCTTTGTTCGGAGTGATGCTTTCTAAGGCCCACTTGACTTCCCATTCAAAGATGTCTGGCTCTAGGTCAGTGATCACGTTACCGTGACTATCTTGGTCGTGAAGATCATTTTTGTACAGTTCTTCTGTGTATCCTTGCCACCTCTTCTTAATATCTTCTGATTCTGTTATGTCCATAGCATTTCTGGCCTTTATCGAGCCCATCTTTGCATGAAATGTTCCCTTGGAATCTCTCATTTTCTTGAAGAGATCTCTTGTTTTTCCTATTCTGTTATTTTCCTCGATTTCTTTACGTAGATCACTGAGGAAGGCTTTCTTATCTCTCCTTGCTATTCTTTGGAACTCTGCATTCAGATGCTTATATCTTTCCTTTTCTCCTTTGCTTTCCGCTTCTCTTCTTTTCACAGATATTTGTAAGGCCTCCTCAGACAGCCATGTTGCTTTTTTGCATCTCTTTCCCATGGGGATGGTCTTGGTCCCTGTCTCCTGTACAACGTCACGAACCTCCGTCCAGAGTTCATCAGGCACTCTATCTCTCAGATCTAGTCCCTTGCGTCTATTTCTCACTTCCACTGTATAATCATAAGGGATTTGATCTAGGTCATATCTGAATGGTCTAGTGGTTTTCCCTACTTTCTTCAATTGAAGTCTGAATTTGGCAATAAGGAGTTCATGATCTGAGCCACAGTCAGCTCCTGCTCTTGTTTCTGCTAACTGTATACAGCTTCTCCATCTTTGGCTGCAAAGAATATAATCAATCTGATTTCGGTGTTGACCATCTGGTGATGTCTAAGTTTAGAGTCTTCTCTTCTGTTGTTGGAAGAGGGTGTTTCCTATGACCAGTACGTTATCTTGAGAAAACTCTCTTAGCCTTTGCCCTTCTCCAAGGCCACATTTTCCTGTTACTCCAGGTGTTTCTTGATTTCCTACTTTTGCCCTCCAGTCCCCTAGAATGAAAAGGACATCTATTTTGGGTGTTCGTTCTAAAAGGTCTTGTAGGTCTTCATAGAACCGTTCGACTTCGGCTTCTTCAGCGTTACTGGTTGGGGCATAGGCCTTGATTGCTGTAATATCGAATGGTTTGCCTTGGAAACGAACAGAAATCATGCTGTCGCTTTTAAGATTGCATCCAAGGACTGCATTTCGGACTCTCTCGTTGACCATGATGGCTAGTCCACTTCTTCTAAGGGATCCCTGCCCACAGGAATAGATATAATGGTCATCTGAGTTAAATTCACCCATTCCAGTCCACTTTAATTCACTGATTTCTAGAATGTCTATGTTCACTCTTGCCATCTCCTATTTGACCACTTCCAATTTGCCTTGATTCATTGACCTAACATACCAGGTTCCAATGCAATCTTGCTCTTTACAGCACTGGAACTTGCTTCTATCAACGGTCACATCCACAACGGGGTATTGGTTTTGCTTTTGCTCCATCCCTTTATTCCTTCTAGAGTTATTTCTCCACTGATCTCCAGTAGCATACTGGGCACCTATCGACCTAAGCTTTGGTTTTTCCCGAGGTCATGTATGGATGTGAGAGTTGGACTGTGAAAAAAGTTGATCGCCGAAGAATGGATGCTTTTGAACTGTGGTGTTGGCGAAGACTCTCGAGAGTCCCTTGGACTGCAAGGAGATCCAAGCAGTCCATTCTAAAGGAGATCAGTCCTGAGTGTTCATCGGAAGGACTGATGCTAAAGCTGAAACAGTAATATTTTGGCCAGCTCATGCGACGAGCTGACTCACTGGAAAAGACTCTGATGCTGGCAAAGGTTGGGGGCGGGAGGAGAAGGGGACGACAGAGAATGAGATGGCTGGATGGCATCACGGACTCTGTGGACATGAGTTTGAGTGAACTCCGGGAGTTGGTGATGAACAGGGAGGCCTGGCGCGCTTTGATTCATGGGGTCGCGGAGAGTCAGACATAACTGAGCGACTGAACTGAACTGAAAAAGATGACTATGTGTGGATGCTTTGAAACTACTATGGTTTAAAAATGCTATATAAATCCTTGGCTTATAGTGCTCGGGATCCTTGTTGAAACCCGTTGCGTCAGTCACACGCTTGGACCCCAGCTACCTGGAAATAAACCTCGCCGTGTGTCTTGCATTATCGTGAGTGTCCTCTGTTCCTTGGAGGGAAGGGCGACTCCGGACCCTAACAGAAACTTGACCAAAGGCAGTAGATCAAGCCAGCCCAACAGAAATAAATGTAGAGTGACTGAAAGAGTGGAGAAGGCTCAGCAGGGTCTGGCTGACCTCACCCAAAGCCTAGGTGAGGAATCTGGGACCTGGCAGGGAAGGGCCGTAAAGGCAGCTTGGGGAGGGGTTTCGGGAGGCAATCTGACTTTTCTTCGGAGGAAGTTTCGAGCTGGTTGGGATAGCAGCCAATAGAAATGGGATTGAAAATGGCATCGGGGCCTCCGTGCCGCTTGGTGTCGGCCCAGCAAATTTTTCTCAGTTGCCACCGTCCTGAAGAAGCTATCTGGAAAACTCTTTCATTCCTTTGATTTTGCACTATAAATCTCCCCTCCCCCCGCCTTTTCTTAATAAATTCTTTTGAAAAATGTGGAATAAAGAAAAAAAGAATCCTCCCTGAGAGTTTCTGAAGTCTGAAAGGACCAGGTAGACAGAAAAAGAGAAACGATTCCATTCTGCTGACAGGGGTGTGGTATGCAGTGACCGAGGGACAGATGTGTCCATCTGTCAAAACCCACATGTGAAACACTGTGTCCTTCCTGTCCTTTGTTTCCTCTCTGTATCTGGAGCGCAACAGATTTCAACGGTAGGTCCTTTTATGATTATATGTCGTTTTTCCTACCCGCCTGCCCCTCCATCTTCTCTCGGTCTCTCTCGCTTTTCACTCAGGTTAGGGAATTAAAATAAAAAAAAAAAAAACAGGAGACATTTGTAGTTCTGCAGGTCAGGAAGTCACAGTTAGAACTAGGCATGGAACACAACAGGCTGGTTCCAAACAGGGAAAGGAGTCCATCGGGGCTGTATATTGTCACCCTGGTTATTTAACTTATATGCTGAGTACACATCATGAGATACGCGGGGCTAGAGCAAGTACAAGCGGGAATCAAGGTTGCCGGTAGAAATATCGATCACCTCAGATATGCACATGACACCACCGTTATGGCAGAAATGAAGTCTAGAGTGGGTTTGCAAAGTCGTGTTCGTTTCAGGTTTTCAGATTCTTTTCCTTTAGAGGAGGTTCATGCAAGGCCATAAGTCTGTTTTCCTCGGCTGGCATAGGAAGGCGCTTGTTGATTGTTTCGATGTACAGTTTACATGTCCATGTTCAACCCGACCTCCTGAGTGGACCGTCCCGCCCCCAATCCTCTTTTGGACAAAAGTCAAGCATCCACTTGAGCATCCTCCTCCTCAGTTCATCCAACCCCATGGAAGAAGCCATTCCTCCAGTTTTGCCATCGGTTCTCTACACCTCGCCCGATGATGGCGGGAGACGAGAAGACTGACAGTTCTGAAGAATTTTGCAAGAGCTTTGTGGAAGGCTTCTAGAATTTGCTCGGTGAAGTGGGTGGCGTGTCAATCAGTAGAGACTGTGGAAGGTATACCCCAAGTGGCAAACACCGTTGCTTTTAGTTGTAGTCGGTTTGCTTTCTTGCAGCGAGGGACAGAAGGAAGACTTCCTTCCACCTTCCATAGAGAAAGCTATATGCCTAGCGTATACCAAGGATGTCTGACCACCGCACGCACGCCTGCCCACCCCATGTTACAGGCGCGACAAGACCGAATGTAGATAGAAATCTTCAGGTCAAGGGAGGGTGTATTCACAACAGGCAGACAAATCTGAAATGCACCCTGTCCGGTGAAGGTGGAGGGAGGGGAGCGAGGGCAGAGGGATGATGAGGAGGGGAAGGAGAAAGAGAGGGAAAGGGCCACACACGGTGTGTCTGTGTGTGTCCTGTCTGTTGCACACGCAGCTGCCGCGTAGGTGGTGTGTGGGGCCGTGTGTGTGTGTGTGTGTGTGTGCGTGTAGAAGGGCGTTGCCCATTCCCTGGCTGTGTCTCTGTCTCCGCCCCTACACGACCCGACCCGACCCGACCGGACCCCCGTCCTCCACGCCACGCCCCGCCACGCCTCCACCCGCTCCGCCCCCACCCCACCAGCCCAGCCACCGCCACACGCCCGCCCCAAACACCCACCCGTGCACGCACATTCCCACCTGCCCACCTGTAAACACCATACCCCCCACTCACACCACAACGCAGTTTGTGTGTGGGCGGTGGGGGGTGGTGGTGGCGTGTGGCCGGTGTGCAGGGCCGTGTGCGTTGTGTGTGTGTGTGGGGGCAGGGGGTGTTTGCGGTATGCCTGTGGTGAGTGGGGGTGTGAGGGGGAGCTGGCAGAGATAGAGAGACACAGTCAGGCAAAGGACAACGTGTATATGCATGGGTGTTCCGCATCATTTGCTTGTGTTTTCTGAGCTCATTCAATCACCTCCGTGATCAAGACCACTCCCCTGAAATTGTGGGGGGTGGGCAGCGGCGCGCCACATCCTGTCAAGCAGGCGACCTTCGATCCTTGTATCCTGCCACTGAACCTGACTGGAGCGAGTGGATGCACGTGATCTGTCGTGGCTTTGTTTGGAATCCTTGGGGGGAGAAGGACGATTCCCCCACCCCCATGCCCATGGACAAGGCCAAATAGATGGAAGTCAACTTTCCAAAACGACATTTCCAATCCAAACCAAAAAGCCGAAGTGGCTACCCATCCCCCACCGCCACCCCCTCCCTCTTGACCTCTGGCCCAAGGGGCCCCTCCCACACAGCCTCCTTCCACAGCCCCAGGGCATTCCAGAGTTAGCCGGCCCTGGCCTGCTCCATCCGTGGTCCCCCCGCCCCCTTTTCCGCAGGACCATCTGAAAAAGCGACCGACCGGCAGGTGGCGCCCGACACCCAGCACACTGTCCAGAGAGCAGGCCGCAGCCTAGGAGCTTCGGGGGCGACGCGTTCGTTGCCAGACGAGGCTCCTCCTAGGGCGTAGTTTCTCCGCTCAGTCACTACGAGGACAGGACAACGTCCCTGGGTGAGGTACGACGGACATTTGAACGGGAGGGGATGGGAAGGATTCTTCAAGCCCTACCCGGGTGGGGGCAGCGGAATGCACACCTATCCGAGGGCGACCGCAGGCCAACGTCAGGCGGCACGAGAACCCGCCCCGAAGAAATAACTCGCCATCATCCCCGTCCCTGTCAGCACACTTTGGGCGTGCCAGGAGAAACACCTCGGGTGATCCGCGACGACGGCTGTCAGCAAAAGCAACCTTCAACAATGGCACGAGTAAACAGGCCTCAAGGTTGGCAATACACACTCTTATTGTGGCCATGCAACGAAAAGCAGAAGCATGTACTCGGTTATGTGTGCACATAACCGCAAGGAAGAAATTCGACACATCTGACCAAGAAAACGGAAACGTCAAAGAGTGGGTGGATCTGGTGGGTGGGCCCGCTGAGGCACACACGACCACAGAAGTCAAGTCGATATGAGAACCCGCTGCCTTCGTCCTCGCTGTGCAAAGTCCGACAGGTCGACCAGCGGGCCCCATCGTTGAAACGGGAGTCTGAGTGCGGTGGGGCGTGCTGGTCGACCGGACGTGCGCTGCAAAGGGAGGGCGAGGGTGGAGGGGTGGCTGGGCAACCTGCCGGACTTGCATAGCTAGGCCGAGGGCAGCGGGGCGACTGGTCGTCCAGCCGGGTGCAGCACCAAGAATCCGAGGGCAGTGGGGCCCGCTGGTCAACCTGCCGGTCTTTGCACAGCGAGGCCGAGGGTGGCGGGTCGACTGGTCGACCGGCCGGGCGCAGCCCCGAGAGGCCACTGGCGTCTGGGCCCGTTAGTCGACCGGACGGGAGCTACACCGGGAAGCCGAGGGCGGCGGGGCCGGGTGCTCCACCTGCCTGTCTTGCACAGCTAGGCCGAGGGCAGCGGGGCGGCTGGTCGTCCGGCGGGTGCAGCACCCAGAGGCTAGTGCGTTGGGGCCCTCTGGTCTACCTGCCGGTCTTGCCCAGCAAGGCCGATTGCGGTGGGGCCCGCTGGTCGACCGGACAGGCGCTGCATCGGGAGGCCGAGGGCGGCGGGGCCGGATGCTCCACCTCCCGGTTTTGCACAGCTAGCCCGAGAGCGGCGGGGTGGCTGGTCGACCGGCCGGGTGCAGTACCAAGAGGCCAAGTGCAGTACGGCCCCCTGGTCGACTGGCCGGACGCTGAACCGAGAGTCCGAGTGCGGTGGGGATAGCTGGTCAACCGGACGGGCGGTGCAAAGGGAGGCCGAGGGCGCCGAAGCTGGCTGGGCGACTTGCCGGGCTTGCACAGTTAGGCCGAGGGCAGCGGGGCGACTGGTCGATCGGACGGACGCAGCACCGAGAGGTAAAGGGCGATGGGGCCCGCAGGTCGAACTGCCGGATTTGGCACAGCGAGGCCGAGGGCGGCGGGGCGACTGGTCGACCGGCCGGGTGCAGCACCGAGAGGCCGAGGGCGGTGGGACCCGCGGGTCGTCCTGCCGGTCTATGAACAGCTAGCCTGAGGGCGGCAGGGCGGCTGGTTGACCGGCCGGGTGCAGCACCAAGAGGCCAAGTGCGGTGCGGCCCGCTGGTCGACCTGCTGGTCTTGCCCAACAAGGCCGAGTGCGGTGGGGCCCGCTGGTCTACCGGACAGGCGCTGCAATGGGAGGCCAAGGGTGGCGGGGCCGGGTGCTCCACCTGCCGGTTTTGCACAGCTAGCCCGAGAGCGGCGGGGCAGCTGGTCGACCGGCTGGATGCAGCACCAAGAGGCCAAGTGCAGTGCGGCCCGCTGGTGGACCTGACGGGCGCTACACCAGGAGGCAAGGGCGGCAGGGCCGGCTGGGCAACCTACCGGTCTTGCCCAGCTAGGCCCAGGGTGGTGGGGCCCGCTGGTCGACTTGCCGGTCTTTGAACTGCGAAGCGGAGGGCGGTGGGGCGGCCAGTCGACAGGACGTGTGCAGCACCGAGAGACCCAGTGCTGCGGGACGGCTGGTCGACCCGCACCGCTGAAGGAGAAAGGGACAGCACAAGGGCTCCACAGACGCCCACGTGCCATCCCCCCTCTCCCCACCGGCAGGGACAGAGGGAAGGGACTCGCGGGCGCAACCCTGCATGCTTGTGTGCCAGGGCTCCCCGCCCCCCTTTTGCATGGATCTGAGGGCACTGCTCTGCCCGGGGACGCCACCGGCCGACAGACAACACCCACGTGAGGCGAGGTCGGCTCCGTCCCAGACAAGGAAAGGGAGCGCAGGCGGTGGCGAGCGCTGGACGAGGAGGGAAGACTGGCAGCGGCAGTGAGGGCCTAGCATGCACACACGGTGGAGGCCGCAGGACAGGGGCGCGGGTGCCTCCCAGGGACCAGAAAACACCGGGAACGCGGCCGGGCCACCAGGAAAACCAGCACAGGATCCCACCGCCACCCACACACGGGGGCGGTTCCGAACCCACGTGCTCTGGCAGTCGCCACGGTGGCCCCACTCACACTCGCGAGGGGCAGCAGATGGGGGGTCCGATACCCCAAGGATCCCTCTCGGATCGCTAGAGAAGGCTTTCTCACTGAGGGCGAGCCGCCCCTCATCCGAGCGTCTCCCCTCAGGCCCGGGGAGGCGCTCCACGAACCACCAAAGCCCTCAGCTGGGCGGGAGGGCTCTGCAGTACAGGCAAGCTGACGACCCACACGGGAGGCATGTGCACGGTCAGGGCCGGAGCGGAGCCCGCGCCCCGCCCCCTGCAATGCCCCTCCTCCGTCAGCCTCCACGACGTGAGAGAACAGGGACGCCCCCTCTCTTCCTGTCTCGACCCGCCCCAAAGAGAGCCAACTCACGGGACACACTCACCACCGCGGCGGGGACCCGAGGAGGACACCAGGTTAAGGGAAACGACACCAACGCTCGTCCTCAGGCCCCTGAGGGACAACCTAGAGCGCTCCAGGGGCACCACCGAGGGGCACAACGAGGCACGCACACACACCCATCGGGGCACGCGAGCGCGGCAGCGGCACAGCCTTCCCCACCGCAGGGGAGGTGAAGCGAGAGCATCTGCTGTGTCAAGAAGACCAACGGGCCCCCGACTGACACCCCGAGGCAGCAGGGGGGGACAGGAGACAGAAGTTCAGGGCCGGAGACTGCACCCAACCCCTGCCTTCCTCACCGTCCCCGACGGGCAGGAAGAGGGGAAAGACAGGCGAGGGGTCCCGCGGACAGACTGAGAAGAACGGGCACGTCCACCGGGAACGCCCGTCCCTCATACGGCACGGCTAAGGCTCGGCCCGGGAGAGCACGACCACACCACATCGATCCCAGGTGAACCAAGGCAGAGCGGGGGCAGGCACGATGAGGACCGTCACCAGAGGGGTCCGCTTTCAGACTCACAGGCCACCTCCCCTTCCCCACCTCGCTTCAGGCAAGAGGGGCTAATGACCCCCCAGGGGGAGAACTCCTGACACGCGGCACGGAGCCTACGGGGCAGGGGTCGTCCCAGCCACCACCAGGTGCCCGCAGCAGGGAAGCGCACAGGGTAGAAGATCCAACGCCACCTCACCCTGCCGCCTTCGGGTCGCCCAGAGACCGGAGGTGGCACCATCCCGTTGGGTAAGCCAGGCACGCAACCTAGGAGCCGACGCACTGGCCAAGGCCGGCGGCTCCAGCGGCAAGGGTCGAATCGGGCTCCAGCCGGCGGCCCAAAGGGCCCAGAGCCCCGCGTGCATCCAGAGACCCAAAGTCCTCAGTGGCAGACACCAAACAGAGACGCCTCGGGTGAGGGTGGGGGTGGAGAGGTGGACCGCACTCGCGCCCGCGTTGGCCGGCCTCTCCGGGTCACCTCTCACGACTCCGGCGGGCGGGTCCTCACCTACGGATCGCGGCCGAGGGCGCCGCGAACGCTCCTGAGAGTGGCCCAGGAGGAGGCCGGAACGCCGAGTCCTAGTGAAGGGGCTCCGGGCAGGGAAGACCCTCTCCCTGCCCACCGCGGGGGCCCGGCCCAGGTAGGGTCCGGCCGGTCCGTCTAAGCGGCCAGAGGGGCACGGGGAGATGCTGGTCGACCCAGTCAGGCCACCCCAGAGCTCGGATCCACAGCGCCGCAAAAGTCACCCTCCTCAGAAGCCTAGAAAACCAATGTCGGGTGACATCAGGACGTCCCTAGGCCTCGGCGCCACGGGGACTGTCGCTGCCAGTGTAGCCGGCCTCTGAGAGCTCTGCGTCGAGCTCAGGGGCTGAGTCACAATCCTCCTGAAGGCTGCGCCGAAGCTCCGGAGGGGAGGGACAATATAAAATCGGACGCCAGGTGGCTCCCAACAACCGGCTCGCACGTTTCGAGGACGGGTCGCTGTCGCCGGCCGCCGAGGACGCCACAGCGCCGGCCGCCCAAACGCCCGAGCTCGACCCCGAAGCCTCGGCCGCCAAGCGACGCGATGCGACGCCACCCCGGCCGCAGAAGAAGGGAGACGAGCTGGGAAATATCGCCTCAGGAGGCTGCCCCGAAGGAGACGCGCTCCCCCACGTGATACCAGGGTGCTGGGGGGACATTCCACGGAGACGCCGGCTGTGGGGTCTCGGGGCGGGGTCAGCAGAGAGAGGGGCGCCAGTGACATCCCGGGCTGCCCCCGCCCCACTCCCCCGAAAGAGGGAGGGAGGGACCGAACCGACCGGCAAAGCGAAACCAGGCAAGCGCTCCTCAGAGACCAAAGCAAGACTTTCCAGAGCAGACACAGAAACAGACACACAAGCCCAGGAGCAAGAAAGGAAAGGGAGGAGACACTCGGACCCCCAACAAGAGAAAAACAAAACTCAACCTGGTTAGAGACCTTGACAAAGTCCAAAGACGACAAACACAAGCATGAGCGGGTGGGTGGGGAAAGTGCACTTGAGGTCAAGAGAACATGGATTTCAAAATAGCTGGCCACAAACACCAGAAAGGCGGGTCTAGGGTGCCAGAGCTGCGGGGGTTGGGGCGGGGAGGGGAGGGGAGGGGCGTGGTGGTTAGGAGGACCGAGTCCATAGGGATCCACTAAATAAACCCCGGGTTCCATGACAACAGCCAATTAAATGAATAAATACCTTTTGGAAGTCGAACAGAAACGATGGGAAACAAAACCACCGGGTAGGCAGGAAAGTCAAGTCGTAGAACTGCTCTGGCACCTTAAAAGTCAGAGAGAGAGAGAGAGAGCGAGAGAGCGAGAGAGAGAGAATCTATACACAAGTGCATATACCCGTGTACATATGTATACGCACGCATATTCGCGTCTATATATGCGTGCACACATGCGTATAAACAAATACGAAAGAAGGGCATGCTCACGTACACGCATGTGTCTGTGTGTGCACGTGTATGCCTAGGCGTTTATAGTGGGCGTGTACGCTTGGGTGTATATCCATATACAGACGCATATATACACATACGTATACGGATAGACACAGGCATGAATACACACACTCCTATGTGGGTGGACTCAGAGATATCAGCTCTCATCACCTGGCCCCTCACACAGAGAGAAACCACAGCACCAAGGAAAAGAGTCCTGTGATCCTTCGGAACACTCCACCAAAGATTCCCCATTCGACCCAACCCAACATAAACACATACGTGTGTATGTGTGGGATCCACACCTATACCTAGGTAGACATCCGTACACACATAATGATCGAACTGTCTGTCTGTGTGCCTACGCCTGTATCTATTCATGTGCGTGCACAGTGCGCACGCGCAGGCAGACACCCCCACCCCTACCCCACCCCAGCCCCACACAGGAATGGGACTCAACCACCAGAAGGGAATGAAATCTCACAGTCTGCAGGAACTTGGAGAGACCTTCAGAGGCTATGATGCTAAATGAAATACCTCAGATCCGTCGTTTCCATGCAGAATCTACCAAACGCTACACTGTGGACAGAACAGAACAAAACATAAGCAGGCTCACAGATACCACAAAGGAACACACGGGTGGTGGCCAGAGGAGGGACGTGGGTGGTGGCGGGAGGGGACGTTGGTGGGAGTGGGCTGGGGGAGAGAATAAGTGAGTGCCAGTGGTGAGGGAGACAGACGAAGCGGCACAACCGTCCACTTACGAGACGAATGAGTCACGGGCACGTCATGACAGCAAAGGTCATGTGCTGGGACACCAAGCGGTGACGGGCCATCACGAACTAGAGGTATCCTGGGGATCGCCGTGTCATGCACTACACTAAGCAGTCGCCTGTACAGCTGAACATTCATGGGGGAACAAAAAATAAACATGAAAAAAAAGGGAAAGAAAGAAGGCAGGCAGGCAGGCCAAAGAAAACGTTGTCAGTCAGTTAGACATCAATTTGAGAAGAGTGGGACTTGTCTTGGGGGGGGGCAGGGGGGAAGAGAAACTAGGGTGAGAATGAGGAGAAAGTAAAGGACCGATGGCGTTGAGGGGGAGGGGGAGATAAAGGATCCAAAGAGTGGACAGGACGGTCAGGTGAGTGCCATAGGGAAAGGAAATGAAGCCAAGGAACACACTCCCAACAGTGGTTTTGTTCAGTCCAAGATCAAGATGTGGAGAGCACGGTGTCCTCCAGCACACAGCGACACACAGGCCTCACTTGACGGGGGAGATCAGGATAACCCTGAAAGCTGAAGCTGACCAAAGAAGCCGTCACGTTCATGTGCATCCACGACTGAAAAGTACCATGGTCCCGCGACATTCAAAAATCCTTTCAAACCTCACAGACTCTCTCACTCACTCGCCGTTAAAAATGCAGAGAACAGAAAAGGAGCGAAACGATGCTGGATGGATGGAGCGACGGATGGATGGAGGGCTGAATTTCCATGATAGTCTGATTAAGGAAAACCTTGACAGAAAGGCATCCGACTCCCTTTTGTAGAGAATCTGTCTTGCCTTCTCGGCCTGGTGTCTTTCCTACGTCCGGATGATTCCCAATCCCAGCTTTAAGATCAGACTCCACAACGCAGCCCTTTCTGCTCTCAAGTTCCCTATCGCCGGAACTCTCTCGTCGGAGCGCCCTTCCGAAGGGGAACGTTTTCCCCACGTCAGCGCCCTGAGACATCCACCCCAACCAACCCACACCCCCCGCCTTCCTCTCTCCCTCCTGCTCCTCTTCCGCCTCCTCTGAACTCTGGAGCGCTCCTCGCACTGGCCTCTCACCACCCCACACTGTGGCGGTGTTGGCCCTGGTATGCTCAGGTGTCTCCTCACCGCATCCGAGTGGACTTCCGCTGTTTCTCGGCTGCGTCGTTCTGGGGCCCTTTTTCCTGGGCTTTTCCACGGGTAGGGGAGACAAGGATGGGACGGAGCTAGGGGGGCTGGGGAAGCAGCGTGCACGTGGGGGGATGGGTGGGGGCAGAGAGGAGGAGGAGGAACACAACTCCCCAGAGGCAGTGTGTGCCTGTGGCCTGTAAAACAGATCAGGCACCAGGCTGGCTCCGAAGAGGGGATCGATCGGTCATGAGACCCGGCACGTTCGTTCTCTTTGCAGAGGCCCTGCAGATCGAACAGGCCGTGGCAAGTTTTTGGCTTCCCGCACTTAGAACCGTTCAACCACTGTGGACACAGGCATCTGAAACACTGGGGTTAGGCTCTCGGTGCGATGTCCACAGGCCATCGCCATCGACATGTGCGCACACTGGAGCCGCCGTGCAGAGGGAGATCTCATCCAGCTCCGTGTGTTCTTCCACTGAGTCGTAGGCCGGGATCTCAGGCAGAACAGAGATCCAGAGAGTTGTGTGAATCTGACCGTCACGCTTTCAGATTCCAAGTGAACCAGAAAGGAGGTGCACTCACGTGTGGGTTCCTCTTTCCATAGGATGAAGCCCCTCTTTGGGCAGATGAGGGTTCCGGGGGCAAAATGGAGCAGAGAGGACAGAGAGTTCCCTTCGCTCCCTTGCTCCTCCCACATGCTCCCAACGGTCCTAGGAACATCCTGCCCCAGAGGAGCGTGCTGGCCACCACCCACCTACCCACCCACACGGACGGAGACGGCAGTGCCAGTCCGTGTCAGTCCTCCTCGCCCAGAGGCCCCCGTCTGCCCTCGCCTTCACGCCTGGCATGGTCCGCTCTGTAGGTTTGTCTTGAACCTGCCCGGAGCCCAGGGGCATCTTCCCGGATCAGGGATCGATCGAAAACACCCTGTCCCTTGCCTCATCGGCAGGTGGATTCTTAACCACTGGACCACCAGGCAGCGAAGCCCCTTCACGGCCTTCTAAAATCATCTACCCTGCAACATTCAATGTCGTCCTCCAAATCATGGGACCATCATGACTGAAATGAAGGGAAATATGTGAGTTAAAGAAAGTCTTCAGTGCTTCTTGCTTTAGACCCACAAAGGCCTCTCTCTGTCTGTCTCTCTCTCTCACACACACACACGAACAGAGGTGGGCTAATAGTCCAAAAGAAACCAACCTTTGTGTGTATCCATCCCTGACTTACGTGGTGAGCAGTCGCCAAAAACAATGAATTCCTACAGCCAGATGTTTGCAACCACGTGCCGTATCCCTCCATCGCCTGGCCTTACAGAATGCTACGTGGAACCCCTTTCAAGAAGTGTGGTGCTTGGAGGAATGCACCCCTGAATTCTCCTCGCTTGGCCCTGCAAGGAAACGTTCTGTGCCTGCCCCGCACGCCGGACCTTTCGGTGGATCGGACCTCCCGGGGTGCCCCTGCACCCGGCACCCTGAGACATCCTGAGAGATCCTATGGAGAAACATCTCTGGCCACTCGTGTGGCATCTGCGTCACTGGCAAGTGACCCTTCAAACCTCCACATCCATACATGAGAACAAACGCTCCTTCACCATCTGGGTCACCTCATAGGATGGGCGAGTTCCACTGGTTCAGCACTCCCTCGACGTGGCTGTGGGGTTCGGGTTTGGTTCCCTTCTGCGTTAGCTTTCTGACCAACCCACGTGATCTCTCCGGATAGGGTACCCGATCAAAGCTAAACTAAATCGAGGCTGTGTGAATCCCATGCATGCATCCAGTGGGGATATCGATGATCTCTACGTGGATCCACATCAGTGGCCGTTCGGTGTTCGTGAACGTGGATGACGGCACAGGCAGTGTAGAAAGATACAGGAAGGATGCCTTCATTCTTGGGGGAGGGAAGAAACGGAGCGTCCCTTCCCTAAACGCTCTCCCCCCACACAGGCACAGTGCTTTTTCCTTATCCCACCTGCCAGGGATATCATGGCATGCACACGTGACAAGACGAGGATTTGGAATGGAGCGGCAAGCGGGAAGAGCAGTGCTCGGAGCATGGATTTAGATCGAGGACTATGTGCCCTTAGAACTCGGTGTACTGAGCGACCCTAAAAAGGTCAAGAGGGGATCCAGGACCTGGGCAGGTTCGTGAAGACATGTCCACGGCCCCGCGTCTGAACCGTGACGCTAGTTCACCTCTGTGAACTCGCTTGTGTTCTCTTCTGCCATCTTGACAGACACAGATCTCTATACCTGTCTAGGTCCCAAGATCGTTTCTGGATCACTGTCAGCGAAATGTCCCCACGGATTTCACGGTGACACAGATTCGGGGTTTTGCATGGCAAGCCATGCTTATGTCAGCCGTACATTCAAGTAGAATACATCCGTATCTCGATGTGTATATATCTATGAGGATACTGACTTCGTACAATAGGTTTATTGATATCATTCATGAAAAAGAATCCCTACCAATGCTGCTCGACTCATGCATCAAATGGGGTACTAACGACCACTACGTGTATCCATAAAAATGGCCATTTAGTGTTCAGGAGGATCATTTTGTGTTTTCTGTCCATTTGCTATCTACTGTCCATTATTTCCCGTGTCTTTCGTGCATGGCTGATGGAGACGGACACCAAGCTTCAGGACAGCAATCTGGCATCTCGCCCTAGAGAGGTTTCACAAGTGACATCTCAGAACCGTGGCTGAGACAGCCATCCCTCTACCCGGGCCCCCCTCGGTGGCAGGGGTTGGGGGCAGGGGTGTGTGAGGTTGGGACAACTGGGGAGGGGAGCGGGGGGGCAGACAGCGGGGGGGTCTGTCGTGGTGGCGGGGGCAGTGTGTGTGTGTGTGTGTGTGTGTGGAGCTGGGGCTAGGGGTCGGGGGTGCGCAAGGCGAGGGGACCCTCCCAGTGCCCCTGAGAAGTGAAGGCAGGTTCTGTCCCACTGAGAACTTCCTGCCTTCAGGCGTGTGAGACGAGCAGGTTTCTCTCCAAACCATGGCCATGCATCGTTTTCGCCCCACACCGAAAACCAGACAAAACGTGTTTGTTTATCTTGGGGCTTGTTTTCTGGCAGAGGCCAAAGACCTCTTCAAGCGTGTCCAAAGGATCTGACAGGATGGGAGGGTGCAGGTCAATCCAGGTGTCAGGAGATGCTGAGAATCTGCCAGAGCTGTGACTCGGGCCTTTTTAAGAAACAGGCCAATTTGCATGATTCCGTGGACAGGAGTCACCCCAGAAGTTTTCTTGAAGGGATCGAGTTGCAGGAGTCGGGGGCGTGGCCCCGCACCGCCAGAGGGCCTCCTCAGCCTGGCAGGCTGGCCTGCAGGCTGACAGGCAGGCAGGCAGGCAGGGGCTATTGTCTGTGGGCCCCTACCCTCTGCAGGGCCTCTTCGGAAAGCTTCATTCAAATGCAGAAAGCATTCCAGTCAAGTCAGAGCCTTTGACTTTGCCTCGAGCTTCTCTGTATTGAATGGTAATCCCCCCTACCCACCCCTATCCCCACCACGTCTCCATTTCTCCACCTTGAGGCTGCCCGCTTCCGCACAGCACCACTCGGAGGAAGGGGGCTGGGGGGTGGGTAGGGAGGTTGAGGGACAAATTCGCCTTGTGTCAGGCCAAAGGAGTCGCCTCCTTTTTGGAACCCGGGACACCCCGCTCATGCCTTTGAGGATCACGGACGTGGGTCCAAGCGGCCATCATCACTTGACATCTTTCCCCTCCGTGGGAGGAGGTTTTCATTTCTGCCTGCCTTCAGAGGGACAGAAAAGGAAGGAGGGGCAGAGCGTTCCTCTGGCGCTAGCCGGTTCTTAAAGTCACTTGAATCTAAAACACTCCATAGGGCACGGAGGTTCACGGGGGGTGGGGTGGGGACGGCAGCCTACTCTGGACCCCAGCAGTTCCCTCCTCTGACACTTGCCTGGAACCCATGAAACGCTGAGCTGGTGACTGTGTGTGTGAGTGCGTGCAACTACATGCGTACGAGAGAGAGGGCGCGCGTGCGCACGCGTGTGTGTGTGTGTGTGTGTGTGTGTGTGTGTGTTTGCATGACTGGACGTGAGAGAAAAAGAAGAAAAAGGAAAGGAAGGGGGAGACCCACCCAGAAGGAAAGAAGGAAGGGACTAGGGAAGGAGGGAGGGAGGGACCAAATAGTTTAGTTAGTACTGGCCTCCATGTCGTGGAAAGAGTTTCTGAGCATAAATCCTCTGTTCAGTGTAACAGTTACCTGTTGTATCTCTTCTCAGGAGGCTGTGATGTCGAGAGACGGGTTCGGGAAAGCAGGCCTGGGATACAAGCAATCAGGTTACTTATTTTCTCCTTAGAGGCACTTGTAGGGGAACCAAGGAAACACACAGGTTCATCCCTGGAAGGGATTCGAAACCAGACGGTGGAGGGGGAGTCAGTCCAGGAGATTGCTAGACGTCCGGGTCGGGTCCTGGAGCGGGTTGCCATGTCCTTCTCTAGCAGACCGTCCTGGCCCGGGGATGGGACCCGGGTCTCCTGCATCGCAGGCAGACTCTTGACGGTGTGAGCCACCAGGGAAGCTCTGACAGAAATGTTCCCCAACTCCTCTAGCTTCCATCCGCAGGGCAAGAGAACGTGAGACACGTTCCCCCCATAGAGGGTTGTCCCCAGGGATCGGAGGCAAGTTGGAAAATGTCAGGACCAAGTCCCCCTTTCGGGTGAGGAGCCACACGCAAAGGAACAGACACACGTAGTAGCTAGCACAGGACTCTCCGATCCCAGAAGCGTGTATCCCCGTTTCCCAGAAACATCCTCTGGGCCCCTAAGGAACGTGGGGAAATCACTGTCGCCAAGGAGACAAGAATCCTCCCTGACCTGGAGAAGGCAACGGCAACCCACTGCAGTGTTCTTGCCCGGAGAATCCCATGGACAGAGGAGCCTGGTGGGCTAGAGTCCATGAGGCCTCAAGAGTCAAGACACAACTTAGCGACTCAACCACCATCCAGATGGGTTCGCTGAGAACTAGAGCCACCTGGAAGTTAAGTGGGAGGTTGGACTGGACGGGGGTGCAGAGTTCTGTCTGGGGGAGAAAGTAGACTTGGACTAACAGGAACAGGGAGCGGCCAGAGACACTGCTCAAGAAGTTGTTCCCAATAGGAGAAGGATCAAGTTCAGATGTAGGCTTAGAAAAAGAGGGAATGTAGAACCTCATGTAGAACTCAACGCTCCCGCAATGCATTTTTTCTTCTGTACTTTGCTTGCCGCTTGCTGCTTGTAGAACCAAAGTGACTCCATGTGAGATAAGGTTGTTTTAAGTAAAGATTCCCAGAATTGTTTTTGAGTAAGGCTGTGTAAAGATCCCTGGAATTGTTTGTTGGCTAAGGATGAGTGAGGAGTCCTAGGAAGACAGCAACTTGAAAAACAAGTGAATCTTAAACACCAGAATAAGGGCGGTTGTGACACAGAGATCAGGCAAATAGGTCAAAGGGCCAGGGTGGGCTTATCTCGTTAAACCACCGCGAGGTGACGCAAACCAGAGATATACAGCTGTGTGTTTTGTGTGGAAAATTATTGTATGTAAAAAGATTACTTTTGATTTCATGGCTGCGATCAGCATCTGCAGTGATTTCGGAGCCCAAGAAAATAAAGTCTGACACTGTTCCCAATGTGTTTCCATCTATTTCCCATGAAGTGATGGGACCAGATGCCATGATCTTTGTCTGCTGAATGTTGAGCTTCAAGCTTCAAGCCAACCTTTTCACTCTCCTCTTTCACTTTCATCATGAGGCTTTTGAGTTCCTCTTCACTTTCTGCCACAAGGGTGGTGTCATCTGCATATCTGAGGTGATTGATATTTCTCCCAGCAGTCTTGATTCCAGCTTGTGCTTCTTCCAGCCCAGCGTTCCTCATGATGTACTCTGCATGTAGTTAAATAAGCAAGGTGACAGTATACAGCCTTGACGTACTCCTTTTCCTATTTGGAACCAGTCTGTTGTTCCATGTCCAGTTCTGACTGCTGCTTCCTGACCTGCATACAGGTTTCTCAAGAGGCAGGTCAGGTGGTCTGGGATTCCCATCTCCTTCAGAATGTTCCACAGTTTATGGTGATCCACACGGTCAAAGGCTTTGGCATAGTCAATGAAGTCGAAACAGATGGTTTTCTGGAACTCTCTTGCTTTCTCCATGATCAAGCGGATGCTGGCAATTTGATCTCTGGTGCCTCTGCCTTTCCTAAAACCTGCTTGAACCTCTGGGAGTTCACGGTTCACATATTGCTGAAGCCTGGCTTGGAGAATTTTGAGTATGCCTTTAATAGCGAGTGAGATGAGTGCAACTGTGCGGTCGTTTGAGCATTATTTGGCATTGCCTTTCTTTGGGATTGGAATGAAGACTGACCTTTTCCAGTCCTGTGGCCACTGCTGAGTTTTCCAAATTTGCTGGCATATGGAGGGCAGCACTTTCACAGCATCCTCTTTCAAGATTTGAAGTAGCTCAACTGGAATTCCATCACTAGCTTTGTTCGGAGTGATGCTTTCTAAGGCCCACTTGACTTCCCATTCAAAGATGTCTGGCTCTAGGTCAGTGATCACGTTACCGTGACTATCTTGGTCGTGAAGATCATTTTTGCACAGTTCTTCTGTGTATTCTTGCCACCTCTTCTTAATATCTTCTGCTTCTGTTAGGTCCATAGGATATCTGGCCTTTATCGAGCCCATCTTTGCATGAAATTTTCCCTTGGAATCTCTCATTTTCTTGAAGAGATCTCTTGTTTTTCCTATTCTGTTGTTTTCCTCGATTTCTTTACGTTGATCACTGAGGAAGGCTTTCTTATCTCTCCTTGCTACTCTTTGGAACTCTGCATTCAGATGCTTATATCTTTCCTTTTCTCCTTTGCTTTCTGCTTCTCTTCTTTTCACAGCTATTTGTAAGGCCTCCTGAGACAGCCATGTTGTTTTTTTGCATCTCTTTCCCATGGGGATGGTCTTGGTCCCTGTCTCCTGTACAACGTCACGAACCTCCGTCCAGAGTTCATCAGGCACTCTATCTCTCAGATCTAGTCCCTTACGTCTATTTCTCACTTCCACTGTATAATCATAAGGGATTTGATCTAGGTCATATCTGAATGGTCTAGTGGTTTTCCCTACTTTCTTCAATTGAAATCTGAATTTGGCAATAAGGAGTTCATGGTCTGAGCCACAGTCAGCTCCTGCTCTTGTTTTTGCTAACTGTATACAGCTTCTCCATGTTTGGCTGCAAAGAATATAATTAATCTAATTTCGGTGTTGACTATCTGGTGATGTCCAAGTGTTGAGTCTTCTCTTGTGTTTTTGAAAGAGGGTGTTTTCTATGACCAGTGCGTTCTCTTGAGAAAACTCTCTTAGCCTTTGCCCTGCTCCAAGGCCACATTTGCCTGTTACTCCAGGTGTTTCTTAACTTCCTACTTTTGCCTTCCAGTCCCTTAAAATGAAAAGGACATCTTTTTTGGGTGTTCGTTCTAAAAGGTCTTGTAAGTCTTCATAGAACCGTTCGACTTCGGCTTCTTCAGCGTTACTGGTTCGGGCATAGGCCTGGATTGCTGTAATATCGAATGTTTTGCCTTGGAAACGAACAGAAATCATGCTGTCGTTTTTAAGATTGCATCCAAGGACTGCATTTCAGACTCTCTCGTTGACCATGATGGCTAGTCCACTTCTTCTAAGGGATTCATGCCCACAGGAGTAATATAATGGTCATCTGAGTTAAATTCACCCATTCCAGTCCACTTTAATTCACTGATTCCTAGAATGTCTATGTTCACTCTTGCCATCTCCTGTTTGACCACTTCCAATTTGCCTTGATTCATGGACCTAACATTCCTGGTTCCTATGCAATCTTGCTCTTTACAGCACCGGACCTTGCTTCTATCAACGGTCACATCCACAACGGGGTATTGGTTTTGGTTTTGCTCCATCCCTTTATTCCTCCTAGAGTTATTTCTCCACTGATCTCCAGTAGCATACTGGGCACCTACCGACCTAGGCTATGGTTTTTCCCGTGGTCATGTATGGATGTGAGAGTTGGACTGTGAAGAAAGCTGATCGCCGAAGAATGGATGCTTTTGAACTGTGGTGTTGGAGAAGCCTCTTGAGAGTCCCTTGAACTGCAAGTAGATCCAATCAGTCCATTCTAAAGGAGATTGGTCCTGAGTGTTCATCGGAAAGACTGATGCTAATGCTGAAACGGCAATGTTTTGGCCAGCTCATGCGACGAGCTGACTCACTGGAAAAGACTCTGATGCTGGCAAAGGTTGGGGGCGGGAGGAGAAGTGGACGACAGAGAATGAGATGGCTGGGTGGCATCACCGACTCTGTGGACATGAGTTTGAGTGAACTCCGGGAGTTGGTGATGGACAGGAAGGCCTCGCGCGCTGTGATTCATGGGGTCGCGGAGAGTCAGACATGACTGAGCGACTGAACTGAACTGAAAAAGATGACTATGTGTGGATGCTTTGAAACTACTATGGTGCTATATAAACCCTTGGCTTATAGTGCTCGGGTTCCATGTTGAAACCGCTGCGTTGGGCAGACGCTTGGACCCCAGCTAGCTGGAAATAAACCTCGCCGTGTGTCTTGCATGATTGTGAGTGTCCTCTGTTCCTTGGAGGGAAGTGCGACTCCAGATCCTAACAGGAACTTGACCAAAGGCAGCAGATCAAGCCAGCCCAACAGAAATAGATGTAGAGTGACTGAAAGAGGGGAGAAGGCTCAGCAGGGCCTGGCTGACCTAACCAAAAGCCTAGGTGAGGAATCTGGGACCAGCAGGGAAGGGCCGTAAAAGCAGTTTGGGGAGGGGTTTCGGAAGTCAATCTGACTTCTCTTCGGAGGAAGTTTCGAGCTGGTTGGGTTAGCAGCCAATAGAAATGAGATTGAAAATGGCATCGGGGCCTCCGTGCCGCTTGGTGTCGGCCCAGCAAATGTTTCTCAGTTGCCACCGGCCTGAAAAAGCCATCTGGTAAACTCTTTCATTCCTTAGATTGTGCACTTTAAATCTTCCCCCCCACAGCCCGTTTCTTAATAAATTCTTTTGAAAAATGTGGAATAAAGAAAAAAAGAATCCTCCCTGAGAGTTTCTGAAGTCTGAAAGGACCAGGTAGACAGAAAAAGAGAAACGATTCCATTCTGCTGACAGGGGTGTGGTATGCAGTGACCGAGGGACAGATGTGTCCATCTGTCAAAACCCACATGTGAAACACTGTGTCCTTCCTGTCCTTTGTTTCCTCTCTGTATCTGGAGCACAAAATATTTGAACGGTAGGTCCTTTTATGTTTGTATGTCGTTTTTCCTACCCGCCTGCCCCTCCATCTTCTCTCGGTCTCTCTCGCTTTTCACTCAAGTTTGGGAATTAAAAAAAACAAAAAAGGAGACATCTGTAGTTCTGCAGGTCAGGAAGTCACAGTTAGAACTAGGCATGGAACACAACAGGCTGGTTCCAAACAGGGAAAGGAGTCCATCGGGGCTGTATATTGTCACCCTGCTTATTTAACTTATATGCTGAGTACACATCATGAGATACGCGGGGCTAGAGCAAGTACAAGCGGGAATCAAGGTTGCCGGTAGAAATATCGATCACCTCAGATATGCACATGACACCACCGTTATGGCAGAAATGAAGTCTAGAGTGGGTTTGCAAAGTCGTGTTCGTTTCAGGTTTTCAGATTCTTTTCCTTTAGGGGAGGTTCATGCAAGGTCATAAGTCTGTTTTCCTCGGCTGGCATAGGAAGGCGCTTGTTGATTGTTTCGATGTACAGTTTACATGTCCATGTTCAACCCGACCTCCTGAGTGGACCGTCCCTCCCCCAATCCTCTTTTGGACAAAAGTCAAGCATCCACTTGAGCATCCTCCTCCTCAGTTCATCCAACCCCATGGAAGAAGCCATTCCTCCAGTTTTGCCATCGGTTCTCTACACCTCGCCCGATGATGGCGGGCGACGGGAAGACTGACAGTTCTGAAGAATTTTGCAAGAGCTTTGTGGAAGGCTCCTAGGATTTGCTCGGTGAAGTGGGTGGCGTGTCAATCAGTAGAGACTGTGGAAGGTATGCCCCAAGTGGCAAACACCGTTGCTTTTAGTTGTGGTCGGTTTGCTTTCTTGCAGCGAGGGACAGAAGGAAGGCTTCCTTCCACCTTCCACAGAGAAAGCTATATGCCTAGCGTATACCAAGGATGTCTGACCACCACACGCACGCCCGCCCGCCCCAGGTTACAGGCGCGACAGGTCAGAATGTAGATAGAAATCTTCACGTCAAGGGAGGATGTATTCACAACAGGCAGACTCATCTGAAAGGCACCCTGTCCGGTGAAGGTGGAGGGAGGGGAGGGAGGGCAGAGGGATGATGAGGAGGGGAAGGAGAAACATAGGGAAAGGGCCACACACGGTGTGTCTGTGTGTGTCCTGTCTGTGGCACAAGCAGTTGCCGCATGGGTGGTGTGTGGGGCCATGTGTGTGTGTGTGTGTGTGTGTGTGTAGGAGGGCGTTGTCCATTTCCTGGCTGTGTCTCTGTCTCCGCCCCCACCGGACCAAACCTGACACGACCCGACCGGACCCCCGCCCTCCACGCCACGCCCTGCCACGCCCCCACCCGCCCTGCCACGCCCCACCAGCCTCGCCATCGTCTCACGCCCGCCCCAAACACCAACCTGCGCTCACACATTCCCACCCGCCCACCTGTAAACACCATACCCCCCATTCACACCACAACGTAGTTTGTGTGTGGGCGGTGGGGGGGGGGGGTGGGCGGTGGCGTGTGGCCGGTGTGCAGGGCCGTGTGTGTTGTGTGTGTGTGGGGGGGGGCGGGGTGTGTGTGCGGTATGCCTGTGGTGTGTGGAGGTGTGAGGGGGAGCTGGCAGAGACAGAGAGACACAGTCAGGCAAAGGACAACGTGTATATGCATGGGTGTTCCGCATCATTTGCTTGTGTTTTCTGAGCTCATTCAATCACCTCCGTGATCAAGACCACTCCCCTGAAATCGTGGGGGGTGGGCAGCGGCGCGCCACATCCTGTCAATCAGGCGACCTTTGATCCTTGCATCCTGCCACTGAACCTGACTGGAGTGAGTGGATGCGCGTGATCTGTCGTGGCTTTGTTTGGAATCCTTGGCGGGAGAAGGACGATTCCCCCCACCCATGCCCAGGGACGAGGCCAAAGAGATGGAAGTCAACTTTCCAAAACGACATTTCCAATCCAAACCAAAAAGCCGAAGTGGCTATTCATCCCCCACTGCCACGCCCTCCCTCTTGACCTCTGGCCCAATGGGCCCCTCCCACACAGCCTCGTTCCACAGCCCCAGGGCATTCCAGAGTTAGCCGGCCCTGGCCTGCTCCATCCGTGGTCCCCCCGCCCCCTTTTCCGCAAGACCATCTGAAAAAGCGACCGAATGGCAGGTGGCACCCGACACCCAGCACGCTGTCCAGAGAGCCGGCCGCAGCCTAGGAGCTTCGGGGTGACGCGTTCGTTGCCAGACGGGACACCTCCTAGGGCGCAGTTTCTCCGCTCAGTCACGACGAGGACAGGACAACGTCCCTGGGTGAGGTACGACAGACGTATGAACGGGAGGGGATGGGAAGGATTCTTCAAGCCCTACCCGGTTGGGGCAGCGGAATGCACACCCATCCGAGGGCGACCGCAGGCCAACGTCATGTGGCACGAGAACACGCCCCGAAGAAATAACTCGCCATCATCCCCATCCCTGTCACCACACTTTGGGCGTGCCAGGAGAAACACCTCGGGTGACCTGCCACGACTGCTGTCAGCAAAAGCAACCTTCAACAATGGCACGAATAAACAGGCCTCAAGGTTGGCAATACGCACTCGTATTGTGGCCATGCAACGAAAAGCAGAAGCATGTACTCGTCACACACACAACCTCAAGGAAGAAACTCGATACATCTGAACAAGAAAAGGGAAACGTCAAAGAGTGGGTGGATCTGGTGGGTGGGCCCGCTGAGGCACACACGACCACAGAAGGTAAGTCGACGTGAGAACCCGCCGCCCTCGGCCTCGCTGTGCAAAGTCCAGCAGGTCGATCAGCGGGCCCCATCGCTGAACCGGGAGTCTGAGTGCGGTGGGGCCCGCTGGTCAACAGGACGGGCACTGCAAAGGGAGGGCGAGGGCGGAGGGGCCGGCTGGGCGATCTGCCGGACTTGCATAGCTAGGCCGAGGTCGGCGGGGCGACTGGTCGTCCGACCGGGAGCAGCACCGAGAATCCGAGGGCGGTGGGGTCCGCTGGTCGACCTGCTGGTCTTTGCACAGCGAAGCCGAGGGTGGCGAGTTGACTGGTTGACCGGCCGGGCGCAGCACCGAGAGGCCGATGGCGGCGGGGCCCGTTAGTCGACCGGACGGGCTCTACACCGGGAAGCCGAGCGCGGCGGGGCCGGGTGCTCCACCTGCCGCTCTTTCACAGCTAGCCCGAGGGCGGCGGAGGGGCTGGTCGACCGGCGGGTGCAGCACCCAGACGCTAAGTGCGTTGGGACCCTCTGGTCGACCTGCCGGTCTTGCCCAGCAAGAACGAGTGCGGTGGGGCCCGCTGGTCGACCAGACAGGCGCTGCATCGGGAGGCCGAGGGCGGCGGAGCCGGTTGCTCCACCTGCCGGTCTTGCACAGCTAGCCCGAGAGCGGCGGGGTGGCTGGTCGACTGTCCGGGTGCAGTACCGAGAGGCCAAGTGCGGTTCGGCCCACTGATCAACTGGCCGGGCGATGAACCAGGAGTCCGAGTGCGGTGGGGACAGCTGGTCAACCGGACGGGCGGTGCAAATGGAGGCCGAGGATGCCGAGGCTGTCTGGGCGACTTGCCAGGCTTGCACAGCTAGGCCGAGATCAGCGGGGCGACTGGTCGTCCAGACGGACGCAGCACCGAGAGGTCGAGGGCAATGGGGCCCGCTGGTCGACCTGCCGAACTTTGCACAGCTAGGCCGAGGGCCGCGGGGTGACTGGTCGACTGGCCGGGCGCAGCACCAAGACGCCGAGGGCGGTGGGGCCCGCGGGTCGACCTGCCTGTCTTGCCCAGCAAGACCAAGTGCGGTGGGGCCCGCTGGTCTACTGGACAGGCACTGCAACGGGAGGCCGAGGGCGGCGGGGCCGGGTGCTCCACCTGCCGGTTTTGCACAGCTAGCCCGAGAGCGGCGGGGCGGCTGGTCGACCGGCCGGGTGCAGCACCAAGAGGCCAAGTGCGGTGCGGCCCGCTGGTCGACCTGACGGGCGCTACACCGGGAGGCCGAGGGCGGCAGGGCCGGCTGGGCGACCTGCCGGTCTTGCCCAGCTAGGCCCAGGGCGGTGGGGCCCGCTGGTCGACCTGACGGTCTTTGAACAGCGAGGCCGAGGGCGGCGGGCGGCCGGTCGACCGGAAGTGTGCAGCACCGAGAGACCGAGTGCGGCGGGATGGCTGGTCGACCCGAACCGCCGAAGGAGAAAGGGACAGCGCAAGGGCTTCACAGACGCCCACGTGCCATCCCCACTGTCCCCACCGGCAGGGACAGAGGGAAGGCACTCACGCGCGCAACCCTTCATGCTTGTGCGCCAGGGCTCCCCGCCCCCCTTGCGCATGGATAGGAGGGCACTGCTCTGCCCGGGAACACCACCGGCCGATGGATGACACCCACGTGAGGCGAGGTCGGCTCCGTCCCAGACAAGGAAAGGGAGCGCAGGCGGTGGCGAGCGCCGGACGAGGAGGGAAGACCGGCAGCGGTGGAGAGGGCCCAGCAAGCACACACGGCGGAGGCCGCAGGACAGGGGAGCGGGTGCCACCCAGGGACCAGAAATCACAGGGAACACAGCCGGGCCACCAGGAAAACCAGCACGGGATCCCACCACCACGCACACACGGGGGCGGTTCCACACCCACGTGCTCTGGTAGTCGCCATGGTGGCCCCACTGCACACTCGGGAGGGGCAGCAGATGGGGGGTGCGATACCCCAAGGCTAACTCTCGGATCGCTAGAGAAGGCTTTCTCACTGAGGGCGCGCCACCCCTCATCCGAGCATCTCCCCTTCAGGCCCGGGGAGGTGCTCCACGAGCCACCAAAGCCCTCAGCTGGGCAGGAGGTAAGCTGACGACCCACATGGGAGGCGTGTGCATGGTCAGGGCCGGAGCGGAGCCCGCGCCCCCCCCCTGCAATGCCCCTCCTCCGTCAGCTTCCTCGATGAGGGAGAACAGGGACGCCCCCTCTCTTCCCGTCTCGACCCCCCCCCAAAGAGAGCCAAGTCACGGGACACACTCGTCATCGCGGTGGGGACCCGAGGAGGACACCGGGTTAAGGGAAACGACACCAATGCTCGGCCTCAGGACCCTGAGCAACAACCTAGAGCGCTCCAGGGGCACCACCAAGGGGCACAAAGAGGCACGCACACACACCCATCGGGGCACGCGAGCGCGGCAGCGGCACAGCCTTCCCCACCGCAGGGGAGGCGAAGCGAGAGCATCTGCTGTGTCAAGAAGACCAACGGGCCCCCGACTGACACCCCGAGGCAGCAGGGGGGTCAGGAGACAGAAGGTCAGGGCCAGAGACTACACCCAACCCCTGCCTTCCTCACCCTCCCCGACGGGCAGGAAGAGGGGAAAGACAGGCGAGGGATCCCGCGGACAGACCAAGAAGAACGGGCACGTCCACCGGGAATGCTCGTCACTCGTCCGGCATGGCTAAGGCTTGACCCGGGAGAGCAGGACCACACCACATCGATCCCAGGTGAACCAAGGAGGAGCGGGGTCAGGCACGATGAGGACCGTCACCAGAGGGGCCCTCTTTCAGCCTCACCGGCCACCTCCCCTTCCCCACCTCGCTTCAGGCGAGAGCGGCCAACGGCCCCCCCAGGAGGAGAACGCCTGACACGCGGCAAGGAGCCTACGGGGCAGGGGTCATCCCAGCCACCACCAGGTGCCCGCAGCAGGGAAGCGCACAGGGTAGAAGACCCAACGCCACCTCACCCCGCCGCCCTCGGGTCGCCCAGAGACCGGACTTGGCACCACCACGTTGGGTCAGCCAGGCAAGACACCTAAGAGCCGGCGCACAGGCCCAGGCGGGCGGTTCCAGTGGCAAGGGCCGAATCGGGCGCAAAGGGCCCAGAGGCCCGCGTGCATCCAGAGACCCAAAGTCCTCAGTGGCAAACACCAAATAGAGACGAGCGTGTCAGCACTAACCTGGTGGTAAAAAAAGGCCCATTAAGGGTGACAAAATGACAACAGGCGACAGCAGGACACACCTACCACCCGCAGGGAGGGGCCCCGGAACCTTGACCCGGCCACCTGTCCCCAGCACTATCCCGTCAACACCAGACCCGGCGCTCTGGGCTGGGGGACATCTGGTCGACCGGGGTGGGGAGGTTCGGGGAAGGGGGCCCATGGTGGCAAATTGGGGGCGCCGACGCCCAAGGAGAGAGAGCTGGCCGGGGAGACGCCCTCTCCGCTTCACCCACACGGGTAGGTCTACCGGTCCATCCGTGTCTCCGAACGGGGATTTGGCTTCGATGGGCAAAAAGACAAAAGATCCGTTGGCGAGGCGCCCCCAACGAAACGAGCGGGCCCCGACCAGGGACCGCGCCTGGGGCCCAGACCATCCTAGACACGGCACCCAGGACGGCTGGAGCCGGTCCCCACCTCCTGACCGGGATTCAGGGAGTTGGGGCGGGGTGAGAAAAAGTCGCGTCCGATGACCGAGACCCACGAGGGCACGCTGAAGGGTCGAGCGTACCCTCCCCGGCCACCCCTGGAAGTAGGGTCCGGTCCATCCACATCTGCGGACCTATCGGGACTTTGACAAAGAAAAAGCATGTGTGCCGGGAGACGCCTCGGGTGAGGGTTAGGGTGGAGAGGTGGACCGCACACGCGCCCGCGCCGGGCGGCCTCTCCGGGTCACCTCTCACGACTCCGGCGGGCGGGTCCCCACCTCCAGAGAGGGGCCGAGGGCGAAGCGAACGCTCCTGAGGGTGGCCCAGGAGGAGGCCGGAACGCTGAGTCCTAGTCCAGGCGCTCCGGGCAAGGAAGACCCTCTCCCTGCCCACCGCGGGGGCCCGGCCCAGGTAGGGTCCGGCCGGTCCGTCTACCCGGCCAGAAGGGCACGGGGAGATGCTGGTCGACCCAGTCAGGCCGCCCCAGAGCTCGGATCCGCAGCGCCGTGACAAGACACCCTCCTCAGAAGCCTAGAGAACCAATCTCGGGTGACATAAGGACGTCCCTACGCCTCGGCGCCACGGGGACTGTGGCCGCCAGTGTAGCCGGCCTCATAGAGCTCTGCCTCGAGCTCGGGGGCTGAGTCACAATCCTCCTGAAGGCCGCGCCGAAGCTCCGGAGGGGAGGGACAATATAAAAGCGGATGCCAGGTGGCTCCTGACAACCGGCTGGCAGGTCCCGAGGACGGGTTCCTGTTGCCGGCCGCCGAGGATGCCACAGCGCCGGCCGCCCAAATGCCGGAACTCGGCCCCGAAGGCTCGGCTGCCGAGCGACGCGATGCGACGCGACCCCGGCCGCAGAAGAAGTGAGACGAGCTGGGAAATATCTCCTCAGGAGGCTGCCCCGAAGGAGATGCACTCCCCCACTCGATACCAGGGTGCTGGGGGGACATTCCACGGAGACGCCGGCGGCGGGGTCTCGGGGCGGGGTCGGCAGAGAGAAGGGCACCAGTGACATCCCGGGCTGCCCAGGCCCCCCTCCCCCGAAAGAGGGAGGGAGGGCCCGAACAGACCGGCAAAGGGAAACCAGGCAAGCGCTCCTCAGAGACCAAAGCAAGACTTTCCAGAGCAGACACAGACACAGACACGCAAGCCCAGGAGCAAGAAAGGAAAGGGAGGAGACAATCGAACCCCCAACAAGAGAAAAACAAAACTCAACCTGGGTAGAGACCCTGACAAAGTCCAAAGACGACAAACACAAACATGCTCGGGTGGGTGGGGAAAGTGCACTTGAGGTCAAGAAAACACGGATTTCAAACTAGCTGGCCACAGACACGGGAAAGGCGGGTCGAGGGTGTCAGAGCTGCGGGGGTTGGGGGGGAGGGGAGGGGAGGGGCGTGGTGGTGAGGAGGACCGAGTCCATAGGGATCCACTAAATAAACCCCGGGTTCCATGACAACAGCCAATTAAATGAATAAATACCTTTTGGAAGTCGAACAGAAACGATGGGAAACAAAACCACCGGGCAGGCAGGAAAGTCAAGTCGTAGAACTGCTCTGGCACCTTAAAAGTCAGGGAGAGAGAGAGAGAGAGAGCGAGCGAGCGAAAGAGAGAGCGAGAGAGAGAGAGAATGCATACACATGTGCATATACGCCTGTACATACGTATACGCACGCATATTCGCGTCTATATATGCGTGCACACATGCGTATAAACAAATACGAAAGAATGGCATGCTCACGTACACGCATGTGTCTGTGTGTGCACATGTATGCCTAGGCGTTTATAGTGGGCGTGTACGCTTGGGTGTATATCCATATACACAGGCATATATACACATACGTATATGGATAGACACAGGCATGAATACACATGCTCATATGTGGGTGGACTCAGAGATATCAGCTCTCATCACCTGGCCCCTCACACAGAGAGAAACCACAGCACCAGGGAAAAGAGTCCTGTGATCCTTCGGAACACTCCACCAAAGATTCCCCATTCGACCCAACCCAACATAAACACATACGTGTGTATGTGTGGGATCCACACCTATACCTAGGTAGACATCCATACACACATAATGATCGAACTGTCTGTCTGTGTGCCTACACCTGTATCTATTCATGTGCGCGCAGGCAGACACTCCCACCCCCACCCCACCCCAGCCCCACACAGGAATGGGACTCAACCACCAGAAGGGAATGAAATCTCACAGTCTGCAGGAAATTGGAGAGACCTTCAGAGGCTATGATGCTAAATGAAATACCTCAGATCCACCGTTTCCATGCAGAATCTACCAAACGATACCCTGTGGACAGAACAGAACAAAACAGAAGCAGGCTCACAGATACCACAAAGGAACACACGGGTGGTGGCCAGAGGAAGGACGTGGGTGGGGGCGGGGGGGGGACGGTGGCGGGAGTGGGGTGGGGGAGAGAATGAGTGAGTGCCAGTGGTGAGGGAGACAGACGAAGCGGCGCAACCGTCAACTTACGAGACGAATGAGTCACGGGCACGTCATGACAGCAAAGGTCATGTGCTGGGACACCAAGCGGTGACGGGACATCACGAACTAGAGGTATCCTGGGGATCGCCGTGTCATGCACTGCACTAAGCAGTCGCCTGTACAGCTGAACATTCATGGGGGAACAAAAAATAAATATGAAAAAAAAAAGGGAAAGAAAGAAGGCAGGCAGGCAGGCCAAAGAAAACGTTATCAGTCAGTTAGACGTCAATTTGAGATGAGTGGGACTTGTCTTGGGGGGCCAGGGGAAGAGAAATTAGGGTGAGAATGAGGAGAAAGTAAAGGCCCGATTGCCTTGAGGGGGAGGGGGAGATAAAGGATTCAAAGAGTGGACAGGACGTTCAGGTGAGTGCCATAGGGAAAGGAAATGAAGCCAAGGAACACACTCCCAACAGTGGTTTTGTTCAGTCCAAGATCAAGTTGTGGAGAGTATGATGTCCTCCAGCACACAGCGATACACAGGCCTCACTTGACGGGGGAGATCAGGATAACCCTGAAAGCTGAAGCTGGCCAAAGAAGCCGTCACGTTCATGTGCATCCACGACTGAAAAGTACCATGGTCCCGCCACATTCAAAAATCCTTTCAAACCTCACAGACTCTCTCACTCATTCGCCGTTAAAAATGTAGAGAACAGAAAAGGAGCGAAACGATGCTGGATGGACGGAGCGACGGATGGATGGATGGATTTCCATGATAGTCTGATTATGGAAAATCTTGACAGAAAGGCATCCGACTCCCTTTTGTAGAGATTCTGTCTTGCCTTCTCGGCCTGGTGTCTTTCCTACGTATGGGTGGTTCCGACTCCCAGCTTTAAGATCAGCCTCCACAACGAAGCCCTTTGTGTTCTCAAGGTCCCGCCCGCCGGAACTCTCTCTTCAGAGCACCCTTCCGAAGGGGAACGTTTTCCCCCACGTCAGCGCCCTGAGACAGCGTCGACCTGAACCCCACATCCACCCCAACCCACCCCCACCCCCCACCTCCCTCTCTCCCTCCTGCTCCTCTTCCGCCTCCTCTGAACTCTGGAGCGCTCCTCAATCTGGCCTCTCACCACCCCACACGGTGGCGGTGTCGGCCCTGGTATGCTCAGGTGTCTCCTCACCGCATCCGAGTGGACTTCTGCTGTTTCTCGGCTGCGTTGTTCTGGGGCCCTATTTTCCTGGGCTTTTCCATGGGTAGGGGAGACCTGGATGGGCCGGGGCCAGGCGGGCTGGGGGAGCAGCGTGCACGTGGGGGGATGGGTGTGGACAGAGAGGAGGAGGAGGAACACAACTCCCCAGAGGCAGTGTGTGCCTGTGGCCTGTAAAACAGATCAGGCACCAGGCTGGCTCCGAAGAGGGGATCGATCGGTCATGAGACCCGGCACGTTCGTTTTCTTTGCAGAGGCCCTGCAGATCGAACAGGCCGTGGCAGGGTTTGGGCTTCCCACACTTAGAACCGTTCACCCACTGTGGACACAGGCATCTTAAACACTGGGGTTAGGCTCTCAGTGCGATGTCCACAGGCCGTCGCCATCGACATGTGCGCACACTGGAGCCGCCGTGCAGAGGGAGATCTCATCCGGCTCCGTGTGTTCTTCCACTGAGTCGTAGTCCGGGATCTCAGGCAGAACAGAGATCCAGAGAGTTGTGTGAATCTGACCGTCACGCTTTCAGATTCCAAGTGAACCAGAAAGGAGGTGCACTCACGTGTGGGTTCGTCTTTCCATAGGATGAAGCCCCTCTTTGGGCAGATGAGGGTTCCGGGGGCAAAATGGAGCAGAGAGGACAGAGAGTTCCCTTCGCTCCCTTGCTCCTCCCGCGTGCTCCCAACGGTCCTAGGAACATCCTGCCCCAGAGGAGCGTGCTGGCCACCACCCACCTACCCACCCACACGGACGGAGACGGCAGTGCCAGTCCGTGTCAGTCCTCCTCGCCCAGAGGCCCCCGTCTGCCCTCGCCTTCACGCCTGGCATGGTCCGCTCTGTAGGTTTGTCTTGAACCTGCCCGGAGCCCAGGGACATCTTCCCGGATCAGGGATCGATCGAAAACACCCTGTCCCTTGCCTCATCGGCAGGTGGATTCTTAACCACTGGACCACCAGGCAGCGAAGCCCCTTCACGGCCTTCTAAAATCATCTACCCTGCAACATTCAATGTCGTCCTCCAAATCATGGGACCATCATGACTGAAATGAAGGGAAATATGTGAGTTAAAGAAAGTCTTCAGTGCTTCTTGCTTTAGACCCACAAAGGCCTCTCTCTGTCTGTCTCTCTCTCACACACACACACACGAAAAGAGGTGGGCTCATAGTCCAAAAGAAACCAACCTTTGTGTGTATCCATCCCTGACCTACGTGGTGAGCAGTCGACAAAAACAACGAATTCCTACAGCCAGAAGTTTGCAACCACGTGCCGTATCCCTCCATCGCCTGGCCTTACAGAATGCTACGTGGAACCCCTTTCATGAAGTGTGGGGCTTGGAGGAATGCACCCCTGAATTCTCCTCGCTCGGCCCTGCAAGGAAACGTTCTGTGCCTGCCCTGCACGCCAGACCTTTCGGTAGATCGGACCTCCCGGGGTGCCCCTGCACCCGGCACCCTGAGACATTCCGAGAGATCCTATGGAGAAACATCTCCGGCCACTCGCGTGGCATCTGCGTCACTGGCAAGTGACCCTTCAAACCTCCACATCCATACATGAGAACAAACGCTCCTTCACCATCTGGGCCACCTCATAGGATGGGCGAGTGCCACTGGTTCAGCACTCCCTCGACGTGGCTGTGGGGTTCGGGTTTGGTTCCCTTCTGCGTTAGCTTTCTGACCAACCCACGTGATCTCTCCGGATAGGGTACCCGATCAAAGCTAAACTAAATCGAGGCTGTGTGAATCCCATGCATGCATCCAGTGGGGATATCGATGATCTCTACGTGGATCCACATCAGTGGCCGTTCGGTGTTCGTGAACGTGGATGACGGCACAGGCAGTGTAGAAAGATACAGGAAGGATGCCTTCATTCTTGGGGGAGGGAAGAAACGGAGCGTCCCTTCCCTAAACGCTCTCCCCCCACACAGGCACAGTGCTTGCTCCTTATCCTACCTGCCAGCGATGTCATGGCATGCACACGTGACAAGACGAGGATTTGAAATGGAGCGGCAAGTGGGAAGAGCAGTGCTCGGAGCCTGGATTTAGATCGAGGACTATGTGCCCTTAGAACTCGGTGCACTGAGCGACCCTATAAAGGTCAAGAGGGGATCCAGGACCTGGGCAGGATCGTCAAGACATGTCCACGGCCCCGCGTCTGAACCGTGACGCTAGTTCACCTCTGTGAACTCGCTTGTGTTCTCTTCTCCCATCTTGACAGACACAGATCTCTATACCTGTCTAGGTCCCAAGATGGTTTCTGGATCACTGTCAGCGAAACGTCCCCACGGATTTCACGGTGACACAGATTCGGGGTTTTGCATGGCAAGCCATGCTTATGTCAGCCGTACATTCAAGTAGAATACATCCGTATCTCGATGTGTATATATCTATGAGGATACTGACTTCGTACAATATGTTTATTGATGTCATTCATGAAAAAGAATCCCTACCAATGCTGCTCGACTCACGCATCAAGTGGGGATACCAACGACCAGTACGTGGATCCATAAAAATGGCCTTTTGTTGTTCAGGAGGATCATTTTGTGTTTTCTGTCCATTTGCTATCTGCCGTCCATTATTTCCCGTGCCTTTCGGGCATGGCTGATGGAGAAGGACACCAAGCTTCAGGACAGCAATCTGACATCTCGGCCTAGAGTTAGCTGCGGTCAGCCCATCCACCATCCCCCGCTGAGACAGGCAGGGAAGTACAGCCAGGGACAGAAGCGGACAATCGCGGTCCCAGTGAGGCATCCAATACCAAGCTGCATGCAGGCTTCGTTGCTAACCAAGACTTCTTGGGTTCTGGCCAGTTGATATCCGTTAAAAAGCTGCGCTGGTTGTACACCCAGAAAACCGAACAGCAGGGACTGGGGAGGCAATAAGTCACAGTGACCCCGCTGGCCAAACACCTGCTCACCTGAGCTGCTCAGACTGGGGAAGGGCACAAAACGCAGGCCCAACCATGTCTGTTCCTTTGTGTAGTACCCGAGTACCGGAACCTGGGCGGTTTAGACCAGAGATGTACATCCAACCCAGCGCCATCCTTTTACGGTTTGCAGCAGAGAAACCTAGAGCCTGTGCAGTGTAGACTGGGACAGCACACATGCCATGAGTGGGGGCAAACCCAGTGTGTCTGAGACACTGGAAGCACTCCCCACAGATGCCGTTGATATTTGTCTGCAGCTTACCTCACACCCCACAGCACGACTGATGGGTGAGCCTAAAAATGTGTCTACCACAGGTCCCTTGTGTCAGGACGGTAATTAGACACTGAAGCGACCAGCAAACAGAAGAAGCTTAAACAGAAGGAACTGAGTTGGAAGAGACAGATGGAGAAGTCTTGAGCCTACTGCAAAAATACCAGAGCCAGAGGCTTAAGTACAAATCCTGAGAACACCAGAGAACTCTTGTTCCAGGGAACATTAATTGATAGGTGCTCATCAAATGCCTCCATCAGTTCAGTTCAGTTCAGTCACTCAGTCGTGTCCGAGTCTCCGCGACCCCATTAATCACAGCACGCCAGGCTTCCCTGTCCATCACCAACTCCCAAAGTTCACTCAAACTCGTGTCCAAAGAGTCGGTGATGCCATCCAGCCATCTCATTCTTGGTCGTCCCCTTCTCCTCCTGCCCCCAACCTTTCCCAGCATCAGAGTCTTTTCCAGTGAGTCAACTCGTCGCATGAGGTGGCCAAAGTATTGCAGTTTCAGCTTTAGCATCAGTCCTTCCAATGAACACCGAAGATTGATCTCCTTTAGAATGGACTGGTTGGATCTCCGTGCAGTATAAGGGACACTCAAGAGTCTTCTCCAACACCACAGTTCAAAAGCATCGATTCTTCGGCGATCAGCTTTCTTCACAGTCCTAGTTTCACATCCATACATGATCACGGGAAAAACCATTGCCTTGACTAGACGGACCTTGATTGGTAAAGTAATGCCTCCATACCTACACTGAAACCAGGCAACACCCAAGGGCCAACAAGTTTCAGAGAAGACATAGCATGAAAATTATCCAGCAACGCAGGAGAATAGACCTGAGCTTCAATATACAGGCTGCCCAAAGCCACTCCAAATCCACTGACATCTCATAACTCATTACTGGACCCTTCATTCCACTCCAGAAAGAAGAAATCATCTCCATCAACCAGAACACCGGCACAAGCTTGCCTAACCAGGAAATCTTGACAACCACCCATCCAAAGCCACACACAGCAATTAAACTACACAATAAGGAAAACTCCACAGACTGCCAAAAGATGGAAAGGCCACCCCAAACACAGCAATACAGGCAAGGTGAAGAGGCAAGGAAATACCCAGCAAGTAAAGGAACAGGATAAATGCCTACCAAAAAAGAAAACAAAAGAATAAGATATAGGGAATCTATCTGATATTGAATTTCCAATACTGATAGTGAAAATGATTCAAAATCTTGAAAACAAACTGCAGTTACAGATAAACAACCTGGAGACAAGGATCGATAAATGCAAGAAAGGTTTAATAAGGATCTAGAGGAAATGAAAAAGAGTCAATATACAATGAATAATGCAATAGATGAGATCAGAAACACTCTGGAGGGAATCAACAGTAGAATAACGGAGGCAGAAGACAGTTGTTAAGCGAGCTAGAAGATAGAATTGTAGAAATAAATCAAACAGAGCGGGAAAAAAACGAATTAAAACAATTGAGGAAAATCTCAGAGACCTCTGGGACAATGTCAAGTGCCCCTACATACGAATCATAGAAGTCCCAGAAGAAGAAGACACAAAGAAAGACCATGAGCGAATATTTGAAGAGATAATAGTTGAAAACTTCCTTAAAATGGGGAAGGAATTTATCACTCAAGTCCAAGAAACACAGAGAGTCCCTAACAGGATAAATCCAAGGGGAAATACTCCAATACAAACATTAATCAAATTAATAAAGATCAAACACAAGAACAAATATTAAAAGGAGTAAGGGAACGCCAACAAAAAACACACAAGGCGATTCCCATAAGGATAACAGTTGATCTTTCAGCAGAAACTCTTAAGACCAGGAAGCCATGGCAAGACATACTGATCAGATCAGATCAGATCAGATCAGTCGCTCAGTCGTGTCTGACTCTCCACGACCCCATGAATCACAGCACGCCAGGCCTCCCTGTCCATCACCAACTCCCGGAGTACACTCAAACTCATGTCCACAGAGTCGGTGATGCCATCCAGCCATCTCATTCTCCGTCGTCCCATTCTCCTCCCGCCCCCAACCTTTCCCAGCATCAGAGTCTTTTCCAGTGAGTCAACTCGTCGCATGAGTTGGCCAAAGTATTGCAGTTTCAGCTTTAGCATCACTCCCTCCAATGAAGATCCAGGATTGATTTCCTTTAGAGTGGACTGCTTGGATCTCCTTGCAGTATAAGGGGCTCTCAAGAGTCTTCTCCAACACCACAGTTCAAAAGCATTGATTCTTCGGCGATCAGCCCTCTTCATAGTCCAAATCTCACATACTGAAAGGGATGAAAAAAGATAAAAATAAAAACTCTAAAGCCAAGATTACTATACCCATATCTCATTCAAATATGAAGGAGAAACCAAAAGCTTTACAGACAATCAAAGGCTGAGAGAATTCAGCATCACCAAACCAGCTCTCCAACAAATGCTGAAGGATCTTCTCTAGATAGGAAGCATAGAAAGGGTGTATAAATTTGAACCCAAAACAATAAAGAAAATTACAACGGTATCATACTTACCAATAATTACCTTAAATGCAATTGGGTTAAATGCCCCAACCAAAAGACAAATACTGGCTGAATGGATACAAAGGCAAGACCCCTATATATGTTGTCTGCAAGAGACACACTTCAAAATAAGGGACACATACAGACTGAAAGTGAAGTGCTGGAAAAAGTTTTCCACCCAAATAGAGACCAAAAGAAAGCAGGAGTAGCAATATTCATATCAGATAAAATAGACTTTAAAATAAAGGCTGTGAAAAGAGACAAATAAGGACACTACATAATGATCAAAGAATCAATCCAAGAAGAAGATACAATTATAAATATATGCACCCAACATAAGAGCACTGGAATATGTAAGACAGTTACTAACAAGTATAAAAGGGGAAATTAACAACAACACAATAATAGTGGAAGAGTTTAATACCCTACTCACACCTATGAATAGATCATCTAAACAGAAAATTATCAAGGAAACACAAACTTTAAAATACAATAGAACAGTTAGACCTAATAGATATCTATAGGATATTTCACCCCAAAACAATGAATTTCTCCTTTTTCTAAAGCACACACAAGGGTGCCCACTCTCACCACTACTGTTCAACATAGTTCTGGAAGTTTTGGCAACAGCAATCAGAGCAGAAAAAGACATTAAAGGAATTCAACCTGGAGAAAAAGAAATAAAACTCTCAGTGTTCGCCAATGACAGGATCCTCTACACAGAAAACTCTACAGACTCTACCAGAAAACTAATCAATGAATGCAGTAAAGTTGTAGGATCTAAAATCAACACAGAGTAATCCCTCGCATTCCTATACACTAATAATGAAAAAATAGAAAAATAAAATAAGGAAACTATCCCATTCACTGTTGCAACGAAAATAATAAAATACATAGAGATATATCTACCTCAAGAAACAAAAGACTTCTATATAGAAAACTTTAAGACACTGGTGAAAGAAATCAAATAGGACGCTAATAGATGGAGATATATACCGTGTTCGTGGATTAGAAGAAAAAATATTGTGAAAATGTGTATAATACCTAAAGTAATCCATACATTAAATGCAATCCCTACCAAGCTACCAAGGGTATTTTTCACAGTGTTAGAACAAATAATCTCACAATTTGCATGGAAATTCAAAAAACCTCGAATAGCCAAAGTGATCTTGGAGAAGAATGGAACTGAAAGACTCAACCTGCCAGACTTCAGGCTGTACTACAAAGCCACAATCATCAAGACAGTATGGTACTGGCATTAACTCAGAAATATAGATCAATGAAACAAAGTAGAAAGCCCAGAGATAAATCTATGCACCTATGGACACTTTATCTTTTACAAAGGAGGCAAGAATATAAAATGGAAAAAAGACAGTCTCTTTAACAAGTGGTGTTGGAAAAACTGGTAAAAGAGTGAAATTAGAACACTTCGTAACACCATTCAGTTCAGTCTCTCAGTCGTGTCCGACTCTCCGTCACCCCATGACCATCCAGCCATCTCATTCTCCTTCGTCCCCTTCGTCTCCTGCACCCAACCTTTAACAGCATCAGAGTCTTTTTCAGTGAGTCAACTCGCCGCATGAGGTGTCCAAATTATTGCAGTTTCAGCCGTAACACCATACACAAATATAAACTCAAAACGGATTAAAGATCTAAATGTAAGTCCAGAAACTATAAAATACCTGGAGGAGAACATAGGCAAAACACTCTCTGACATAAATCACAGCAGGATCCTCCATGACCCACCACCCAGAATATTGGAACTAAAAGCAAAATAAACAAATGCGACCTAATTCAAATGAAATTCTGCACAGCAAAGGAAACTATAAGCAAGGTGAAAAGACAGCCTTCAGAATGGGAGAAAATAATAGCAAATGAAAGAACTGACAAGGAATTAATCTCCAAAATATACAAGCAGCTCCTGCAGCTCAATTCCATAAAAATAAATGACCCAAGTAAAAAATGGGCCAAAGAACTAAACAGATATTTCTCCAAAGACGACATGCAGATGGCTAACAAAGCACATGAAAAACTGCTCAATATCCCTTATAATCAGAGAAATGCAAATCAAAAGCAAAATGAGATACCATTTCACATCAGTCAGAATGGATGCTATTCAAAAGTCGACATGCGATATATGCTGGAGAGGGTGTGGCGAAAAGGGAACCCTCTTACACTGTTGATGGGAATGCAAAGTAGTACAGCCACTATGGAGGACAGTGTGGAGATTCCTTAAAAAACTGGAAATAGAACAGCCATATGATCCAGGAATCGCACTCCTGGGCATACACACCGAGGAAACCAGATTCGAAAGAGACACATGTACCACAATATTCATTGCAGCACTGTTTATAAGAGTGAGGACATGGAAGAAACCTAGATGTGCATCTGCAGACGAAAGCTTTGGTACATATACACAATAGAGTATTACTCAGGCATCAAAAAAATACCTTTGAATCAGTTCTAATGAGGTGGATGAAACTGGAGATTATTATACAGAATTAAGTAAGTCAGAAAGAAAAAAACCAATACATTATACTAAGGCATATATATGGACTTTAGAATGGTGAAAATGATAACCCTGTATACAAGACAGCAAAAGAAACACAGATGTATAGAACAGACTTTTGGTCTCTGTGGGAGAGGGCGAGTGTTGGATGATTTGGGAGAATGGCATTGAAACATGAATCATATCATATGTGCAACGAATCAACAGTCCAGGTTCGATGCATGATATAATGCTCAGGCTGTTGTACTGGGATGAACCAGAGGGATGGGATAGGGAGGGAAGTGGGAGGGGGGTCACGATGGGGAACACACGTACACCTGGGGCAGATTCATGTCAATAGATGGCAAAACAAATACAATAATGTAAAGTTCAGTTCAGTTCAGTCGCTCAGTCGTGTCCGACCCTCCGCGACCCCATGAATCACAGCACGCCAGGCCTCCCTGTCCATCACCAACTCCTGGAGTTCACTCAAACTCGTGTCCACAGAGTCGGTGATGCCATCCAGCCATCTCATTCTCGGTCGTCCCCTTCTCCTCCCGCCCCCAACCTTTCCCAGCATCACAGTCTTTTCCAGTGAGTCAACTCGTCGCATGAGGTGGCCAAAGTATTACAGTTTCAGCTTTAGCATCAGTCCTTCCAATGAACACCCAGGATCTATCTCCCTTAGAATGGACTGGCTGGACCTCCTTGCAGTCCAAGGGACTCTCAAGAGTCTTCTCCAACACCACAGTTCAAAAGCATCAATTCTATGGCGATCAGCTTTCTTCACAGTCCTAGTCTCACATCCATACATGACCACGGGAAAAACCATATCCTTGACTAGACGGACCTTGGTTGGCAAAGTAATGCCTCTGATTTTTAATATATTATCAAGGTTGGTCATAACTTTCCTTCCAAAGAGTAAGAGTCTTTTAATTTCATGGCTGCAATCAGCACCTGTAGTGATTTTGGAGCCCAAAAAATAAAGTCTGACACTGTTTCCACTGTTTTTCCATCTATTTCCCATGAAGTGATTAGCCTCTAATTAAATAAATTTAAAAAAGAAAAAAAAATATTCCTTTAATGATACTAATTAAATTGCCTCAACTAAAACGCCTCCAGATTATTTTTAAAAGCTAACATGGTAGAAACAATCATGTTTCTCTACTAAAAATACGTTGTATATATACAGTAAATACCACTTTAAGTAGCTTCAAGACTCATATCTTGTTTCAAGTTGATTCAAAAGTTTGTTAAACGTCAAATACTATATCCTCCAGCTGTTTTCAACTTCAAAAAATAAAGCTTCTTCAACAGTTTGCTATCTCAATTTTAAATTATGTTTTAGCTACATATGGTAACATGCTTTCTAGTTCACATGATTTAGTCTTCCATATTGCCAATAAGTGAAAATTTTGGAATACCTTGCTCAAAAGAGAGATGTTGTTTTCTTCTTCCAGAAAGTCAGATAGTGAAGCAGATCTTTGAAGAGGTTGTTGCTTTTTACTAAACCCATAAACGTTCAGCTGTCAAACTAAACATTTCATATTATTGGTTTCAAATATCCTGAAAGGTGCCTTTCTTTCCAAGACTTCTTCCTTGAAGAGTTCTTCATTGATCACTATACAAGTGTCACTCTCATCCCACCAAATAGATTCAAATTGATCACTTTTCACTCTATTGCACAATTTTTGTGGAAAAGTAAGTCAAAGAAAATCATTCAGTTCACCTCTTTCAGAGACAGAAAATGTGTAATGTGGTCTTTTCACCAGAACTGCCTCAGACAAAGCCTGAAAACCATATTTTTCAATAATAGATCACAAAACCGAGTCTCCAGCAAGTGTATAATCATGCAAAGGTCTGATGGAGTTTTCTGAACCAGTGGATTCATCGTTAAAAGGCGCATCTTGAATTTCTGAAGAAATTTGTGCCATCTAAGAAAAAACTTTCTTCAAACAGTTTTCTCATTTGTGTGATTTTACACACTGTAAATTCAAATGCTGCTTGTCTAGCCTACAGAGGGAAACTCCCAGACCATCACAGTGTTTCAAAAAGTCACTGATCTCCTAGCAATGGACCGGTTGCTGTGACATCACAAAGTCACTAGTCTCCTAGCAATTGAAGCGTAATGTTCAACCAGTGTTTACTTCAGCATAAACTTAAAATACAGGCTCCTTACACAAATCGCAACCAAAACCATGAACCTGCAAAATCTCATTCCTAAAGAATTTTTATATGGATAAATCACATCAGTAAATCAATTTGGTTTCTGAAATAAAAGTGTTTCTCGGTGGTGGCCGAGAGGAGCTACCCACTCCTGAGGCCAGGAGTGGTGGCTGAGAGGAGTTACTCCACGTTCAAAATCAGGAGGGGGTGGCCGTGAGGAGATACCCCTCGTCCAAGGTAAGGTGCAATGGCTGTGCTTTGCTGGAGCAGCCGTGAAGAGATACCTCACAACCAAGGTAAGAGAAACCCAAATATGATGGTAGGTATTTTGAGAGGGCGTCAGAGGGCAGACACACTGAAATCGTGATCACAGTAAACCAGTGGATCTGATCACACGGACCACAGCCTTGTCTAACTCAATGAAACTAAGCCATACTGTGTGGGGCCACCCAAGAAAGGCGGGTTATGGTGTAGAGGTCTGACAGAATGTGGTCCACTGGAGAAGGAAATGGCAAACCACTTCAGTATACTTGCCTTGAGAATCCCAAGAACAGTATGAAAAGGCAAAATAATAGGATAGTGAATGAGGAAATCCCCACGTCGGTAGGTGCTCAATATGCTACTGGAGATCAGTGGAGAAATAACTTCAGAAAAGGTGATGGGATGGAGTCAAAGTAGAAACAGTACCCAGTTGTGGATGTGCCTGGTGATAGAAGCAAGGTCCGATGCTGCAAAGAGCAATATTGCATAGGAACCTGAAATGTTAGGTCCATGAATCAAGGCAAATTGGAAGTGGTCAAACAGGAGGTGGCAAGAGTGAACATAGACATTCTAGGAATCAGTGAACTAAAATGGACTGGAATGGGTGAATTTAACTCAGATGACCATTATATCTACTACTGTGGGCAGGAATCCCTTAGAAGAAATGGAGTAGTCATCATGGTCAACATAAGAGTCCGAAATGCTGTACTTGGATACAATCTCCAAATGAACAGAATGACCTCTGTTCATTTCCAAGGCAGACCATTCAATATTACAGTAATCAAAGCCTATGCCCCGACCAGTAACGCGTAAAAAACCGAAGTTTAATGGTTCTATGAAGACCTACAAGGTCTTTAGAACTAACATTTAAAAAGATGTCCTTTTCATTAGAGGGGACTGGAATGTAAATGTAGGAAGTCAAGAAACACCTGGAGTAACAGCCAACTTTGGCCTTGGAGCACCGAATGAAGAAGGGCAAAACTAATAGAGTTTTGCCAAGAGAACACACTGGTCATAGCAAACAACCTCTTTCAGCAACAGAAGAGAAGACTCTATGCATGAACATCACCAGACGGTCAGCAGAAAAAACAGATGGATTGTATTCTTTTCAGTCGAAGTGGAGAAATTCTATACAGTTAGAAAAAACAAGACCAGAGCTCACTGTGGCTCAGATCATAAACTCCTTATTGCCAAATTCAGACGTAAATTGAAGTAGGGAAAATCACTAAGCCATTCAAATATGACTTAAATCAAATCCCTTATGATTATACAGTGGAAATGAGAAATAGGTTTAAGGGACTAGATCTGATAGATAGAATGTCTGATGAACTATGGATGGAGGTTCATGACATTGTAAAGAAGACAGGGACCAAGACCATGCCCATGGAAAAGCAATGCAAAAAAGCAAAATAGTTGTCTGAGGAGGCCTTACGAATACCTGTGAAAAGAAGAGAAGCGAAAGGCTGAGGAGAAAAAAATATATAATCACCTGAATGCAGAGTTCCACAGAATAGCAAGGAGAGATAAGAAAGCCTTCCTCTGTGATCAATACAACGACATAGAGGAAAACAACAGAATGGGAATGACAAGAGATCTCTTGAAGAAAATTAGAGATACCAAGGGAACATTTCATGCAAAGATGGGCTCGATAAAGGTCAGAAATTGTATGGACCTAAGAGAAGCAGAAGATATTAAGAATAGGTGACAAGAATACACAGAAGAACTGTACAAAAAAGATCTTCACAACCAAGATAATCATGATGGTGTGATCACTGACCTAGAGCCAGACATCTTGGAATGTGAAGTCAAGTGGGCCTTAGAAAATATCACTAAGAAGAAAGGTAGTGGAGGTGATGGAATTCCAGTTAAGCTTTTCAAATCCTGAAAGAAGATGCTGTGAAAGTGCTGTACTCAATTTGGAGCAAATTTGGGAAACTTAGCAATGACCACAGGATTGGAAAATGTCAGTCTTCATCCCATTCTCAAAGAAGGGCAATGCCAAAAAATGATCAAACTACCACACAATTGCACTCATCTCACACGCTAGTAAAGTCACGCTCAAAATTCTCCAAGCCAGGATTCAGCAATATGTGAACCTCCAGATTTTCAAGCTGGTTTTAGAAAAGGCAGAAGAACCAGGGATCAAATTGCCAACATCCTCTGGATCATGGAAAAAGCAAGAGAGTTCCGGAGAAACATATATTTCTGCTTCATTGACTATGCCAAAGCCTTTTACTGTGGGAATAACAACAAACTGTGGAAAATTCTGAAAGAGATGGGAACACCAGAACACCTGACCTGCTTCCTTAGAAACCTGTATGCAGGACAGAAAGAAACAGTTAGAACTGGACATGGAACAACAGACAAGTTCCAAAAAGGAAAAGGAGTACGTCAAGGCTGTATATTGTCACCCTGATTATTTAACTTCTATGCAGAGTACATCATGAGGAACGATGGGCTGGAAGAAGTACAGGCTGGAATCAAGATTGCTGGGAGAAATATCAATACCCTCAGATATGAAGATGGCATCACCCTTATGGCAGAAAGTGAAGAGGAACTGAAAAGCCTCTTGATGAAAGTGAAAGGGGTTAGTGAAAAATTTGGCTTGAAGCTCCACATTCACAAAACTAAGATCATGGCACCTGGTCCCATCACTTCATGGGGAATAGATGGGGAAATAGTGTCAGACTATATTTTGGGGCTCCAAAACCACTGCGGATGTTGCTTGCAGCCATGAAATTAAAAGACGCTTACTCCTTGGGAGGAAAGTTATGACCAACCCAGATAGCATATTAAAGAGCAGTGACATTATTTTGCCAACAAAGGTCCGTCTAGTCAAGGGTATGGCTTTTCCAGTGATCATAATGGATTTGAATGCTGGGACTGTGAAGATAGCTGATCGCCAAATAATTGATGCTTTTGAACTGTGGTGTTGGAGAAGACTCTTGAGAGTCTTGGACTTCAAGGAGATCCAACCAGTCCATTCTAAAGGATATCAGTCCTGGATGTTCATTGGAAGGACTGATGCTAAATATGAAGCTCCAATACTTTGGCCACCTCATGCGAAGGGTTGACTCACTGGTAATGATTCTGATGCTTGGACGGATTGAGGGCAAGAGGAGAAGTGGACGACAGAGAATGACATGGCTGGATGCCATCACCGACTCGATGGAGGCGGGTTTGAGTGAACTCCGGGAGTTGGTGATGGACGGGTAGGCCTGGCGTGCTGTGATTCATGGGGTCACAAAGAGTTGGATTCGACTGACTGACTGAACTGAACTGAACTGAATTGAACTCTTACCCAACCAAACTTGGGTTACTCACTTCTGTGCAATAGTTTATTGTGGAACCAGGCAAGGTGTCCTAGCAGCTGGTGTTTCAAAAACCCACACTCCCCAAATACTTTCAGGGGAACTATCTTTTTGACAGAGTGAGGTTAGGCATGGGGTGTGTGATTAGTTTGGGAACATTCTACTAGTGGCCTGTTCCTGAGGATATTGGGAGTCGACATCATTGACCATCTGGTTCCAACTACTCTGTGGTCTAGGTACTTACATTTCAGCCTGGTTGGGGCTTTAGTATCTCTAAAACTGTTCACAGAATATTGCTCAGAATGTTACCTATGGCCCTTGAGGAGGAACTAAAGATCCTTGAATTTGCTTAATGTTCAAGAATCATTATTCTATATTGCTTGATCATTTTCCTTTATTTCTGGCTTTTCTAGTTTCTCTGATTAAAATTACTCTGGGAACACGAGGAAGTCTAGAATCTCCTACTCCTCTCTCTTGGTTTTCATAGTTTTCAATCTTAAGACGGGACTGCTTAGAACAAGAAATGAAATAAAGTGTTGGATTTAAAGCGTGATCATAACTGTGATTGAAAATCTCAGTTGCAGGTTCGATTTCTGTCCCAGCTCTTGGAGTGTTTGAGTTAACTACAAATTTGGCTATTTCATGATGAGATTGAGCGTGGAACTGGAAATGAATCTGACATCAATATTTTTTGTTATGCAAACATATCTGTCTACTTTATATAGATATATGTATATCTATTATGTATATATATTTTTTCTATAACTTTACTTTTGTCATTAATCCTGGACAAACATTTGAAAATTGGTAGCTATTTACTAAAAGAAAAGAGGGGAGTGATATAAAGGAGTTCTCGTATTTTTTCCACTTACGTATATTCAATAACCGAGTAGACAGTTGGTGATGGACAGGGAGGCCTGACGTGCTGTGATTCATGGGGTCGCGGAGAGTTGGACACGACTGAGTGACTGAACTGAACTGAACTGAACTGAGACTTTTGAATAATTCTACTTTTGGGTTTTAATTTTTTCCATTGCTGCTTTGCCTAACAGGAATTAAAAGCCATTGTACATTTTTAAATACACATACACACATGCACATATGTGTATATATGTGTATATGTCAAAATATAATTTTAGACAACTTTATTTAGGTGGTCAAAATCTTTGCTTGTTCCCAAGATCTTTAATGAACTGTTTGGGAAGCCCAATGTTACTTAATAACTTTCTGGCTGAATAATATAGATCCTATTCTGAAAGGCTGTCCCTTAATGGAGCTGATCAGCAGTATGCTTTCTATAATAGTGATGGGGTTCATACATATGAGGACACCTTGAGCCCATAAAACTGCAACTCTCATTTACTTAGAGATATTGTTCTAAGACTGCTGTTCCTCTCCTCACGTTGGATATAATTTTAAACATTCAAATTAATGGGTTAAACAGATGCACCAGGCACTGTGCATAGATCATAATCAGGCTCTCTGGCTAGCTGAACACTGAAATTATATGATGTGTACATTAAAATAGCTCTTTCATAATTCAGTGTGTACATTTTTATTTCATCACTTTAAACTTCTGCTACCAAATATTTGAGTAGAAACCATTGATGATCAAAACTTCTCTCCCTTCATGACACAGTGGTTCGGCTTCCTGTCCCTCTCCACATCATATCATTATTTCTTGTCCTCCTTTGTATTTTTGTAGTTGCCACATTAGAGATAACATGAAGAGGCTCAATATATTATGTTAATAGAGAAATGTATTATAGGCTGTGTATATTGTCAACATTTTACAGAGTTGTGACAGAAGCATGGCACAAATGCTCCAACAGGAAACTTAAAACCAGCAGTATTAAATATGATGAGTAACAATCATCTTAGAATACTCTTAGAAAACAATTTCTTATCCAAAACACTGAGGGGAAAAAATGGTACAAGAATAAAGTAATTCTCAATATTGATAGGAAAACAGGATAAACAGTACACTTGAATTCTCAGTATTACACAAAGTAAGATCATAGCATCTGGTCCCACTGTTTCATGGGAAATAAAGGTGGAAAAGGCATAAGTAATTACAGATTTCCTCTTTTGTGGCTCTATATTCACTATGAATGTGATGGCAGTTATAAAATTAGAATACAGTTGCTTCCTGGAAAAATGCACTCACACATTTAGTAAGCGTGTTAAAAAGTGAATAGTTGACTTGACCAAAGGGGGCACTTTGAGTACACTAATGGTCTTTCCAGTAGACATGTACAGATGTGAGAACACCAAACTGCTCTGCTGGGGATGACTTGTGAGCGTCCATTAGATTGCAAGGAGATCAAGCCATTCAAACTTAAAGGAAATCAACTCTGAAGATTCATTAGAATCACTAATGTTGAAGCTATGTCTCCAAAGCTTTGACCACCTGAGCAAAGAACTGACTCATGAGAAAAGACCCGACTCATGAGAAAAGACCCTGATTCTTAGGAGCCAATTAAATCTTGTTTCATGATTTGGATGAGAGAGGAGGAGAAGAGTGTATAGCTTCACTCATTCAATGGACATGATCTCAAGCAGACTCTGGGAGATGGTGAGGGGCAGAGAGGCCTTGTGTGCTGCAGTCCAAGGGGACACAAAGAGTCTGACAAGACTTTGTGACTGAACAACAACAAGATTTCAGTTAATAAAATGGATCTTCCAGGGTCTCGGTGGGGTCTCATCATGTTAGAGGAATAGGAGCCTGAGTCCACTTTCTCCCACACAAATCCATCAAAGGATAGATTGCACATGGAACACCTTCCAGAAACAAATTTGTGACCAATGTTGATGGGCCCTAGAAACCGATAAACGAAAACCAGTCTCTTAAAAAGTAGGTAAGAAAAAATAAGTAATGAAAGGGGGGAAATGTTTTTAGGGATTGAGACTCGCCTTGGAGAAGGAGTCTTAAAGAAGGAGAAATTTGCACAAAATTGGAAACCCTGTCTCATAGGTGTCAGTCTGGGAAGAAATAGAACGGAAGAGAGGAAGAATAAAGAAACACAGATTATGCCAATAAATGCAATCACTGCCCTGAGGACAATGTGCAAAGCTAAGGTAACATGCAAACATAAACTATGTTGACACTAGAGACAGAAATTTTAGAAAGGACCTTTCCTGTGAGAAGGCTCTAAGGCCACATCTTGAACCATGCATACTCACAGAACAGAAGACTGTACACTAGAAAATACCAAAGGAGACCAAGCCAGTGTCCATTTAAGACCCATTCCTCCATGGAGGGAGAGAGGAACGTGTACGACTGCCAGAGGAAGAAGGAAATAGGCTCATAGAATCTTGGCCCCAGACACATCCCCTGCCAAGCTCTAAGCTGGCTGACAGTTGCTAGTGATGAATTCCTCACTTCATGGACAGTTGACATAGCCCAGACACATGACAGCCTGGGGTCAGTTAGCCTGAGGAGACGCATGGCACACTTGAGACTGTGCCCTCTGCAGACACAGGCAGCACACTGAGTGCCTGAGACCAGAAAGTTGCTTAAGATGCATGGACCACCTGGGACTGTGCCTTGCTTCCAGCCAGTCACCCGAGGTTTTGGACTTGGGAAGAGCACAAAGCACATAGCCAATAGTGGTCATGGCCCTTGCCAAGCACCTAACTGCCTGATTGGCTGAGAAGTGCATGAAACACAGGGCCCACTTGGGACTGTGCCCTCATGTATCAACCAGGAGTCTGAGCAGGGTGGACCCAGAAAGTACATGCCACATTTGTCATTGACAAGCCCGATATGATCAATAGACCACAAGCAACCCCCCATCCCAATGGCCTTTGTTTTCTGTGTCCCACCTCTCACTCGCAAACACTGAACAGGTGAGGTCGAATAAGAGGCTACTGCACCCTCGTTTCATGGTGAAAACCAGATATGGAGAGGCTTTCAAATAAAAGAAGGAAATATAAACAAAGAAGCATAAACCAACCCAGAAGTGACAGGTTAAACGTAATAAGTCTGCAATATATGGCCAGACTGTTCAAGTGAGGAACAACAGTCACCTTTGACAAGTACAAGCTTCAGCAAGAGACTGTCTGACACAGTATTGACACCAAAAAGCACACAACTACTTTAAAATTCTGAGATGTATTTCCTCTATTATTTTTAAATTTATTTATTTTATTGGAAGGCTAGTTACTTTATATTATTGTATTGGTTTTTGCCATACATTGGCATGAATCTGCCCCAGGTATTCATATGTTCTCCAACTTGAACCCGCCTCCCACCTCCCTCCCCATCCCATCCATCTAGTTCATCCCCGTACACCAGCCCCGAACATCCTGTATCGTGCATCGAGCCTGGACTAGCGATTCGTTTCACATATGATAATATACATGTTTCAATGCCATTATCCCATCATCCCACCCTCGCCCTCCCCCACAGAGTCCAAAAGACTGTTCTATACATCTGTGTCTCTTTTGCTGTCTCGTATACAGGGTTATCCTTATCACCTTTCTAAATTCCATATATATGCCTTAGTGCACTGTATTGGTGTTTTTCTTTCTGGCTTACTTCACTCTGTATAATAGGCTCCAGTTTCTATATGATTTCTTTAACTTTAAAATATTTTAGTCCTTTATTATAACCTAAACATTTATTTCTATTAACTATTATTAGCTTTCAAGCAAAACACACGTAAATCTATTTTTTAAACACTTTTTATATATGAGAGAATGAATTTGGACTCCGTTTTCTTTTTTTACACTATTTAAACAAGTCTATATTTTATTTTTGGTTCTTAACTTTTACTTTCCAAAAATTGATATCAATGTTGTGACTTCAGTAACAAAATCTTTACGATCTGATATCACTAATGGATTTGTTTTCCCGAATTGATTGCTCTCTCCCATTTAAACTCTCCCATATCTCCCCTTAGGCACCTCTTTCTCCCTCTTTCCTTTCCTCTGCTGTCTGAAATTCTGTGAATCCCTTTGATTCTTTTGGGATGAGGAGAATTGTGCCACCATTAGCCTCGGGTTTTATCTTCTATATTGCATGGATTTTTGATGTTACTGCAACCTGGGAACAGAAACCCAGAGGCCAGGGCGTCGATTCCAGAACTTTAGATCAACACTGAACTACTTACCTCAGGGAATATTAAAGGACAAGCACACACCCCAGAGTTTCCGTGTCTACATGGAAAGCAATCTCCACACTTGAGTCAGTAAGTTCAGTACAAGAGAACCCACAGCTATTCTCCAGTAAAACAGAAACACAACAATGAATATTATAAAAGCCATACCAGACCCACAAACACCCCAAAGCACAGTCCGTGGACAATTCATTGCACTTCAGAGAGAAGAGATACAGATCTGTCTGCCAGTGAACACACACAAATGATCCGAAACATTAAACCTTGAGAAGTCATTGGTCCAATCCCACCCACAAAAGACAGGTTCCACAATATAGTGGAGCTATAATTCTCCGGCCTGCAGAAAAGGGACCCAAATCACAGTAATCGAAACAGAATGAAAAGGGAGAGAAATATGCAGCTGCTGAAGGTAAATTACCAAAAAACCCACAAAAACAGAGAAAAGAAGAGGAGTTAGGAAGTTTTCCTGAAAAAGAATTCAGAATAATGAAAGTAAAGATAAAAATCTTGAAAGATATGTAGAATTGCCAGTAAATACACTGGGGGACCGGAATGAGTAGAAATATACATGTTTAACATGGATCTAGAAGAAATAAAGAGTCAAGCAATAAAAATCAATACAATATCTGAGATTAACAACACCCTGGAAGGAACCAACAGTAGAATAATTGAGGCAGAGAAAGAACTAATTAGGTGGAGGCACAAAGGAGGAAATAAATGAAGCACAGTGAGGTGTGCAACGAAAACAACAAGTTAAACAGGTAAAGCTCAGCAGTGATAAATGTCCCACAATGAGAAACTTAGGTGTCGAGAAGGAGAACACCAAAACAAAAAGGGGTGGGGTACTTGGAAGATTCTTGAGGAAGTAAACGTTGAAAGCACCCTTAAATGAGTCAAGCCGAAAGAATTGGGGCCAGATATGAAACAACTGAATGTTCAAAACCAGGAAAAGAAAGTGACAAATCTCTGTATTGTCACTCAGCTTATGTGAATCTACATTAGAGTATACTATTAAAATACCAGGTGAGTAAATCACAAGCTTGCATCAAGGATTGGGAGAAACATAAACAGCCTCAGATTATATAGATGGCAACACTGAAACAAATAGAAAGTGAAGAAAAAATAAAGAGTCTTTTGATGAGGGTGAATGAGAAGAGTGCAAAACCAAGCTGACAACTCAACATTCATAAAAACAAAGAAAAAGGCTTCTGGTCCCATCACTACTCTGCAAACAGAAGGGGTAAACATGTGAACTTCCAGATTTCCAATTGGGTATCAGAAAAGGCAGAGGAAACAGAGATCAAATTGCCAACATCCAATGGATCATGGAAAAAGCAAGAGAGTTCCAGGAAAACATCTCTTTCTGCTCTATTGACTATGCAAAGCCTTTGACTGTGTGGATCTCAATAAATGGTGGAAAATTTTGGAAGAGATGGGAATACCAGACCGCCTGACCTGTCTCTTGAGAAAACTGTATGCAGGTCAGGAAGCAGCAGTTAGTGCCGGACATGGAACAACAGACTGGTTCCAAATAGGAAAAGAGTATGTCAAGGTTGTATATTGTCATCCTGCTTATTTAACTTATATGCAGAGTACATGATGAGAAACACCGGGCTGGAAGAAGCACAAGCAGGAATCAAGATTGCCTAGAGAAATATCAATAACCTCAAATATGCAGATGACAGCACCGATACGGCAGAAAGTGAAGAGGAATTAAAAATCTTCTTGATGAAAGTGGAAGAGGAGAGTGAAAAACTTGGACTAAAGCTCAACATTCAGAAAGTTAAGATCATGGCATCTGGTCCTATCACTTCATGAGAAATAGATGGAGAAACAGCGGAAACCGTGCCAGACTTTATTTTTCAGGTTCCAAAATCACTGCAGATGCTGATTGAAGCCATGAAATTAAAAAACGCTTACTCCTTGGAAGAAAAGTTAAGACCAACTTAGATAGCATATTAAAAACCAGAACATAACTTTCCCAACTAAGGTCGGTCTAGTTAAGGCTGTGTATTTTCCACTGGTCAATATGGATGTGAGAGTTCAACTGTGAAGAAAGTTGAGAGCAGAATTGATGCTTTTGAACGGTGGTATTGGAGGAAATTATTGAGAGTCCCTGCAAGGAGATCCAACCAATCCGTTCTACAGGAGATTAGTCCTGGGTGTTCATTGGACGGACTGAAGCTGAGGCTCAAACTCCAATACTTTGGCCACGTGATGCGAAGAGTTGATTCATTGCAAAAAACTCTGATGCTGGGAGAATTGGGGACAGGAGGAGAAGGGGATGGCCGAGGATGAGATGGCTGGATGGCATCGCCGATTCGACGGACATGAGGTTGAGTGAACCCCAGTAGTTGGTGATGGACAGGGAGGCTTGACATGCTGTAATTCTTGGCTTAGCAAACAGTAGGACACAACTGAGACTGTTCTGAACTAAACTGAAATATGGGGAAACAGTGACAAACTTCATTTTCTTTGGCTCGAAAATTACTAAGAATAGTGATTGCAGTCATCAAATTAACTGTCACTTGCTTTTGGATGTAAAAGCCCTGACAAACCTAGACATTGCATTAAAATGAAGACACACCACATTATTAATTCTCAGTTAAATATAAATGTCAAAGATGGTTACCCTTGTCTAACTCAAAGAAACTAAGCCATGCCATGTGGGGCCACCCAAGACAGGCAGGACATGATGGAGAGGTATGACAGAATGTGGTCCACTGGAGAAGGGAATGACAAACCACTTGAGTATACCTGCCTTGAGAACCCCAAGAACAGTATGAAAAGGCAAAGTAATAGGATACTGAATGAGGAATTCCCCAGCGTGGTAGGTGCCCAGTATGCTCCTGTTGATCAGTGGATAAAAAACTCCAGAAAGAGGGAAGTGAGGGAGCCAAAGCAAAAACAGTACCCAGTTGTAGATGTTACTAGTGATAGAAGCAAGGTCCGATGCTGCAAAGAGAAATATTGCATAAACCTGGAATATAATGTCCGCGAATCAAGGCAAACTGGAAGTGGTCAAATGAGATGGCAAGAGTGAATGCAGACATTCTAGGAATCAGTGAACTAAAATGGACTAAATGGGTGAATTTAACTCAGATGACTCAGATGATTATATCTGCTACTGTGGGCAGGAATACCTTAGAAGAAAGGGAGGAGCCATCATTATCAACAAAAGAGTCCGAAATGCTGTGCATGGATGCAGTCTCCAAAACGACAAAATGAAACGTGTTCATTTCCAAGAAAAACCATTCAATACACAGTAATCCAAGGCTATGCACCAACCAGTAATGCTGAAGAAGCTGAAGTTGAACGGTTCTATGAAGACCTACAAGACTTTTAGAACTAATACTAAAAAAAAAGATGCCCTTTTCATTATAGAAGACTGGAATGTAAAAAGTAGGAAGTCAAGAAACATCTGGAGTAAAAGGCAAACTTGGCCTTGGAGCAGGGAATGAAGCAGGGCAAAGGCTAACAAAGTTTTCCAAGAGAACGCACTGGTCATAGCAAACACCCTTTTTCAACAACACAAGAGAAGACTCTCACATGGACATCAACAGATGGTCAACACCGAAATCAGATTGATAATATTCTTTTCAGACAAAGACGGAGAAATTCTATACCGTTAGCAAAAATAAGACCAGGAACTGCCTGTGGCTCAGATCATGAAATCCTTGTTTCCAAATTCAGACTTAAAATGAAGAAAGTAGGGAAAACCACTACACCATTCACATGTGACCTAAATCAAATTCCTTATGATTATACAGTGGAAGTCAGAAATAGATTTAAGGGACTAGATATGGTAGATAGAGTGCCTGATGAACTCAGGACGGAGGTTCTTGACATTGTATAGGAGACAGGGACCAAGACCATGCCCATGGAAAAGAAATGCAAAAAAGCAAAATGGCTGTCTGAAGAAACCTTACAAATAGCTGTGAAAAGAAGAAAAGTAAAAAACAAAGGAGAAAGGGAAAGATATAAGCATCTAAATACAGAGTTTGAAAGAAGAGCAAGGAGAAATAAGAAAACCTTCCTCAGTGATCAGTGCAAAGAAATAGAGGAAAAGAACAGAATAGGAAAGACAAGAGATCACTTCAAGAAAATTAGAGATACCAAGGGAAAGTTTAATGCAAAGATGGGCTGGATAAAGGACAGATATATTATGGACCTAGGAAAAGCAGAAGATATTAAGAACAGGTGGCAAGAATACACAGAAGAACTATACAAAAAAGATCTTCACAACCAAGATAGTCACGATGGTGTAATCACTGACCGAGAGCCAGACATCTTGGAATGCGAAGTCAAGTGGGCCTTAGAAAGCATCACTACGAACAAAGCTAGTGGAGGTGATGGAATTCCAGTTGAGCTACTTCAAATCCTGAAAGATGATACTGTGAAAGTGCTGCACTGAATATGCCAGCAAATTTGGAAAACTCAGCAGTGGCCAAAGGACTGGAAAAGGTCAGTCTTCATTCCATTCCCAAAGAAAGGCATTGCCAAAGAATGTTTAAATGACTTCACAATTACACTCATCTTACACACTAGTAAATTCATGCGCAAAATTCTCCAAGACAGGCTTCAGCAATATGTGAATTTTGAGACATTCAAGCTGGTTTCAGAAAAGGCAGAGAAACCAGAGATCAAATTGCCAACATCCTCTGGATCATGGGAAAACTAAGAGAGTTCCAGAAAAAAACATCTATTTCTGCTTCATTGACTATGCCAATCCTTTTACTGTGGGAATCATAACAAATGTGGAAAATTCTGAAAGAGATGGGAATACCAGACCACCTGACCTGCCTCTTGAGAAACCTGTATGCAGGTCAGGAGGCAACTGTTAGAACTGAACATGTTACAACGGACTGGTTCCAAATAGGAAAAGGAGTGTGTCAAAGTTGTATGTTGTCATCCTGCCTATTTAACTTCTAAGCATAGTACATCATGAGGAACACTAGGCTGGGAGAAGCACTGGCTGGAATCAAGATTGCTGGGAGAAATATCAATACCCTCACATGACATCACCCTTATGCAGAAAGTCAAGAAGAACTCAAAAGCCTCTTGATGATAGTGAAAGCGGAGAGTAGAAAAGTTGGTTTGAAACTCCACATTCAGAAAACTAAGATGATGGCATCTGGTCCCATCACGGCACGGGAAATAGATGGGGAAACAGTGGAAACAGTGTCAGACTTTATTTTTTGGGCTCCAAAATCACTACGGATGCTGATTGCCCCCATGAAATTAAAAGAGGATCACTCCTTGGAAGGACATCTCTGACCAACCTAGATAGCATATAAAAGAGCAGAGACATTACTTTGCCAACAAAGGTCCGTCTAGACAGGGCTATATTTTTTCATGGGATCATGTATGGATATGAAACTTGGATTGTGAAGAAAGCTGATAGCCGAAGAATTGATGCTTTTGAACTGTGGTGTTGGAAAAGATCTTGAGAGTCCCTTGGACTTCAAGAAGATACAATCAGTCCATTCTAAAGGAGATCAGTCCTGGATGTTCATAAGAAAGACTGATGCTGAAGCTGAAGTTCCAATACTTTTTCCATTTCATGCGAAGAGCTGACTCACTGGAAAAGACTCTGATGCTGGGAGGGATTGGGGGCAGGAGGAGAAGGGGACGGCAGAGAATGAGAGGCCTGGATGTCATCACCGACTCGATGGAGGTGGGTTTGATTGAACTCCGAGAGTTGGTAAAGGAAACGAAAACCTCGCATGGTGTGATTCAGGGGTTTCAAAGAGTTTGACACGACTGAGGGACTGAACTCAACCTGAACTGAACTGAATGATGGTAATGCTGGAGGCTATGGGATGTTGTTGAGTAATGTATATAGCTTTTGACTGCTAATTTGTTTAGCACCTTTTATTGCTAATTTAGGAAATACTTAAAATACTTCATTTGGCAAGCACCATGTCATCACTTCATGGGAAATAGATGGAAAAACAGTGGAAACAGTGTCAGACTTTATTTTCTGGGGCTCCAAAATCACTGCAGATGCTGATTGAAAACATGCAATTAAAAGATGCTTACTCCTTGGAAGGAAAATTATGACCAACCTTGATAATATATTGAAAAGCAGAGAAATTACTTTGCCAACCAAGGTCCGTCTAGTCAAGGTTATGGTTTTACCCGTGGTCATGTATGGATGTGAGAGTTGGACTGTGAAGAAAGCTGATCGCCGAAGAATTGATGCTTTTGAACTGTGGTGTTGGAGAAGACTCTTAAGAGTCCCCTGTACCGCCAGGAGATGCAGCCTGTCCGTTCTAAAGGAGATCAATCCTGGGTGTTCATTGGAAGGACTGATGCTAAAGCTGAAGCTGCAATACTTTGGCCACCTCATGCGATGAGTTGACTCACTGAAAAAGACTCTGATGCTGGGAAAGGTTGAGGGTGGGAGGAGAAGGGGACGACCGAGAGTGAGATGGCTGGATGCATCACCCACTCTGTGGGCATGAGTTTGAGTGAACTCCGGGATTTGGTGATGGACAGGGAGGCCTGGCGTGTTGTGATTCACGGGGTCGCAGAGAGTCGGACACGAAACGGAGCGACTGAACTGAACTGAACTGAACTGATGTCTTAGCTGATGTGAAAGATACATAAGGCAACTTGGGTACAGATACAACACATAGAAGAATTGGACATCTGTGGTCAACTTGGTAGGAAGGAAAACAGGTTCTTTCCATTCCCAAGTAAGTGTTTAGGAAAAGTTGTGAAATGTGGCTTATTATGACTGAAAATATGTTGCCTGATTGTAGCTCTAGAATTTCTGTGAAACAGATAGATAATGAAGCTTGTAATGGAAAGTAATGTCATGTCTTCCAAGAACTGATTACCTTGCTGAGATGCTGCATTCACCACAAGGATTTAAGTCTATCTTTTCAGGAACAGCAAAGCAACATCAAAATATACATGAGGAAATATAAGGTGGTGTGTTAGTGGGAGGAAATAAAGGCATGACATAAGGAGAGCAGAGCAAGAATGACCCTTTTTAATACAACTTGTAAAATGCCTATGTTTTGCTGACTGTGGTGTAATCTTTAGCTATGTCATGTTATCATTGGCATCCCATCATGGTATGATAGTGATCATGATTATCGAGTAGGCTATATCTATATTTTCAAGTGAAACACATTTTTTTTTTTAATGCAGAAAACTTTCTGCCTAAACTGTTAGCTTTCTTTGCAATGACTGGTATAATATAATAAAACTGAGAAAGCATTCATATATATATGCTCATTTGTTGTTTCTAAATTTGATTTGTATCTGATCCCTCCCCCATATCATCCTATCTTAGACACCCAGTCAGTTCTGCCTGGATGATTTCACAAGTCAATTTATTTACATTTTGTCTTTTACATTGTTTACATTTTCTATTTCTTCAAACAATTCATTAGGTGTAATGTACCTATGATGCGTATTGAATGTTTCCTTGAACAGAAAATTTTATATTAAAGCAGAACAAAATATCCAGGAACTGAAATGCTCATTTACTCTTAATTATTTCAAAGTGAAATTGACACTATGAAAATGAGCATATAACTTTATTCTTCAAATAAGCGAATTGTAGGAATTTGTTGACATCTCCCAACATTAATTTAATCTTTAGTATCGTGCATAATCTGACACATATTTCGTACACCAGTTGTATTCGAATGATTTTTAAATAATGAAGACGATTGATGTATTGACCTAGAAAGAGAGGCAACAATGTATCAGAGATCTCCGGTTTTGGGAAACATGAATGGGCTTCATGTTTTATTTTAGGGAAAGGTTTGTCATGGACTGCCACATGAACGTACACACCTGGAAAGGTAGAAGTTTCCACCCTCAATCCAAAATCACTGTTGCATAATGGAGATACAATATGGTACTGCAAAATAGAAGTAGACATAACTGCCACAGTATGTCACATAGACACTGTAGCCATTTGGCGTATAGTAGCTGCTAGGTGAAACACCGTGAACAGTGCTCCACCTAGATTGTGGGATGCAGAGGGAGATGGGAGGGTATTCCGAAAAGGAGGGGATATATATATATATATATTTCTATGCCTGATTTATTTTGAATTCTGACAGAATACAGAAAAATTCGGTAAAACAATTACCCTTCCATTAAAAAAAAATAATAAGAGAAACAGCATGGTGATGTATCACAGTATGCCCTGTGGTCTAACTGATATTGATGATGGAGAAGAAAAATAATTTCAAGTTAGGGCACTTGTATCAACAATTATCTGGATGGCAGAACGCTATAGTATGAATGGCACACTTAAACTTCTGCAGGCTGAAAATACGTTCACTTCTCTAGTTCCAGGATTGAAGTCAGAATTATGACCATCCACATTACTCATTGCTTTAACATGCTTCTTCTTCTTATCTTGGATTAATGAAGATACTGTAGAGACATTTTTCTGATCAACTCTTCTTTTGATTCTTACTAAATGTGAGGATAACCTTGTTCAAAATATGGTTATGATAGAACTGAAACTAAAACCAAAGGGGGAAAAATATTTCATAACTCTTTCAACAAAGATAGATCAGAAAAGCAAAGAAAAATGGATTCCTTTAACCATAAAACATAAATAGTATCAAATAATCCCCTTCCGTTAGTAGTTTTAAAAACTTACATAGTCGTAGAAATAATGATCCTCAAGTAAAATATATTATAAGTCTATGGTAAATATCATTTAAATACATTTAGGATTTGAAATTTCCCCAATTATTTTTTGGTCAAAATATAATTTAAGCCATTTTTATTAATCTGGACAAACAAATGACAGAGAAAAGACATCACCCAATGCTCAACACTGAAATCAGATTGATTTTATTTTTTCAGTCAAAAATGGAGAATCTCTATACAGACAGCAAAAACAAGACCAGGAGCTGACTCTGGCACAGATCATGAACTGCTTGTTGCAAATGCAGACTGAAATAGAAGGAATTGGAGAGAACCCCTATACCATTCATGTATGACATAAGTCAATTCACTTATGACTATACAGTGGAAGTGAGAAACAGTTTTAAGGGACTAGATCTGACAGAGAGGGTGCCTGATAAATTATGGGTGGAGGTTCATGACATTGTACAGGAGACAGGAATCAAGATCATCCCCAAGAAAAAGAAATGCAAAAAAGCAAAATGGCTGTCTGAGGAGGCCTTAAAAATGGCTGTGAAAGAAGGGAAGTGTAAAGAACAGGAGAAAAGGAAATTTATACTCATTTGAATGTAGAGTTCCAATGAATAGCAAGGAGAAACAAGAAAGACTTCCTCAGTGATCAATGCAAAGAAATGGAGGAAAGCAATAGAATGGGAAAGACTAGACATATCTGCAGGATAATTAGAAATACTGAGGCAACATTTCATGCAAAGGTGGGCTCAATAAAGGACACAAATGTTAGGAAGCAAAGAGAAGCAGAAGATATAAAGAAGAGGTGGCAAGAATACTCAGAAGAACTGTACATAGAAGATCTTCAGAACCCAGAAAATCACGATGGTGTGATCATTCACCTAGAGCCAGACATCCTGGAATGTGAAGGCAAGTGGGCCTTAGGAAGCATCACTATGAGCAAAGCTAGAGTAGGTGATGGAATACCAGTTGAGCTATTTCAAATCCTGGAAGATGATGCTGTGAAAGTGCTGCACTCAATATGCCAGCAAATTTTGAAAACTCAGCAGTGGCCACCGGACTGGAAAAGTCAGTCTTCATTCCAATCCCAAAGAAAGTCAATACCAAAGAATGCTCAATGTACAGCATAATTGCTTTCATCTCACAAGCTAATCATTCATTGCTAGAAACTGTCTTTAAAAACTAAAACGTGAGTGACCTACAGAGGCCTGTAGAGTCATATCTCTGGTCTTTCTAAAGGTATGTACAGATATGAGAACACCAAGGGATTACTGACTGTGAACCGCTCTGCTGGGGAAGACTTGTGAGATTCTTTTGAACTGCAGGAATACCAAAAAATGAATTGTAAAAAAATCAACTTTGAAGACTCATTGGAAGGACTGATGCTGAAAATAAAGCCCCAAAGCTTTGTCCAATTGAGGCAAAGAGCTGACTAATTAGAAAAGACCATTATCTATAGAAAGTATTGAAAGCAGGGGGATCAGTAGGTGAGAGAGGATGAGACATCTGGAGAGCATCAGCGATTCAAAGGACATGATCTTGGGGAAACTATGGGAGAGAGTGAGGGACAGAGAGGCCTCTTGTGCTGGAGTCCAAGGGGATACAAAGAGTCAAACATGTCTTAGTGGCTGAAGAACAATAGCATTTCAGTTAATAAGATGGGTCTTGATGGATGGCATTTGGTCCCAAAATATCAGAGGAATGGGAGGACAAGACCACTCCCTCCCCAACAAATCCATCTAAGCATCGACTGCACATGGAAGAACTTCCAGACAAAAAATTGTGAACATTGTTGAATGGCCCAGGATACCCAGAAGTCAAACATGTTTTCCTTTGAAAAGGAAGTAGGAAAAAATAAAAGAGAGACAAAGTATTTAGGGGCTGAGGCTGGTTTTGGAGAGGAAGTTGTAAATGAGGAGAAGTTTGCAGACAATTGTGAACCCTCTCAGGACAGTGACAGTGGAGAACTCTGGGATCGCTTAGAGCAACATAACCTCGGAAAAGTGAAACAAAAGCAAATGTGCCTAACTGTAATTTCCAGCAGGGAAAAAAATCAGATACACCTGTCCACCATCATTGAGGTGGACCTAGGAGGGATGCCCGGACTGTGTCACTTGCCTTATGATAAGGACTCAGCTTTAATGGTCTGAGGATGATCTGACAGGTCTAAGGTGACGTAGCAACCTAATCCATGGGAACACCAGAGACAAAAATGCAAAAAAAGTCCTTTATTGAGATAATTCTTTATGACCATATAGGGAAAACAGACACTCACAGAACCAAATGTTGGACATTCAGTTCAGTTCATTTCAGTTCACTGGCTCAGTCGTGTCCGACTTTTTGAGACCCATGAATCACAGCACGTCAGACCTCCCTGTCCATCGACAACTCCAGGAATTCATTCAAACTCATGTCCATCGAGTCGGTGATGCCATACAGCCATTTAATTATTTGTTGTCCCCTTCTCATTCGGCCCCCAGTCCCTCCCAGCATCAGAGTCTTCCAGTGAGTCAACACTTCGCATGAGGTGGCCAAAGTATTGAAGTTTCAGCTTTAGCATCAGTCCTTCCAATGAACACCGAGGATTGATCTCCTTTAGAATGAACTGGTTGGATCTCCTTGCAGTCCAAGTGACTCTCAAGAGTCTTTTACAAAATATCAAAGATGTGCAAACAGGCTTCTATTCATGACCCTGTCTTCCACGGAGGCAGAGAGGAATGTTTGCATCAGAACAAGGCTGAAGGCACGAGGTTGCTTTTATATCAGCCCCAGAGACCACATGTGCCACCAAGCTCTGAGCAGGCTGCCAGTTGCTAACCATATCTTCCTGGGTTCATGCTCAGTTCACATAGGTCAGGAGGGTCAAAATATGAGTTCAGCACCCCTCTGGAGACACATGGCATTCTTGAAAAGTTCACATAGTTCAGGAGGGTCAAAATATGAGTTCAGCACCCGTCTGGAGACACACGGAATTCTTGCAAAATTCAAGGAAATTTGAATGGCCTGCCTGTTGTAGTTTAGGAAAAGATTTGTCATTGCTGGCACATTACCCTACACAACTGGAAAGCTAGAAGTTTCCACCCTCAGTCCAAAATCACCTTTGCATAATGGAGTTACGATGTGGTACTGCAAAATAGAAGCAGACATAGCTGCCAAAGTATGTCAAGTAGACATTGCAGCCATTTGACTTAGAGCAGCTGCTAAGTGACACCCAGTGAAAATGCTCAACTTAGATTGTGAGATGGAGAGGGAGATATGAGGGTGTTCCGAAAGGGAGGGGATATAGGTATATCTATGCCTGATTTATTTTGAGTTCTGACTGAATACAGCAAAATTCGGTAAAATGATTCAATTCACTTCCGTTAAGTTCGGTTGCTCAGTCGTGTCCGAATCTCCACGCCCCCATGAATCACAGCACGCCAGGCCTCCCTGTCCATCACCAACTCCAGGGTTCACTCAAACTCATGTCCAGAGAGTAGGTGATGCCATCCAGCCATCTCATTCTCTGTTGTCCGCTTCCCCTCCTGTCCTCAAACTTTCCCAGCATCAGAGTCTTTTCCAGTGAGTCAACTCGTCACATGAGGTGGCCAAAATATTGGAGTTTCAGCTTCAGCATCAGTCCTTCCAATGAACACCCAGAATTGATCTCCTTTAGAATTGACTGGTTGGATCTCCTTGCAGTATAAGGGACTCTCAAGAATCTTCTCCAACACCACAGTTCAAAAACATCAATTTTTCGGCGATCAGCTTTCTTCACAGTCCAACTCTCACATCCATACATGACCACGGCAAAAACCATAGCCTTTACTTGACGGACATTGGTTGGCAAAGTAATGTGTCGGCTTTTTAATATACTATCGAGGTTGGTCATAACTTTCCTTCCATGGAGTAAGCGTCTTTTAATTTCATGACTGCAATCATCATCTGCAGTGATTTCGGAGCCCAAAAAATTAAGTCTGACAGTTTCCACTGTTTTTCTATCTATTTCTCAGGAAATGATGGGATCAGAGGCCTTAATCTTTGTTTTCTGAAGGTTCAGCTTCAAGCCAACCTTTTCACTCTCCTCTTTCACTCTCACCAAGAGGCGTTTGAGTTCTTCTTCTCTTTCTGCTGTAAGGGTGGTGTTATCTGCATATCTGAGGTTATTGATTTTCTCCCAGAAATCTTGATTCCAGCTTGTGCTTCCTCCAGCCCAGCATTCCTCATGATGTACTCTGCATATAAGTTAAATATGCAAGTTGACAATATACAGCCTTGACGTAATCCTTTTCCTATTTGGAACCAGTCTCTTGTTCCATGTACAGTTCTGACTGTTGCTTCCTGACCTACATACAGGCTTTTCAAGAGGCAGCTCAGGAGTCTGGTATTCCCATCTCTTTCAGAATTTTCCACAGTTTATTGTGATCCACACAGTCAAAGGCTTTAAGAGTATTACCCTTCCATTAAAAAATCAATAAGAGAAATAACAGGTTGATGTATCACAATATTTTCTTGTGGTCTAACTGATAGTGATGATGGAGAAGAGAAATAATATCAAGTTAGGGCACTTGTATCAGCAACTATCTGAATGGTAGAACACATTCGCTCCTCTAATTTCAGAACTGAAGTCAGAGTTATGATCACCAATATTACCCATTGCTTTAATATGCTTCTTCTTCTTATCTCGGAATAATAAAGATACTGTAGAGACATTTTTTTATGATCAACTCTTCTTTTGATTGTTACTAAATGTGAGGATAACCTCGTTCAAAATATGGTTATGATCGAACTGAAACTAAGGGGAGCATGAGAAGATGTTGGAGGAATAGGACAGGGTGACCATTTTCTCCCCCACATAATCAGCAAAAGAACATTTGAACACTGAGTAAATCCCTTGAAACAACTTCTGAATACCGGTAGAGGACATCAGGCACCCAGAAAAGCGGCCCATAGACTTCGAAAAGAGGTAGGATACAGCATAAAAGAAAAAGAGATACAAAAGAGGGAGGAAGGGAGCTCCGTCTTGGGAAGGGAGGCTTAAAAAAAATAAGAGAGAAGTTTCCAAACACCTGGAAACACAGGCGACTCTGTAGGTAGGCTTGGAACCTCAGAGGGCCGCAAAACTAGGAGAAAAGAGACATAAATAATTAAAGCCCACAGACTAAGTGCCCAGAGGAAACTCTGAGTGGCGAAGTGGTGCAGATGCGCGCACCCACCACTAGCAGGTGGGGGCTGGGCAGGGAGGCGTGACGGCAGCGCTTAGAGAGACGACAGGGACTGAACACCCCGAGGGCAAGCTGAGTGCTCTAACAGGACCAAAGCAGACTGTGCAGCGAAAAGCCCCATCCTAATACTCTTCCAGTCCCTCTCACAGAACAAAGGGCTGAGCAAAGCAATCCGGCTGTGGGAGGCCCATCCCCCAGCTCCCACCGGGACAGACATGGAGGGCAACCAGTGTTGGAAGGGACAGCTGCGGCCCCAGATAGGCTTCCCATACCAAGCTGCAGTCAGGCTTCCTTGCTAACCAAGACTTCTTGGATTTGGGCCAGTCAATATTTGCCTGAGAAAGTGCTCTGGTTGTACACATAGAAAACCAAGCAGCAGGGACCAGGGAGGCGATAAGCCACAGCGACCACGCTCGCCAAACCCCTGGTCACCTGAGCTGCTCAGACCGGGGAAGGCACAAAACACAGGCCCAGCCAAGTGTGAGCTTTTGTGGAGTACTCGCGGACCTGAACCTGAGTCGCTTAGACCTGGGAAGTGCATGCAACCCAGCGCCTGCCATGGACAGCACCTGGCAGACAACCTAGAGCCTGAGCAGCATAAACAGGAAAAACACACACGCTGCGAGCGGGCGCATTCCCACAGTAGTCGAGACACTGTAAGCACTCCCCACAGATGACAGTGATATTTGTTAGCAGCGTTCCTCCCTCCCCACAGCAGGACCGAATAGGTGAGCTGGTGTCCACCACCACCCCCTGGTGTCAGGATGGGAATTAGTCACTGAAGAGACCAGCAAACAGAAGAGATTTTACAATAGAAGGAACTGCCTTGGAGGTAACAGAGGGAGAAGTCTTGAGCCTACTGAAAGAATAAGACTGAAAACCAGAGGCAGAGGCTTAAGGCCAAATCCTGAGAACACCAGAGACCTTCTGTTCCAGGGAACATTAATTGATAGGTGCCCATCAAATGCCTCCATACATAAACTGAAACCAGGCACAACCGAAGGGTCAGCAAGTTTCAGTGAAATAAATACCACACAAATTCTCCAGCAACACAGGAAAATAGCCCTGAGTGTCAACATTCAGACTACCCAAAGCCACCCCAAACCACTGACATCTCAAACTCATTACTGGACTCTCCATTGCAATCCAGAGAGAAATCCAGCTCCACCCACCAGAACACTGAAACAAGCAAACCAAATTAGGGAACCTTGACAAGTCACCCATCCAACCCCACACAACGAGGTAACTACATAATAAAGAGAAATCCATAAACTGCCAGAGGACGGAAAGGCCACCCCAAGCACAGTAATATAAGCAAGATGAAGAGGCAGAGAAACACCCAGCAAGTAAAGGAACAGGATAAATGCCCACCAACACAAACAAAAGAGGAAGACATGGGGAACCTACCTGATAAAGAATTTCAAATTTTAATTGTGAAAATGATTCAAAATGTGGAAAGCAAAAAGGAGTTACAGATAAATAAAGTGGAGAAAAGGATTGAGAAGATGCAAGAAATGTTTAATAAGGAATTAGAGGGGAAAATAGAGTCAATATACAATGAACAATGCAATAAATGAGATCAGAAACACTTTCGAGGGAACAAGCAGTAGAATAACGGAGATAGAAGACAGGATAAGTGAGGTAGAAGATAGAATTGTACAAATAAATGAAACAGAGATGGAAAAAGAAAAACAAATTAAAAGAAATGAGGACAATATTAGAGACTTCTGGGACAATGTTAAATACCCCAAAATTGGAATCATACAAGTCCCAGAAGAAGAAGACAAAATGAAAGACCATGAGAGAATACTTGAGGAAATAATAGTTGAAAATTTCACTAAAATGGGGAAGGAAATAATCACCCAATTCCAAGAAACACAGAGAGTTCCTAATAGGATAAACCCAAGGCGAAATAACCCAAGTCACATATTAATCAAATTAACAAAGATCAAACACAAAGAAAAAATATTAAAAGCCGCAAGGGAAAAACAACAAATAACACACAAGGGGATCCCCATAGGGATAACAGCTGATCATTCAATGGAAACTCTTCAGGCCAGGAGGGAATGGCAAGACATATTAAAGTGATGAAAGAAAGTAACCTACAGCCCAGATGACTATACCCAGCAAGGATCTCATTCAATTATGAAGGAGAAATCAAAAACTTTACAGACAAGCAAAAGCGGAGAGATTTCAGCATCACCAAACCAGGTCTCCAACAAATATTAAACGATCTTCTCTAGACAGGAAACACAGAAAGGGTATATAAACTCGAACCGAAAACCATAAAGAAAAAGGCAATGGGATCATACTTATCAATAATCACCTTAAACGTAAATGGGTTGAATGTCCCAACCAAAAGACAAAGGCTGGCTGAATGGACACAAAAACAAGACCCCCGTATATGTTCTCTACAAGAGACCCACTTCAAACTAGGGACACATACAGACTGAAAGTGAAGGGCTGGAAAAAGACATTCGACACAAATAGAGACCAAAAGAAAGAAGGAGTAGCAGTACTTATATCAGATAAAATAGACTTTAAAACAAAGACTATGAAAAGAGACAAAGAAGGAAAGTACATAATGATCAAAGATCAATCCAAGATGAAGATATAACAATTATAAATATTTATGCACCCAACATAGGAGCACTGCCATATGTAAGAAAATTACTAACAAGTATGAAAGAGGAAATTAACAATAGCACAGTAATAGTGGGAGACTTTAATAGCCCACTCACACCTATGAATAGGTCAACTAAACAGAAAATTAACAAGGAAACACAAACTTTAAATGATACAATAGACAGGTTAGTCCTAATAGATCTCTATAGGACATTTCACCCCAAAACAATGAATTTCAACTTTTTCTCAAGGGCACACAGAACCTTTTCCAGGATAGATCACATCCTGGGCCTTAAATATAGCCTTGGTACATTCAAGAAAATTGAAATCATTCCAAGTATCTTTTTTGACCAAAATGCAGTAAGATTAAATCTCAATTATGGGAAAAAAACTGTTAAAAATGCCAACATATGAAGGCTGAACAACACGCTGCTGAATAATGAATAAATCATAGATGAAATCAAAAGAGAAATCAAAATATGCATAGAAATGAATGAAAATGTAAACACAACAACCCTAAACCTCTGGGACACTGTAAAAGCAGTGTTAAGGGGAAAGTTCATAGCAATACAGGCACACATCAAGAAACAAGAAAAAAGTCAACTAAATAACCTAACTGTACATCTAAAGAAACTAGAAAAGGAAGAAATGAAGTACCCCAGGGTTAGTAGAAGGAAAGAAATCCTAACAATTAGGGCAGATATAAATGCAAAAGAAACAAAAGGGACCATAGCAAAAATCAACAAAGCCAAAAGCTGGTTCTTTGAGAAGCTAAATAAAATTGACAAAACACTAGCCAGACTCATCAAGAAACAAAGGAAGATGGACCCAATCAATAAAATTAGAAATGAAAATGGAGAGATCACAACCGACAACACAGAAATACAAAGGAATATTAGAGAATACTATCAGCAATTATATGGCAATGAAATGAATAACTTGGAAGAAATGGACAAGTTCTTAGAATAGTAAAACCTTCCAAAACTGAACCAGGAAGAAATAGAAAGTCTTAACAGACCCATCACATGCACGGAATTAGAGGCTGCGATTAGAAATATTCCAGCAGATAAAAGCCCAGGTTCAGAGGGCTTCACAGCTAAATTCTACCAAAAATTTAGTGAAGAGCTAATGCCTATTCTACTGAAACTCTTTCAGAAAGTTGCTGAGGAAGAGAAACTTCCAAATGCATTCTATGAGGCCACCATCACCCTAATCCCAAAACCTGGTAAAGATCCCACAAAAAAAGAAAACTACAGGACTATATCACTGATGAACATGGATGCAAAAATCCTTAACAAAATTCTAGGAATCAGAATCCAACAACAAATTAAGTAGATCATACATCATGACAAAGTGGGCTTTATCCCAGGAATGCAAGGATTCTTCAATATCCACAAATCAATCAATGTAATACACCATGTTAACAAACTGAAAAATAAAAATCATATGATTATCTCAATAGATGCAGAGAAAGCCTTTGACAAAATTCAACATCCATATGGTAAAAACCCTCCAGAAAGTGGGAATAGAAGGGACATGTCTCAACATAATAAAAGCTATATATGACAAATACACAGCGAACATTAACCTCAATGGTGAGAAACTGGAAGCATTTCCCCCCAAATCAGGGACAAGACAAGGGTACACACTGTCACCACTACTATTCAACATAGTTCTGGAAGTTTTGGTTACAGCAATCAGAGCAGAAAAATACATAAAATGAATACAACTTGGAAAAGAAGAAGTGGATCTTTCAGTATTCTCTGATGACATGATTCTCTACACAAAAAACCCTAAAGACTCTACCAGAAGACTACTAGAGCTAACCAATGAATACAGTAAAGTTGCAGAATATAAAATCAAGACAAAAATCCCTTTCATTCCTATACACTAATAATGAGAAAATAGAAAGAGAAGTTAAGGAAACTATTCCATTCACTGTTGCAATGAAAAAAATTAAATACTCAGCAATATGTCTACCTAAGGAAGCAAAAGACTTGTACATAAAAAACTATAAAATAACAGTGAAAGTAATCAGTTCAGTTCAGTTCAGTTCAGACGCTCAGTTGTGTCCGACTCTCCGCGACCACATGAATCACAGCACGCCAGGCCTCCCTGTCCATCACCAACTCCCGGAGTACACTCAAACTCATGTCCACAGAGTCGGTGATGCCATCCAGCCATCTCATTCTCCGTCGTCCCCTTCTTCTCCGGCCCCCAACCTTTCCCAGCATCAGAGTCTTTTCCAGTGAGTCAACTCGTCGCATGAGGTGGCCAAAGTATTGCAGTTTCAGCTTTAGCATCAGTCCCTCCAATGAACACCCAGGATCGGTCTCCTTTAGAATGGACTGGTTGGATCTCCTTGCATCAAAGAGAACACTAATAAATGGAGAAATATATCGTTTTCGTGAATTAGAAGAATAAATATAGTAAAATTGAGTATACTACCCAAAGTAATTTATACATTCAATGCAATACCTTTCAAGCTACCAACGATATTTTTCCCAAATCTAGAACAAATAATCTCACAGTTTTTTGGAAATACAGAAAACCTTGAATAGCCAAAGCAATCTTGAGGAAGAAGAATGGAACTGGGGGAATTAACCTGCCAGACGTCAGGCTCTACTAAAAAGCCACAGTCATCAAGACAGTATGGTACTGGCAGAAAGACAGAAATATAGATCAATGAAACAAAATAGAAAGCACAGAAATAAATTCACGTACCTATGGATACCTAATGTTTGACAAAGGAGGCAAGAATATAAAATGGAGAAAACACAGTCTCTTCAACAAGTGGTGCTGGGAAAATTAGTCAGCCACTTGTAAAAAATGAAACTAGATCACTTCCTAACACCACACACAAAAATAAACTCAAAATGGATTAGAGATCTAAATGTAAGACCAGAAAGTGTAAATCTCCTAGAGGAGAACATAGGCAAAACACTCTCCGACATAAATCACATCAGGATCCTCCATGACCCACCTCCCAGAATACTGGAAATAAAAGAAAAAATAAAACAATGGGACCTAATTTAAATAAAAAGCTTCTGCACAGCAAAGGAAACTATGAGCAAGGTGAAAAGACAGTCTTCAGAAAAGGAGAAATTAATAGCAAATTAAACAACTGACAAAGAATTAATCTCCAAAATATACAAGCAGCTCCTGCAGCTCAATTCCAGAAAAAAAAATGATCCAATCAAAAAACGGGTCAAAGAACTAAAGAAGACATAAAGATGGCTAACAAACACATGAAAAAATGCTCAACATCCCTCAAAATCAGAGAAATGCAAATCACAGCCAAAATGAGATACCATTTCACACCAGTCAGAATGGCTGCTATCCAAAAGTCTACATGCAATAAATGTTGGAGAGGGTGTGGAGAAAATGGAACCCTCTTACACTGTTGGTGGGAATGCAAACTAGTACAGTCACTATGGAGAACGGTGTGGTGATACCTCAAAAAATGATCCAGCAATCGCACTCCTGGGCATACACACTGAGGAAACCAGAATTGAAAGAAAGACATGTACTCCAATATTCATTGCAGCACTGTTTAAAATAGCAAGGACATCGAAGCAACATAGATGTCCATCTGCAGATGGATGGATAAGAAAGCTCTGGTATATATACACAATGGAGTATTTTTCAGCCATCAAAAAAATGCATTTGAGTCAGCTCTAATGAGGTGGATGAAACTGGAGCCTATTATACAGAGTGAAATCAGCCTGAAAGAAAAACATCAGTACAGCATACTAATGCATATATATGGAATTTAGAATAATGGTAGCCTTAATCCTGTATCAGTTCATTTCAATTCTGTTCCTCAGTCGTGTCCGACTCTCTGCGACCCCATGAATCACAGCACGCCAGGCCTTCCTATCTATCACCAACTCCCGGAGTTCACTCAAACTCATGTCCACAGAGTCATTGATGCCATCCAGCCATCTCATTCTCTGTCGTCCCCTTCTCCTCCCGCCCCCAACTTTTCCCAGCATCAGAGTCTTTTCCAGTGTGTCAACTCATCGCATGAGGTGGCAAAAGTATTGGAGTTTCAGCTTTAGCATCAGTCATTCCAATGAACACCCAGGATCGATCTCCTTTAGAATGGACTGGTTGGATCTCCTTTCAGTACAAGGGACTCTCAAGAGTCGTCTCCAACACCACAGTTCGAAAGCATCAATTCTTTCGTGATCAGCTTTCTTCACAGTCCAACTCTCACATCCATACATGACCACTGGAAAAACCATAGCCTTGACTAGACGGACCTTTGTTGGCAAAGTAATGTCTCTGCTTTTTAATATACTATCTAGGTTGGTCATAACTTTCCTTCCAAGGAGCAAGCGTCTTTAAATTTCATGGCTGCAATCAGCATCTGCAGTGATTTTGAAGCCCCCCAAAATAAAGTCTGACACTGTTTCCACTGTTTTTCCATCTATTTCCCACGAGACATCAAAAGAGACATAAGTGTATAGAACAGCCTTTGGGACTCTGTGGGAGAGGGTGAAGGTGGGATGATTTGAGAGAATGGCATTGTAGCATGTACATTATCATATGTGAAATGAATCACCAGTCCAGGTTCGACGAATGATACAGGATGCTTGGTGCTGCTGCACATGGATGACCTGGAGGGAGGATATGGGGAAGAGGAAGTTGGGCTGGGGGTTCAAGAAGGGGAACACATGTACACCCAGGGCAGATTCGTGTCAATGTATGGCAAAACCAACCAATATATTAATGTAAAGTAATTTGCCTCCAATAAAAAATAAATAAAATGAAAAAACAATAAATAAAATAAAAATGGAACTATATATAAAAAAAGAACTGAAACTAAAACCAAAGTGGGAAAAATTATTTCGTAACTCTTTCAATGAAGATCAGAAAAATGAAGAAAAATGGATTTCTTATTCATAAAATGTAAATAGTATCAAATAATCCCCTTCCATTAGTAGTTTTAAAAACTTACATAGTCGTAGAAATTATGATCCTCAAGTAAAATATGCTATAAGTCTATGGTAAATGTCATTTAAATACCATTAGTATTTGAAATTATTCCATTTTTTTTTGGGGGGGGGACAAAGGAAATTTAAGCCATTTTTATTAATCTGGCAAAAAATGACAGAGAGAAGACATCACCAAATGCTCAACACTGAAAACAGATTGATTTTATTCTTTCAGTCAAAAATGGAGAACCTCTATACAGTCAGCAAAAACAAGACCAGGAGCTGACTGTGGAACAGATCATGAACTCCTTTTTGCAAAATTCAGACTGAAGTTGAAGAAAGTGGAGAAAACCACTATACCATTCATGTATAACATAAGTCAAGTCCCTTAGGTCTATACAGTGGAAGTGAGAAATAGTTTTAAGGGACTAGATCTGACAGAGAGTGTGCCTGATAAACTATGGAATTGAGGTTCATGACATTGTACAGGGGACAGGAATCAAGATCATCCCCCAGAAAACGAAATCAAAAAAGCAAATTGGCTGTCTGAGGAGGCCTTACAAATAGCTGCGGAAAGAAGGGAAGTGAAAAGCAAAGGAGAAAAGGAAATTGATACCCATTTGAATGTAGAGTCCCAAAGAGTAGCAAGGAGAAATAAGAAAGACTTTCTCAGTGATCAATGCAAAGAAACAGAGGGAAGCAATAGAATGGGAAAGACTGTACATAAAAGATCTTCAGGACCCAGAAAATTATGAAGGTGTGATCACTCACCTACAGCCAGACATCCTAAAATGTGAAGACAAGTGGGCCTTATTAAGAATCACTAAGAACAAACTTAGTGTAGGTGATGGAATTCCAGGTGAGCTATTTCAAATCCTGGAAGATGATGCAGTGAAAGTGCTATACTCGATATGTCAGCAAATCTGAAAAACTCAGTGATGGCCACAGGACTGGAAAAGTTCAGTTTTCATTCCAATCCCTAAGAAACGTAATGCCAAAGAATGCTCAAACTACACCATAGTTGCTCTCATCTCACATGCTAATCAAGCGATGCTAGAAAGTGTCTTTAAAAACTAGAACATGACTTGGCCCACAGAGGCCTGTAGAGTCATATCTCTGTTCTTTCCAAAAGTATGTACAGATGTGAGAACACCAAGGGATTACTGATTGTGAACTGCTCTGCTGGGGAAGACTTGTGAGATTCTTTTGAACTGCAGGAATATCAAACAAATGAGTTGTAAATAAAATCAACTTTGAATACTTATTTTAAGGGCTGATGCTGAAAATAAAACCCCAAAGCTTTGTCCACCTGAGGCAAAGAGTTGACTCATTAGGAAAGACCCTGATCTTTAGAAAATGTTGAAAGCAGGAGGATCAGTGGGTTAGAGAGGATGAGACTTTTGGATTGCATCAGCGATTCATAGGACATGATCTCAGAGAAACAATTGGAGACAGTGAGGGGCAGAGAGGACTGATGTACTAGAGTCCAAGGGGATACGAAGATTCAAATATGGCTTAGTCGCTGAAGAACAACAGCATTTCAGTTAATAAAATGGGTCTTGCAGGATGACAGTTGGTTCCAAAATATCAGAATGAGAGGAGGACAAGACCACTCTCTCCCCAGCAAATCATCTAAGCATCGACTGCACATGGAAGAACTTCCAGAAAATAAACTGGGAACACTGTTGACTGGTCCAAGTTACCCAGAAGTCAAAATGTTTTTTCCAAAGGAGGTAGGGAAAAATAAAGAGACACAAAGAAAGACAAAATATTTAGGGGCTGAGGTTGGTCTCGGAAAGGAAGTTTTACATGAGGAGAGCTTGCAGATAATTGTAAACCCTCTCAGGACAGTGACAGTGGAGAACTCTGGGATCGCTTAGACCAACATAACCAAGGGAAAGAAAAACAAAAGCAAATATACCTAACGGTAATTACCAGTGGAGAAACATCTCAGATACTCCTGTCCACCATCATTGAGGTGGACCTGGGAGGGATGCCTGGGCTTTATAATCTGCCCTATGATAAGGACCCAGCTTTAATGCTCTGAGGATGATCTGACAGAGCTAAGGTGATGTAGCAACCTAAACTATGGGAACACCAGAGACAAAAATTCAAAAAAAGGACCTTTCTTGAGAGAAGTCTCTATGGCCACGTAGTGAAAACAGACACTCACAGAACAAAGATTTCACATTACAAAATATCAAAGATGTGCAAACAGGTTGCCATTTATGGCCCTTTCCTCCAAGGAGGCAGAGAGGAATGTTTTCATCAGACAGAGGCAGAAGGCACGAGGCTGCTCTTATATCAGCCCCAGAGACCCAATCTCCCACCAAGCTCTGAGCAGGTTGCCAGTTGGTAACCATGTCTTCCTGGGTTCATGCTCAGTTCCCATAGGCAAGGGGGGTCAAAATATGAGTTCATCACCCCTCTGGAGACACACAGAATTCTTGCAAATTGTCCTTCTGGAAAAGCCAATAATGAAGGAAATTTACATGGCTGAAAACAGCCTGGAGTTAAAACTCCCCTCCAGGTCATCCCTACCATTCTATGAAAAGCAAAGAACTCTCTCACCTGAAGAAAAAAAAATGGACATTAAGGCTGATTACACCCAGCTTCCAGCAGGTCCAGCCTATGCCTGATCTCCAAAATTCCTTGACCTAGCCATTTAAGTGATAACTACTCCAAACAATCTTGGAGAAGAACAGATTCCCTTAAGATAGTGACTTTCCACATATTTGCCTATATATATGCATACTTTTTTATTGGGTTTGTGCAGCAGCTCATTAATATGACTGCTGCTTTTTCTTGATAAATTAAAGGTGATCTGTTCCTGAAAAGTGCCAGTCTCATTCTTTTCCTGAACCTTGACTTCTCTTACTCCCTTACCCTACAACAAACCAAGTGGCTGGGACCTGATAGGTACATAAGATGTATGGCCTAACTTAGACAGTACCTTGCCTGCCACAGAGTTGCCTGAGCAATTTGGATCTGGGAAGGAAACAAAGCATGTAACAGATCATGTTCAGTTCCCTTGCAGAGCACCTAAGAGCCTGAGTGGCGTAGACATGGAAAGGGCATGAAACACAAAGCCCATTTTGGGCAATGCCCTCACGGATCACTCAGGACCCTGAGCAGTGTGAACCGAGAAAGTCCATGTCACCTACTGCAGTGGCAGGCCCACTGTGGTCCATCTACCTTAAGCACCCCGACCCATATATCGCATCAGTATTTATTTTCAATGTCCTACCCTCACCACTGCACCACTGAGCAAGTGAAGTCATATAAGGGCCTGCTGACCTCTAGTGTTATGGTGCAAACTAGTCACGTGTAAACTGGTCAGGGAAGAAAATTGCAAATGAGAAAGTAAAAAAATAGCAAGAAGGGTGAACTAGCCCAGAATTGACAGGTGCAATAAATTGAAAATCTGAAGTTAATGCAGAAAATGTGCAATTCAGGACAACGATAGCTTTTGATAACAAGTCAATTAGTTTGTCCTTCAGTCCAGTTGGTTAGTAGTATCCGACTCTATGTGACCCAATGAATCACAGCATGCCAAGCCTCCCTGTCCATCACCAACTACCGGGATTTACTCACACTCATGTCCGTTGAGTCAGTGATTCCATCCAGGTATCTCATCCTCTGTCATTCCCTCCTCCTCCTGCCCCCAATCTCTCTAAGCATCAGATCCTTTTCCATTGAGTCTACTCTTAGCATGATGTTTCCAAAGTATTGGAATTTCACCTTTAGCGTCAGTTTTTCCAATGAACACCCAGGACTGATCTCCTTTAAGATGGACTGGTTGGACCTCCTTGCAGTCCAAGGGTTGGAAAAAGAGACCATCTGACACTGATCTGACACCACTAAGCTCACAGTAACTCTAGAGAAATTGTTAGATATTTTTTTACTTTATTCATGTTTTTATTAATGAAACTTTTTATCTATTCCTTATCATTCCCTTACATTCATTTCTATACACTACATTACAAGTTTGAGAATTATTTTGACTTCTATTATTTTTGAAGTAGTTATAGTACTTTATATAGATAGCATGTTAAAAAGCAGAGACTTTACTTTGCCAACCAAGGTCCGTCTAGTCAAGGCTATGGTTTTTCCAGTGTTCATATATGGATGTGAGAGTAGGACTGTGAAGAAAGCTGATCGCCAAAGAATTGATGCTCTTGATCTGTGGTGTTGGAGAAGACTCTTGAGTGTCCCTTGGACTGCAAGGAGAGTCAACCAGTCTATTTTAAAGGAGATCAGTCCTGGGTGTTCATTGGAAGGACTGGTAATAAAGCTTAAACTCCAATACTTTGGCCACCTCATGTGAACAGTTCACTCCCTGGAAAAGACTCTGATGCTGGGAGGGATTGTGGGCAGGAGAAGAAGGGGACGACAGAGAATGAGATGGCTGGATGGCATCACCAACTCGATGGACATGAGTTTCAGTGAACTCTGAGTGTTATTGATGAACAGGGAGGCCTGGCGTGCTGTGCTTCATGGGGGCACAGAGTCAGATATGGCTGAGTGACTGAACTGAACTGAACTGGACATTTATTCTACTCAAATTCTTCCAGAAATTTGCAGATAAAGGGAATTTTCCAAACTCGTTCTATGAGGCCACCAACACCCTAACACCAAACCCAAAATGCCTTAGGAAAAGAAAACTACATGCCACTAACACTGATAGACATAGAAGCAAAAATCCTTAAAAAAATCCTAACAAACAGAATCCAAAACCATTTTAAAAGGATCATATTTCATTACCAAGTGGGCTTTATCTCAGGGATCCAAGTATTCTTTAATATCTGCAAGTCAATGTAATACACCATATTAACAAATTAAATGATAAAAACCATATGATTGTCTAAAGAGGTAGTGAAGTCTTTGACAAAATTCACCATTCATTTATGACCAAAAAAAAAAAAAAAACCCCCAGAAAGAAGGAATATAAGGAATATACCTGAACTTAATAAAAGTTACGTATGACAAACCCACAGTAAATATGATTCTCAATGGTGAAAAATTGAAAGCATTCCCCCTAAAGTGAGGAACAAGACAAGAATGCTCTCTCTCATCACTACTATTAAACACAGAATTGGAAATTTTAGCAACAGCAGTCAGAGAGGAAAAAGAAATCAAAGGAATCCCTATTGGAAAAGAAGAATGAAAAATCTCACTCTTTGACGATATCTTGATCTTCTACTTAGAAAACCCTAAAGACTCCACCAGAAAATGGCTGGAGCTAAGCAATAAGCATAGTAAAGTTTCAGGGTGTAAAAGTAACACCTAGAAATTCCTGCATACCTATACACTAATAATTAGAAAACCGAAAGATAAATAAAGGAAACATTCCCATTCACCATTGAAATGAAAAGAATAAAATTCTTAGGAATAAATCTACCTAAAGAAACCAAAGTCCTATATATAGAAAACTAAAAAACACTGATGAAAGAAATCAAAGGGGAAATAAACAGATGTTAGGAATATACCATGTTGACGGTTTCAGATCACATCAGATCAGTCGCTCAGTCGTGTCCGACTCTCCGCGACCCCATGAATCACAGCACGCCAGGCCTCCCTGTCCATCACCAACTCCCGGAGTACACTCAAACTCATGTCCACAGAGTCGGTGATGCCATCAGCCATCTCATTCTCCGTCGTCCCCTTCTTCTCCCGCCCCCAACCTTTCCCAGCATCAGAGTCTTTTCCAGTGAGTCAACTCGTCGCATGAGGTGGCTAAAGTATTGCAGTTTCAGCTTTAGCATCAGTCCCTCCAATGAGCATCCAGGATTGATCTCCTCTAAAATGGACTGGTTGGATCTCCTTGCAGTATAAGGGACTCTCAAGAGTCTTCTCCAACACCACAGATCACAAGCATCGATTCTTCGGCGATCAGCATTCTTCACAGTCAAACTCTCACATCCATACATGACCACGGGTAAAACCATAGCCTTGACTAGACGGACCTTGGTTGGCAAAGTAATGTCTCTGCTTTTTAATATATTATCAAGGTTGGTCATAACTTTCCTTCCAAGGAACAAGCGTCTTTTAATTTCATGGCTGCAATCAGCATCTGCAGTGATTTTGGAGCCCCAAAAAATGAAGTCTGACACTGTGTCCACTCTTTTTCCATCTATTTCCCATGAAGTGATGGGACCAGATGCCATGATCTTTGTTTTCTGAATGTTGAGCTTCAAGCCAACCTTTTCACTCTCCTCTTTCGGTTTAGAAGTGTCAAAATAGTGAAAATGATTATACCACCTAAAGCAATCTATAGGTTGAATGCAATCCCTATCAAGCTACCGACGGTATTTTTCACAGAACTATTTACAAATAATGTCACAATTTGTATGGAAACACCAAAAACCTACAATAACCAAAGCAATCTTGTGAAGGACGAATGGACCTGGAGGAATGAACCTGCTTGACTTCAGGCTATACAACAAAGCTGTTATCATCATGACTGTATGGTACTGGCACAAAGATAAAGTATAGATGATTCAAAGGACAACGTCTCTTTGACAAGGGAGGCAAGTATATACACTGGAGAAAAGTCTCTGAAACAAGTGGCGCTAGGAAAACTGGTCATCCACGTGTAAAAGAATGACACCAGCAATGAGGAACCATCTCAGGACGGTCAGAATGTATACTACCCAAAAATATACACAAAATAATTTCTCTACTGGAGTGGAGAAAGGAGGACCCTCTTACACTGTTGGTGGGACTGCAAACTAGTACAGACACTATGGAGAACATTGGGGAGATTAGTTAAAAAATTGCAAACAGTACTGCCATATGGTCTAGCGGTATCACTACCTGACATGCACACCAATGAAACCAGAATTGAAAGAGACACGTGTACCCCAATGTTCATCACAGTACTGTTTATAATAGCCAGGGCATGGAAGCAACATAGATGTCCACTGGCAGAAGAATGGATAAGAAATCTTTTGTACATCTACACAAAGGAATATTACTAAGTCATTAAAAAGATTTAATTTGAATCAGTTCTAATGAGGTGGATGAAACTGAAGTCTATTACACAGACAGAAGTAAGTCAGAACAAAAAACATCACTACGGTACACTAATGCATATAATGGAATTTCGAAATGTGGTATCAATGACACTATAGGCGAGAAGGTAATAGAGACACAAATGTATAGAACAGTCTTTACGATTCTGTGGAAGAAGGCGAGAGTGGGTTGATTTGAGAGGACAGCATTGAAACATGTATATGATCATATCTGAAAATGATCACCAGTTCGTGTTCGATACATGAGACAAGGTGTTCAGGGCTGGTGCACTGAAATGACCTGGTGGTTTGGAATGGGAGTGAGGTGGAAGGTATGTTCACATGAAGAACAAATGTAAACACATGGCTGATTTATATCAATGTATGGAAAACTCACTTTAATATTATAATTAGCCCCCAATTATATAAATATTTTTCTAATGTACTAAAAAAAAAAAAAAAGCCTGTTGGACTCCTTCAGGGATCCAGTGGCTTAAGAATTTATCTGTCAATGCAGGGGACATGGGTTTGAATCTTGGTCTGAGGAGATCTCACATACTACCAAAGTAGATAAGCCTGTGTGCGCCCAACTACTGAACCTGAGAGCCCTAGAGCTTGTGTTCCGAAAGAGAAGGTATTGCCATGAGAATCTAGCTCATTGCAGTGAAGATTAACCCAAATTACTGCAACTAGAGAAACTTTGTGCACAGCAATGAAAACTCAGTACAGCCGTAAATAAATAAATAATTACTAAAAATTATGAATAAATGAACTGTAGATACACAAACTTCTTCCATGTAATATGAATTTTTTTTTATTTCACTGAATATCCAGATGTTGATTTACTACTTGAAATATGGAATTCCTGTATTTCAAATATGGAAACCAAGGGAAATACTTCTAAACAAAATATAAATTGTCTATATTTCATATATACGTATCTTGGTGTAGATTTTCCTATATGATTCTCTAAATTTCACATATGAAAATCTAGGTGTCAGTTCTATTTGAAAGTTGGAATTCTCTATGATTCACATTTGAAATTCAGGATAGTTATGTTTGCTACTGTGAACGTGGAATTCCCTAATTTTGTATGAATATCTGGGTGTAGATTTTGTAGATGAAGAATGCAAGTTTCTGTATTTCAATTCCTTACCATCAAAGTCACCAGGGGACTTTAATAGATTTAGGAAAACCTCCAAGAATTTATAAAATAAACACCAAAAATAGATGTCCTTTCACCATGGCTGACTGTGATGTAAAAACAGGAAGTCAAGCTATATGTGGAGTTACAGAGAAGTTTAGATTTGGGGTACAAAGTGATGCAGAACAAACGGTAAAGGTAGAGTTTTGCAGAGAAAGGTTAAAAATGGAAACAGCGACAGTGTTCATGGGCTCCAAAATCACTGGGGACCGTGATTACAACCATGAAAATAAAAGACTCTTACTCCCAAGAGGAAAAGCTATGACAAACCTAGACACAATATTCTTAGAAGCAAAGATATCACTTTGTAGACCAAGGTTCATATAGGTAAAGCAGGTATTTTCCCAGTGGATATGTATGGATGCCTTTCATGTGTAGCCCTACACAGCATGTCTTTGTTTAACTGAGTTACACAAGGCTGTGGTCCATGTGATGGACTGATTAGGTTTCTGTGATGGTGGTTTCCATCTTTCGGCCCTCGAATGCCCTCTCTCAGCATCTACCACCTACTGGGGGTTCTCTTACTTTGGTTGTGGAGTAGCTCTTCACTGCTCCTACAGCAAAGAACAGCCTCTGATCCTTATGTTGGATGTGGGATATCTCCTCTTGACAGCTGGCTGCTTAAATGCCACACAGCAACAGCTCGCTGCGACAGCCATTTTTAAAAATTCAGCAATGGCCAAGGATTGGAAAAGGTCAGTTTTCATTCCAATCCCAAAGAGACGCAATGCCGAAGAATACCCAAACTATTATACAATTGCCTTCAACTCATGTGCTAATAAAGTAATGCTCAAAATTCTCCACGACAGGGTTCAACAATATGTGAACCGTCAACTTCCAGATATTCAATCTGGTTTTGGGAAAGGCAGAGGAATCAGAGATCAAATTGCAGACATCTGCTGGATCTCTGAAAATACAAGAGAGTTCCAGAAATCATCTATTTCTGCTTTATTGACTATGCCAAAGCCTTTGACTCTCTGGATCACAATAAACTGTGGAAAATTCTTCAAGAGATGGGAATATCAGACCACCTGACTTGTCTCTTGAGAAACCTATATGCATGTCAGAAAACAACAGTTAAAACAAGGTATGGAAGTAGGTCAAGGCTATGTTGTCACCCTACTTACTTAACTACATGCAGAACACATCATGAGAAATATGTGTTTTATGAAGCAGAAGCTGGAATCAAGACTGCATGGAAAATATCAATAACTGCAAAGATGTAGATGAAACTACTCTTATGACAGAAAATGAGGAAAATCTGAAAGCCTCTTAAGGAAAGTAAAAGAAGAGAGTGAAAAAATGTCTTTTTGTTTCACATCACCTGTACATTTGCCACCTTTACTACTTGAAATATGGAATTTCTTATTTCACATAGGGAAATCAATGCTTATATTCCTATTTGAAATATCAATTCTCTACAATTTACATATGAATATTTGATGAAGATTTTTTTCCTACATTACATATAGAATTTTCTACACTTCACAGTTGAAAATCAGGAGAGTTATTTTTCCTACAAGGAGTAAGGAGTTCTCTTTCTTGAACATGAACCCCTGGGTGCAGAATTTCCTATATAAAAAATGGAAGTCTCTGCTTTTCAATTCTTCACCTATGTTACCAGGGAACTTTAATTTTTTTTTAGGAAGACCTGCAAGTCTTTCTAGAAATAACACCGAGAAAAGATGTTCATTTAATTATAGGGTTCTGGAATATAAAAGGGCTTCCCTGGTGGCTCAGAGGTTAAAGCTTCTGCCTCCAATGCGGGAGACCCGGGTTCGATCCCTGGGTCGGGAAGATCCCCTGGAGAAGGAAACGGTAACCCACTCTAGTATTCTTGCCTGGAGAATCCCATGGACGGAGAAGCCTGGTAGGCTACAGTCCACGGGGTCGCAAAGAGTCGGACACGACTGAGCGATGGAACGGAACGGAATATAAAAACAGAGTAAAGAGATACCTGGTGCAATGGGGATGGTTGGCGTTGGTGTATGAAATGAGGCAGGACAAAGAATAGCAATGTTTTGGCAAAAAGAAAGGGTAAAAATGAAAATAGAGACAGTTTTCTTCGGCTCCAAAATCTCTGGGGACAGTGATCTCATCCATGAAAAGAAAAATCCCTTCTCCTGGAAAGAAAAGCTATGATAAGCCTAGACAGAATGTACTGAAAAGCAGAGACATCTCCTTGGCAACAAAGGTCCTTATAGTCAGAGCTATGGTTTTATGGATGTGCTAGATTCATGATAAAGAAGGTTGAGTGCCAAAGAATTGAGGCTTTGCAACTGGGTGTGAAAGATGGGTCTTGACAGACCCTTGTCCAGCAAAGAGATCAACCCCATCAATCTTAAAGGAAACTAACCCTAAATATACATTGTACAGACGGATGTTGAAACTGAAATTTAAATACTTTGGCTACCCTTGTGTGAAGAAATAATACATGGGAAAAGATTGAGTTTATGCCTTGTCGATAAAGAAATAATAATAATTATTGACTCTGATATGAGTAGATGGAGGACAGGAGAAGAAGGGGACGACAGAGGGTGAGATGGCTGATTGGCATCACCGACTCAATGGACATGAGTTTGGGTAAACTCCGGGAGTTGGTGATGGACAGGGAGGTCTGGTGTGCTGCGGTTCATGGGGTTGCAAAGAGTCCAACATGACTTAGCAACTGAACTAGTGGAATTTGGAATGCAGAAACTACGAGTCTTTCGCAAAAAGAGACACAGAGGTAAAACAGTTTTTAGACTATGAGGGAGGAGGCGAGGGTGGGACAATATGAGGGAACCACATTGAAATATGTTTATTACCATATGTCGAATAGATGATCAGTGCAAACTCAATACATGAAGCAGGACATTCAACACTGCTTTTCTTAAATTATGCAGAAGAATGGGTGAGGATTGAGGTGGAAATGGATTCATGTGTTGTGGGATATATACGCTGCAGGCTGATTCATATCAATGTAAGGCAGAAAAACCCTACAAAATTGTAAAGATTAAAACAGATTAATTAAATCATTAAAATGAAGATTAAAACAAATTAATTAAATCAAAGAAAATAATATATATTTCATATTTTATACATGAACGGTAGGTAAGTTATGTAGACTGTGTAAAACTGATTTCTGGCACCTTCGTTCATCAAGAGGAAAGAAAAATCAGTCCATTTGGGCATAATCAAACTTCCGATGTTAACTACGCAAATATTTTAGGAGATCATTTTTCTCACAAAGTCCCAGTGTGTACCACACTATGTGAGGGAGTGTCCTGGCTGATGCTAGGCAACACACCAGCCAGGATGTTCCCCTGTATGTTTCTCACATGTGCGGAAAGTTTCTCCATTGCAGCTGGTTCACCATCTGGGCTTACTTCTCCCAGACTCTACACATTTTCAAAGAAATTTGGCCTCTCCTAAATCGTAGGTCTTACTACCATGACCTCCATTTCCACAGGCCAATACATGTCTCAAAGACTGATGGGTCCACAAGCAATGGTTTCAAAGCCCCACCGTACTTGATTTACTCTGGGTGACTCTTCAAACTCTCCAATCCCATTTTCCAAGTAGAAACACACCCCACGACAGAGCAGAGATGTTGAGCATGTTTCTGTCGCTTAGGTAATTCCAGATTTGAGGAGCCATCTTCCAGTTATCAATGTCCAGTTATCAATGACCATCATTTCCTCATTCCTCTTCAGGACTGTGGTACCACAGAGATACATTGACCATTCTCCGCAAGTCTGTGGACATCTCCTTTTCTAGTTGCTTCACATCTCACATCCTTGGTTTTCATCTATGTGTCTTTAGTGGGCTGGACATACTCACACAGATAAGCAGGCACAAATACAGTTGACACAAACACATGTAACACATCTAAACACATATGCAAAACACAGGGACACAAAAGTAAACAGGCAACACTCACATTTCAGGAGCTGAAGATGCTGTGTCCTGCAATGTGGGAGATAACATCAGCAGGGACAATGGCTTGCCTTTTGAGATACCTCTCCATTTCCTCCAACATCTGCTCAGTAGTATCTCCAACTAGCCTGAAGCCACTTACAGCATTGCCTGAGTGGTGGTGGAGAAAGGCTAAGCAGTGAATGTGCAAATTTACAGAATATGCCAAAGTCAACACAAATCTGCAGTAGGACACCAGAGAGAAACCCCTACCGACTGACAGGGCTTCCTGGATGAGGGTTGGGAGTGAAGATCTCAGGTGATTTCAAACTGATTGAGCAGCAGGATATCTGGTGGTGGCAGGACTCAGGGAAGGATGATTCCAACAAATGTGCCTTGCCTCCATCAGAGTCACCAAGGAATCTCACGGTATAACCACAGCTCCTTTGAGCGAGGCTTGTACACATTAAGACCCCAATTTCAAGTCTCAGCCTGCCAGCTGCTACCTGCATGATCCGAATCCAGGCTCTGCAGTCTGCCTGCGTGAGCCTGAGTTTTCCCATTTGGGAAAGGAGAGTGTCCTGGCCTCCATACTTCAGGTCTCACCTCCTGACCCCCTCACAACCCGTGATTCTCTCAGTTACCTTAAGGTAGTATTGCAAAGGATCAAACCACAGATCTTCATCAATGGACTTCTGGCAATACGAGCATGGTCAGCATGGGCCTTGTCAGGCCCCAAAGTCTTCCATGAGTAGCCAACAAATCCAACATCAATTGCCAATCCTAAGAAGGCCCACTGCAACCCCACTTCAGAAATCATGAGTCAGCTGATAACCTTGTGGATTTCTCTTGTGTACTTTCTTTTCCCTTATTCCATTTCACTCTCTTTTCAACTTTCCATTTAATTTTGATATGTTTTCATTTCAGTCTCCATTCAACTTTCTGAAACTCTCTGCTCTTTATCTCCCTAGATTACTAAGTTTCTTTCTTTCTTCAGGTCTTGGAACTGATCAGCCATAATTTTATCTATATCATATCAACTGCTTTCTATTCCTTCCTTTCTGAGACCCCAAATATCGCAATGCTGCTATTTTTATATTGCCAAAGAGATTATTGAAATTGGTCTTTATTTGTAAATTTGCTCATCTATTTGCAATTCTGCTTCGGTGTTTTTCAAAATAGAATCTTCCAGGGTACAAACGCATTCTTCTGTGTCACTTTTTCTCTATTATTTCCTTCTAATGTGTTTTCTATTTCATTATTTTATTCTTCATGAGCGCTTTTTTTCTATATTATTTCTCATTTCTTGTTAAAATGTTTACTTTGTCCATCTGCATTTTTCTCTATCTGATTTTGCATTCTTGTTACTCAGGCTTCAAACTGTATCTGTTAAATGATTTCTCTATTTCATGTGTGATATATTCCTTTTTTTGTTTTTCTTCCTCTTTTTTTCCATTGGAATCAAACAGGCAAGACTTCTCAATTTACCTTTCTCCTTGTGAAAAAGGTGAATTGAAGCAATGACTCTTATGGTAAAGGTGGTGGCTTTACATATGGCCAGTCTGTGTAATACACATTTGCCCTGTGACTTTGGTTTGAGAGCTGGACATGACAAGAGTGGGCGTTCTATGACACCCCAGTGTGTTCTGGCAGTGTTCACATAGGAAGGACACGGGGTTGGAGATAGTGGGCGTAGTTCCACTGACAGGTATTATAGGGCTATTTTTCTCAGTGTCCAATAATACGACTTGAAGTTGGGATTTTTCTCCCAGGTTTTGGGAGCGGAACTCTTGAGGGCTGAGTCTGAACTGATTCTGTTTGTCCTGAGTTCATTCTCTTCCCTGTCTCCGTTTCGTTCCGTTCCGTCACTCAGTCGTGTCTGACTCTCTGAGACCCCGTGGACTGTAGCCTACCAGGCTTCTCCGTCCATGGGATTCTCTAGGCAAGAATACTGGTCGGTTACAGTTTCCTTCTCCAGGAATGGAAAATTAACCCCAGATGGGAGCACCTATAGAGCAAGAAGAACTATAGTATGTGTTGAGTGTTGTTTGGGGTATGAGATACACATAGTGATGGTCCTGGGAACTGGCCATCATTCTGAGCAGATTCACTCCGATTCTTCTGCCTTGTTTCAGAAACAAATAGATGTGTACATGTTCTTCACTTCTGGAATTCAATTTTCTTAGAGCCTTACTGTTCATTACAAACCACCTTCATTCCAAGCTTTCACCAGCTGAGTGGACTCATCTTCCTGATGTCAGATCCCAGGCATTGGGACCCATTATACACTCTGAATGTGTCATGCTGTGATGATTCTCCAAGCCCTTCATATCCATCTCCTTATATGTGTCATTTCTTGGGTCTCAAGTACCAACCTGACTGCTTATCGTCCCTTGTTTCCTGACTCTATGCACATTTTTATACAGCATTGGTTGTATAGTGTCTTTCGGCTATAAAATTAGCTGTGTATTCTTATTTTTCAGTCAGTGGCTCTAAATGTAGAGGCAGTTTTAATGGTGCTGATTGGGCCTTTGCCTATTCCACCAGCTTCTACTTTCCCAATAATTTGGCTGTTCTATCCAGCATTTCTAAATATTATATTAAGGGAGAGCAGAATTGTAGAGGTTGTTCCGTTATAATGCCTCATTGTTTTTCAGGGTTTCGAAAGAATGATCTTGCACTAAAATGGTAAGATTTTGGCCAGTTGTTCTATGCATTTCCCTTGTCAAATAGAATCATGAAGCAATTATATTGGACTGTGATTCTATGATTTGGTGAGCAGGTGGAAGTAGATAGTGAAATGATTCGTAGGAGAAAATAGAAAGAACACTGTATTAGAGTGTAAAACGTGAGAACTGCCAAAAAGAACCAACATGAATTTTGAGGCTAGGATAATAATTTGCATATAAGGATGAAGACTCAGTATGTAAGAGTTCAGCCAGGGGAGGGCATGGAGCTTTTATCCCCATTTTGTAGACTCCTTGGCTGGTAGCACTTTAAATAGTGTCTGTATGAGAAGGCTGTTATAATACTCATGTAATCTAGCTGCGTTGGATTGAAATCGCCAAAGAATATTTGTTAAAGAGACCACTGTTGAGTATTCTGAGAAGTGAAGAGCTTTCACTGATCAGAATCATTGAAATCTATTAATTGCAGGAAAACGAGGATAAATTTGTAAGGAATGTGTTTATGTTTCTTGAAGAGGAATCGTGTAAAGGTCAATGATTATGGCGTTAGAGTTGGAAGGCTCAACAGAAGGGAGCAGTGGGCAGATGAAGTGATTCTAAAAGGGTGATCATCAGAAACAACCTCGGAATCTGTCAATGAGCATATATTTGCAAGACTCCTTTTTGTCACCTTCTTAAGGAGTAAGAGCTTCTTACCGTGAACACGCTTAGCCTATTGGGTCGTACTGCCTTTTACTAGAGAGATGCCAGAGTCCAGGTAGAATACAACAAACCTCCAGGAAGATTGTATTGTTTATCATGATGGTGCTGCTACATTCAAATGACACTGGTACATGTCATTCTGAATTCATTGGCCCCAAATGACTCCACGAAGCCAAAGAAAAGGTTGAAGTAAATTATCCTTTCTTCCTAGGTATGGGAACCTAAAGGCCCTCCAGGGTCTAAGCATGGGGGAAAACACGTCAGGCTGAATTATTCAAAGGCTTTTACTTTCAGGTATTTGTTTTGTCTCAGCATCCAAGTAATGTCCTTGTCATAACCGTTTGCCACCCTAGGTACTGCAGCATGCTACATTTCCCTTTCCCATACTATCTCCTGCAGTTTGTCCAAAATATGAGTTTAGGCTTCTCCTAAATGTACCATTTCAATTTTATCAACAAAGAATTCTAGTCTGCCTGGGCATCTATACCACTCGATTTTGCAGGAGGGGTGTACAGGGAAGTCGTACCTGGTGTGGGCTGGTTAGGGCCTTGAAGTCTGGATAAAAAGGAGAAACACACAGAATGCCTCTATTGCCTTTTTCTTTGCATGGAGACATTGTATTCCTAACACAATGGTATTTCACTTGTCCTGTTTAAGTCTTGGCACTACTCATGGGCTTTGTTTTTACCAGTAAAAATCTTTATTTTCCTTACATGAGAATATATATTTCCTCATATTTACAGCTTATACCATGACAGCAATATTAAGACGAGGTGGCAAGAACACTGAGAAAATCTGTACCAAAGAGATCTTCACGATTCAGATAATCACGATGGTGTGATCACTCACCTAGACACTGATATCCTAGAATGTGAATTCAAGTGTGCCTTAGGAAGTCTCATTTGGTACCAAGCTAATGGGTATGATGGAATTTCACTTGAGCTGTTCCAAATCTTAAAAGATGATGCTGTGAAAGTGCTGCACTCAATGTAAAAGCAAATTTGGAAAATTCAGCAGTGGCCATAGGACTGGAAAATGTTAGTTTTAATTCCAATTCCAAAGAAAAGCAATGCCAAAGAATGTTCAAATTACCACACAATTGCATTCATCTCACAAGCCAATAAAATAATACTCAAAAATCTCCAAGCCAGACTTCAACAATACATGAACTGTGAACTTCCAGATGTTCAAGCTAGTTTTATTAAAAGGCAGAGGAACCAGAGATCAAATTGTCAACATCTTCTGGATCATTGAAACAGAAAGTGATTTCAGAAAGATAAACAAACATAAACATATTTCAGCTTTATTAACTCTGCCACAGCCTTTGTGTATATCACAATAAACTGTGGTCAACTGTTCCAGAGATGGAAATACCAGGCCCCCTACCTGCCTTTTGAGAAATCTGTATTCTGTTCAGGAAGCAATTGTTAGAACTGGACATGGAACAACAGACTGGTTCAAAGTAGGAAAAGGGGCGTGTCAACGCTGTATTGTCACCGTGATTATTTAACTTATATGCAGAGTACATCAAGAGAAATGCTGGACTGGATGAAGAACTAGCTGGAATCAAGATTGCTGAGAGAAATATTGATAACCTCAGAGATGCAGATGACAGCACCTTTATGGCAGAAAGTGAATAAGATCTAAAATTCTCTTGATGAAAATGATAAAGGAGAGTGAAAACGCTGGCTTAAAGCTAAACATTCAGAAAACTAAGATCATGGCATACGATTCTATATCTTCATGCAAATAGACATGGAAACAGTGGAGAAAGTAGATGACTTTATTTTGGGGGTCTCTAAATTCACTACAGATGGTGACTGCAACCATGAATCTATCTATATATTTATTTAATTTTTTTAATTTTTTCTGGAGGCTAATTATGTATATGGTTTTTGCCCTATATTTTCATGAATCAGCCATGGGTGTACATGTGTTCCTAATGCTGAAACCCCTTCACCTCCTTACCCATTGACCCCTCAAGTTCATCCCAGGAGCCCTAAGCACCCTGTCTCATGCATCACACTTGGACTGTTAATCTCTTCAAAATATGATAATATACATGTTTCAGTGTTATTCTCTCAAATCAGCCCACCCTCACCTTCTCCCAGAGTCCAAAAGACTGTTCTATACATCCGTGTCAATTTTGCTGTCTTGCATATAGGGTCATTGGTACCATCTTTCTAAATTCCGTAATATGCATCATTATACTGTATTGGTGGTTTTCGTTCTGACTTACTATAATAGGCTCCAGTTTCATCCACCTCATTAGAATTGGTTCAAATGCATTCTTTTTAATGGCTGAGTGATACTCCATTGTATATATGTACCACAGGTCTCTTATCCATTCATCTGCTGATGGACATCTAGGTTGCTTCCATGTCCAGGGTATAATAGACATGTACAGCCAAGAAATAAAAGACACTCCTTGGGAAGAAAGTTATGACTAACCTAGACAGCATCTTTAAAAGCAGAGATAATACTTTGCCAACAAAGGTCCATCTAGTCAAAGCTATGGTTATTTTGGTAGTCATGTATAGATGTGAGAGTTGGACTATAAAGAAAGCTGAGTGCAGAAGAATTGATGCTTTTGAACTGTGGTGTTGGTGAGGACGCTTGGGAGTCCCTTGGATTCAAGGAGATCCAACCTGTCCATCCTAACGGACATCAGTCCTGACTGTGCATTGAAGGACGAATACTGAAGCTAAAGTCAAATACTTTGACCATCTGATGTGAGGAGCTAACTCATTTGAAAAGACTTTGATACTGAGAATGACTTAAGGCAGGAGATAAGGGTACACAGGATGAAGTTGTTGGATGGCTTCACCGACTCAATGGACATGAGTTTGAGTAACCTCCAGGAGTTGATGATGGACACGGAGGCCTGGTGTGCTGCAGTTCATGGTGTCACAAAAAGGCAGACCACTGACAAACTAAACTGAACTAAACAGAACTGACAGCCTTTCCTTAGGCAGTAATGTTAGCCTTGGGACCCAATCCAGCCTCCTTAAAAATCCTTTTCCTTGAAGTGTAGAGAGACATCACACACACACACACACTCACACATACACACACACACTAATAGCTCATTTCAGTTCAGATCAGTTCAGTCGCTCAGTCATATCCGACTCTTTGAGACCCCATGAATCACAGCATGACAAGACTCCCTGTCCATCACCAACTCCTGGAGTTCACTCAAACTCATGTCCATCAATTCGGTGATTCCATCCAGCCATCTCATTCTCTGTCGTCCCAGTCTTCTCCCACTCCCCAATTTTTTTTTTTAGACCATTATAACTATCCAACTCATTAAACAATATGGCTCTCAGATTGCTACTCTGTGGAACACATTGACTTGTTATTGCCCTAGTGTCACACATAGTAGTGACAATAGTCCTCCAGCAGCATGCTCGCTTCTTTGTCATTATTACCACCTGAGAAAACTAAGTACTTGGCCAATTTCATGTAAAGGATATCCTCCTGGGCTTATTTCAAGGACAGCCATGCAGTCTTCTTGATTATCCATTGTTTTGGATCATTCCTAGCCCATTTACTGAGGTACTATTGGCTTGAATCCTGAGGCTTTATCGTTTCCTCTACTCCTTGCTTTAAGTTTTCACATTTCCCCAACAGAGACAGTGGGGCATTCCTTGCGGGGAGCGGTGCGTCTCAGATGCCTGCCCTGGGAGCAGTCCTTGTTTCAAGGAGCCTGTAAAGGCAATTGCCCCCTGTCCCGCCACCCCTTTGACCATGTTGGATAAACATTAACCGTGGGCTAAGGCGGATGGAGGCAGGTGAGAAGGGTCACGGTAGCTTAAGTTTAAGAGAAAAACAAATTTGTTATTACCTTGCCTCTGACGGCCTGAGGGAAAAAGTCATTGTGTAAAAGAACAATTCTTTCTGTAACCATGGGGATATACATTCCTGATGTATTGACTAAAACTTTGTTTGTCCTTGCATATATAAGGAGCACTCTACATAATAAAGCATTGCATTGCTGTTATACACTGCAATCCTCTCGACCCCATCTTTTCTTTCTCCTTTTTTCTAAGCCGACAGACGCCGATTCGTGTCGAACGTTGAATCGTCCGTGCAGGCACGGGCAGTTGGCGCCCAACGTGGGGCTCGAAGACGGACGACTGTTGGCCGCTACCCGGACCACGTGAGTCTTTCTTTATAGAATTACAAGTTTGAGGTTATAAGTTTGAGGGGTAGGAAGGTTTATTGTCGAGAGTATAAACTATGGGACAAAATAATAGCCGGCAATTCTTTGTGCATATGCTACAAATCATGTTGAAAGACAGAGGCATTCGTGTTTCTACTCCACGGCTGAATGCATTTCTGGCATTTGTAGAAGAAGTATGTCCTTGGTTTCCTAAAGAGGGGACAGTTAATTTAGAAACCTGGAAAAAGGTGGGAAAGCAAATTCAGGCACATTACACTTTGCACGGGCCCGGAAAAATGCCTGTGGATACTTTTTCTCTGTGGTCCTTAATTCGGGACTGCCTGGACCTAGACAATGGCTAGGAGTCGAGGCTTAAAGATAAGATACAAGATGATCCTCCTCCTCCGGAATCTAGTATTCCGCCAATGCAGGAAAGTCCCCTTGACCCTGAGGATACAGAGACTTTAGAAGAAGCAGCTGCTAAATATCATCAGGAGGATTGGGAGCTGCTTATGACTGATGCAGCAGGGGAAGAGAAAGGGAAAACCTGTATCCAGGAACTAGAATGTTTAATGAAGCAGCTGCTGTCTACCATTAAAGACAATGTGGATACTCCTCCTCTTAATAATTCTGCTGCTGCCCCCTTGTCAGGGCCAGAAAAGCCTATTTCTTCTTCTGCACCCCCGGCGTATGCTTCTTTTCTATCCCCCCTCCAGCAAGCACTTAAACAAGCTCAACAAGAGGGCGAAGTTCTTGCTGGCTATCCCAAGGCATTTCCTGTTTTTGAGAATGCTAACCAACGCTATTATGAACCATTACCATTTAAACAATTAAAGGAATTAAAGGTAGCATGTGCCCAGTATGGTCCCACAGCACCTTTTACGCAAGCCATGGTAGAAAATTTAGGGGGCCAAAATTTACCCCTTAGTGATTGGAAGCAAATTGCTCGCGCTTGTCTCACAGGCGGCGATTATCTATTATGGAAATCAGAATTCACAGAACAATGTGGAGTTATAGCTGAAACAAATCAGAGACAAGGGCTTCCCACTACTTATGAAATGTTAATTGGAGAGGGCCCTTATCTAAACACTAATGCTCAATTAAATTACCATCCTGGGGCTTATGCCCAAATATCCAATGCTGCTCGTCAAGCTTGGAGAAAATTGCCCTGTTCGGCCAACAAAACAGAGGATCTTTCAAAAATTCGGCAGGGGCCAGATGAGCCATATCAGACTTTGTTGCTCGATTATTAGAAGCAGTAGGAAAATTGATGGCCGATGAACAAGCAGGCATGGTGCTAACCAAGCAATTGGCTTATGAAAATGCCAACTCCGCCTGCCAAGCAGCCCTCCGACCCTATCGAAAAAAGGGGGTACTTTCTGATTACATTCGTATCTGTGCTGACATTGGGCCCTCATATATGCAGGGTATTACATTGGCTGCTGCCCTGCAGGGAAAAAGTATCAAAGAAGTTTTATATCAACAACAAATGAAAAATAAGAGGCGCCCCATCGCCTCTGGCAATGCAGGGTGCTTTGAGTGCGGCCAGCCCGGACATCGGGCTGCCTTTTGTCCGCAACGGGATAATACCAATAATGTCCGGACCCCCAATGTGTGCCCTCGGTGCAAAAAAGGAAAGCATTGGGTAAAAGATTGCAAATCTAAAACAGACGTGCAAGGCAATCCTCTCCCTCCCATGTCGGGAAACTGGGTGAGGGGCCAGCCCCTGGCCCCGAAACAATGTTATGGGGCAATGCAGAACAGTCCAGCAAACGACGTTCAGTCACAGACTTGTTCCGTGCCACCACCGGGAGTGCCGGCCTGGACCTCTGTGCCTCCACCTACACAGTATTAACCCCAGATATGGGTATGCAAGCCCTGCCTACCGGTGTCCATGGTCCATTACCTCAAGGCACCGTGGGGCTGCTGCTTGGTCGTAGCAGCACTACTATGGCAGGGTTGATGGTGGCCCCTGGAGTGATTGATGCAGATTTTGAGGGCGAAATTAAGATCATGGCACATTCGCCTCGCACTATTACAACTATTCCTGCAGGGAAAAGAATTGCCCAACTAATTTTACTCCCTATTGTTCCCGCGGGAAAAACTCATTGTGTCACTCGCGGCACTGCTGGTTTTGGTTCCTCTGATGCTTATTGGCTCAAATCAATTGAAAACTCTCGTCCAGAATTAATGTTAAAAATCAATGGCAAACGTTTTGTAGGAATTCTTGATACTGGGGCTGATGTCTCTGTAATTGCTGAAAAACATTGGCCAAAAAACTGGGCAAAACATGCAGCTATTTCCACTTTGCAAGGTATAGGACAAGCTAATAACCCTGAACAAAGTTCTGAATTGTTACGCTGGGAAGATGGTGAAGGCCACCAAGGTGAAATGCGTCCCTATGTTCTTCCTAACATTCCTGTTAATTTATGGGGACGCGATGTGATGACATCCATGGGAGTGTACCTCTATAGTCCCAGCCCTCAGGTTGCGGCTCAGCTTTTTGATCAAGGGCTTCTTCCCTTTTCGGGGCTTGGAAAGCACGGCCAAGGAATGCCGCAACCTCTTTTATTGCGTTCCAATAATGACAGAAAAGGATTGGGCCATTTTTAATAGGGGCCATTGAACATCCCGCAACCCACGCTGATCCAATAACTTGGAAGTCGCCTGACCCTGTGTGGGTGGATCAGTGGCCCCTGTCAGCCGAGAAAATTGCGGCTGCCCAGCTTCTGGTGCGGGAACAGTTAGCGCTGGGTCATATTGAACCTTCTAATTCGCCCTGGAATTCTCCCATTTTTGTCATCAAAAAGAAATCTGGCAAATGGCGTTTACTTCAAGACCTACGAAGGGTTAATAGCACTATGGAACTGATGGGAGCCTTGCAGCCAGGATTGCCTTCTCCCATGGCTATTCCGCGGCATGCCCACCTCATAATTATAGATTTAAAAGATTGTTTTTATACTATTCCTCTTGCTCCTCAGGATTGTCCTCGCTTTGCCTTCAGTGTACCCTCTACTAACTTTGCTCAGCCGATGGCTCGATATCACTGGAAAGTACTGCCGCAGGGCATGGCTAATAGCCCAACACTTTGTCAAAAATTCATTGCTGCTGCTCTTTCTACCACACGAACTTCTTTCCCTGATGTATATATATTGCACTATATGGATGATATTCTTCTTGCCCACAGCAATGAGACCAGGTTGCTTGCTGCATACGGTTCCCTTGAAGTCTACCTCACTAACGCTGGACTTTGTATTGCTAAGGAAAAGGTACAAACTTTTCCCCCTTTTTCTTATCTGGGATTTCGCCTAGAACAAACCAGTTTCTATACCCAACCTGTTAAGCTGTCTAGAGATAATTTAGTTACTCTTAATGATTTTCAAAAGCTTCTTGGTGACATTAATTGGCTCCGTCCTCAGCTGCGCTTAACAACAGGACAACTACAGCCCTTATTTAACATTCTTAAAGGCGATCCTCATCCTTCCTCCCCTAGGACCTTGACACCGGAAGGAGAACAGGCACTCCAGCTGGTAGAAACTGCTATTTCCCAACAGCAATCTGGGTACTGTGATTATCAGAAACCCTGGGGACTATATGTCTTGCCCTCCTCTCACTCTCCTACTGGAGTTCTTTTTCAGGAAACCCCCCTGCGCTGGATTCATCTTCCATCATCTCCTTCTCGTGTTTTGACACCCTATCATGTCCTTGTTTCCAAAATTATTGCCAAAGGCCGAACAGAATCTATTCTGTATCTCGGGCGAGAGCCTTCCTTTATTTGTGTTCCTTTTTCTTGTGAACAACAGTCCTGGCTCTTTCAGTTCTCTGACGACTGGGGGTTGGCGCTCGCCAATTATCCTGGGCAAATCATTCAGCATTATCCCCCTAACAAATTGCTACAATTTGCATGTACTCATTCATTTTTGTTTCCTAAGGTTGTTCACCAGAAACCCCTTCCTGATGGAATTACTGTTTTTACAGATGGGTCTTCAAATGGCGTCGCCGGACTTATTATTGATGGGATTCCATATTCCTGTCAAACTTCTTATCAATCGGCACAGGAAGTTGAACTCTTTGCCGTTCTCCGTGCTCTACAACAAGTTCCTAACAGCCTTAATCTTTATTCTGACAGTCATTATGTAGTTCGTGCTCTCACTGTCCTTGAGACAGTGCCTTTTATAGGAGCCGTTAAATCTTCTATCTATGCTTTATTCTCTCATATTCAGCGACTTCTTCAAGCCCGGACGTCACCATGTTTCTTCGGTCACATTCGAGCGCACACTAACCTGCCTGGACCATTAACTTCTGGTAACGCTCTCGCAGATCACGCCACACACAGCATTTATTCTCTTACCCCCATTTCCGCTGCACAAGCTCCTCATGCCCTTCACCATCAAAATAGCCATTCTTTACGTTTGCAATTTGGTATTAGCCGAGAAGCTGCCCGGCAAATAGTTAAAACTTGCCCTACCTGTCCGCAATTCTTTGTGGTTCCTTCCTATGGTGTTAATCCCCGTGGGCTACTGCCTAACGCGCTGTGGCAAATGGATGTCATGCACATTCCCTCTTTTGGAAAACTCAAATATGTGCATGTGACTGTTGACACTTTTTCTGGCTTCCTTTTAGCCTCCCTTCAATCTGGGGAAGCTAGCCGTCACTGCATTCAGCATTGCTTGCGTTGTTTTGCTACCATGGGAATGCCCCGCTGTTTAAAAACTGATAACGGTCCTGGATATACTGGTAAAGCTTTCCAGAGTTTCTGCAGTCGTTTTGGCATCGCACACAAAACCGGTATCCCTTACAACCCCCAGGGGCAAGGTATTGTTGAACGTGCCCATCAAACGTTGAAACATCAACTTAATAAATTAAAAAGGGGGACAGTGTACAGAGACACCCCTACTAACCTTCTTTACCACGCCCTATTCGTTCTGAACTTTTTGACTCTGGACCGCAATGGACGCTCTGCAGCTCAGCGATTTTGGCATCATGATGCGACAAAGGCACGTCCTCTGGTAAAATGGAAGGATCCATTGGATGGCAAATGGTATGGCCCCGATCCTGTGTTAATCTGGGGAAGGGGTCATGTTTGTGTTTTTCCGCAGGATGCCGAAACACCGCGCTGGCTTCCGGAAAGGCTGGTACGCACGGCGGAGGCGATCCCTGACTGCCCAGATGCAACGCTTGACCCTGAGGGAGACTGCCCCGTTGCCGACCAGTCAGCAGCTGAGAACACTGCTGCATGAGGCTCGCATAAATGCCGCTGAATCGTCCTCGTCTTCTCCAACTGCAATTCTTATATCTTTGCTGCTCCTTTTAAATCAGATAGGCTTTGCCACTGCAGACAAATCCTCTGCTTGCCCAGCATTCGGGCCAGGGGTTTATCTCCTTGCTCTGACTGTATCTAGCTCGCTTTTTTCTTCTGAGGGAAACGTCTTCCTGTCATGGGCTCATTCTTATGCTGACTTTCATAACAGCTCCGCCTGCTGGGTTTGCACTGCTATGCCTTTGTCTGTAGTCGATGGGTTTCCTTGGTGGGTATCACCTGTACAACAAATGCATTTTCCTGCAGTCTGTGACTTTTTAATCCAGTATAAGCAATCTCACAGAAGTCTCCTCAATCTAAAAGTCTCTGCCCTTCCTGAGTGTAACGACAGGGGTAATCAGAAGGCGAGCTCCTTGCTACAGTTCAACGTTAATGTGAGTTATAAGGCTGTTGAAGATGCATACCGCACTTATTCTAATACCAGCAAAAATAAGGCTCGTCCAAGTCGGTTTTTTGGAGAGTATTATCAGATCTGGGATGAGTACTTTTGGATGACTCCGGAGAAAGGACAGTTGCTGAGACAAGCAGACATTTGCTGGGAACAACGAGAACATCAACCTCATTTTGGGGGAAAAGACTTTGGAAAAAATTTGTTGAAGCATGTGGGCATTACCCCTATTTCTATGTGTACTCGGGTGATTGATGTAACCTTCCATTGTGATGTTCACCCCCTCTGGCCAGGATCCGATTGGGAAAACAGTCCCGGTATAAGATGGGTGGCTCCTAACGGGACAAAATGGATTTGTGGCTCTAATATTTGGCCCTGGCTTCCCCTTGGTTGGGTGGGACGTTGTAGTCTTGGATTTGTGTTTGCTCCTGGCCGAATCACTCGCTCTTCTATGAAAAACCCCGCTAATCTCCCTCTTTTGAAAGCCCGTTGGTCTCGGTCGGTTTTTCACTGGTATGATTATTTAACTGCTGTTTTTGTTCCTTCCCTTGGTAATGCTGATATCATGGCACATGTAGATGCCCTAACAAATTTCACACAGCAAGCCCTCCTAGATGCCAAAAGAGCTATAGAAGCTTTAAACAAAGAACAAAAACAAATGCGGAAAGCTGTTTTACAAAACCGAATGGCTCTAGATATTCTTACAGCTGCTCAGGGAGGGACCTGTGCTGTTATAAAAGTAGAGTGCTGTGTTTATATTCCTGATTTGTCTTCCAATGTTTCCGATGCTGTTAATGACATGAAAGAGCAAGTGGAGGCTATGCAAGACTCCTCTGTGCCATTTTTGGAACAAGTCAAATCATGGTTTCATACAGATTGGTGGAAAACTTTACTTGTGATTCTGCTTGTAGTTGTATGTGTGCTCTGTTGTGGTCCTTGTATTGTACAATGCTTATCCAATTTTATCACTCGCCAGCTCATGGCATTCACCCGTATTAAAAGGAATGGTTAACTCTTGTCTTACTGCCACCCTACTTCCTGACGCCTCTTTTTGATTGCCCTCACTTATTAGACCTTTATCCAACATTAAAGAAATAAAAAGGGGGAGCTGCGGGGAGCAGTGCGTCTCGGATGCCTGCCCTGGGAGCAGTCCTTGTTTCAAGGAGCCTGTAAAGGCAATTGCCCCCTGTCCCGCCACCCCTTTGACCATGTTGGATAAACATTAACCGTGGGCTAAGGCGGATGGAGGCAGGTGAGAAGGGTCACGGTAGCTTAAGTTTAAGAGAAAAACAAATTTGTTATTACCTTGCCTCTGACGGCCTGAGGGAAAAAGTCATTGTGTAAAAGAACAATTCTTTCTGTAACCATGGGGATATACATTCCTGATGTATTGACTAAAACTTTGTTTGTCCTTGCATATATAAGGAGCACTCTACATAATAAAGCATTGCATTGCTGTTATACACTGCAATCCTCTCGACCCCATCTTTTCTTTCTCCTTTTTTCTAAGCCGACAGACGCCGATTCGTGTCGAACGTTGAATCGTCCGTGCAGGCACGGGCATTCCTTGTCATTTTTATTATAATTTTGAGACATACCTTATTATCAAACAGTGACAAACACTTCAAAACCAAGCTTTCTTACTCTCAGATCCTAGAGAATATCACAACACATCTATGAGCATAAGCAAACTTGACAGAAAAGAAATAACATGGCCCTGGAGTTCTGCATTTTCTTTGTCCTGATGTGGAGTACCACAGGTTATGATGTTTTCCATTCTGTCACTGAATTCAAAGAATAAAAAAGAAAATTAACATAACAAGAATTTAATTTAGGGGAGAAAGGTGTATGGTCCTTCAAAATGTTCCTTATCTAGGTCAGTCAGGACTTTCTAAACTGGGTACTTGATGAGTGAGGTGATATGGAGGTTTAATCAAGTTGTAGAATTGTTTTGTATAGTTGTATACTTGACATCACCAGTTGGTTTACGCCGAAATCAGATTGCTTGTATTCAGTTGAGTTCAGTTCAGGCTCACAGTCGTGTCTGACTCTTTGCGACCCCATGAAACACAGCATGCCAAGCCTCACTGTCCATCACCAACTCCCGAAGTTCACACAAACTCATGTCCACCGTGTCGGTGATGCTATCCAGCCATCTCATTCTCTGTCGTCCCAGTCTCCTTCCGTCCCCAATCTTTCCCAGCGTCAGAGTCTTTTCCAGTGAGTCAATGCGTCGCATGAGGTGGCCAAAGTATTGCAGTTTCAGCTTTAGCATCAGTCCTTCCAATGAACACCCATGATTGATCTCCTTTAGAATGGACTGGTTGGATCTCCTTGCAATACTAGGGACTCTCAAGAGTCTTTTCCAGCACCACATTTCAAAAGCATCAATTTTTCTGCAATCAGCTTTCTTCACAGTCCAACTCTCACATTCATACATGACCACTGGAAAAACCATAGCCTTGACTAGACAGACCTTGGTTGGCAAAGTAATGTCTCAGCTTTTTAAAGTGCTATCTAGTTTGGTATCTAACTTTCCTTCCAAGGAGTAAGTGTCTTTTAGTTTCCTTGCTGCAATCAGCATCCTCAGTGATTTTGGAGTATAAAAAAAATAAATTCTGACACTGTTTCCACTGTTTTCCTATTTCCCATGAAGTGATGGGACCAGATTCCATGATCTTCGTTTTCTGAATATTGAGCTTTAAGACAACCTTTTCACTCTCCTCTTTCACTTTCATGAAGAAGCTTTTGTATTACCTGCAGCCAAAAATTCAGAAGTACTATACAAGTCAGAAAAACAAGACTGGGAGCTGACTTTGCTCATATCATGAACTCCTTATTGCCAAATTCAGTCTGAAATAGAAGAAAGTCGAGAAAACCACAAGAACATTCTGGTATGACCTAAATCAAATCCCTTATGACTATACAGTGGAAGTGAGAAACAGGTTTAAGGGACTATATCTGACACAAATATTGCCCGATGATCTATGGACAGAGTTTTATGACAGTGTATTCAAGACAGAATTCAAGACCATCTGCAAGAAAAGGAAATAAAGAAATAAAAAAGCAAAATATCTCTATATGGAGGCCTTACAACTGGCTGTGAAAAGACAGGAAGCAAAAAGCAAATGGAAAAAGGAAAGATAGACCCTTTTGAATGCAGAGCTCCAAATAAAAGCAAGGAGAGATAAGAAATACTTCCACAGTGATCAGTGAAAATAAATAGAAGAAAACAATAGAATAGGAAAGAATAGAGATCCCTTCAAGAAACTAGAGATAACTAGGGAATATTTTATGCAAAGATGGTATCAAGAAAAGACAGAAATTGTAGGGCCCTAACAGAAGCAGAAGATATTAAGAAGAGGTGGCAAGAATACACAGAAAGACTGTATAAAAAATAAATAAATAAATAAACACTTCATGACCCAGATAATCACGATGGTGCTATTACTCACCTAGAGCCAGATATCCTGGAAAGTGAAGTCAAGTGGACCTTACGAAGCATCATTAAAACAAAGATACTGGAGATGATGGAATTACATTTGAACTATTTCAAATCCTGAAAAATGATGCTGTGAAATTGATGCACGCAATATGCCGGCAAACTTTCAAAACTCAGCAGTGGACACAGGGCTGGAAAAGGTCAGATTTCACTCCAATCTCAAAGAAAGGCAATCCCAAAAAATGCTGAACTACAACAAAATTGCATTCATCTAACACACTACAGCCAGGCATCAGTAACATGGGAACTGTGAACTTCCAGATGTTCAAGGTGGAATTAGAAAAGGCAGAGGAACTAGAGATCAAATGGCCAACATCCACTCGGTTTTTGAAAGAGCAAGAGAATTCCAGGAAATCATCTTTTTCTGCTTTATTGACTATGCCAAAGCCTTTGAATTATGGATCACAATGAAACGTGGAAAATTCTTTAAAATATGGGAATACCAGACCATCTGACCTGCATATGGAGAAACCTGTCTGAAGGTCAGGAAGCAATATATAGAACTGGACATGGGACAAGAGATTGGTTCCAAATAGGAAAAGGAGTAAATCAAAGCTGTATACTGTCACCCTGCTTATTTAACTTATATGTAAATTACATCATAAGAAACACTGGGCTGTAGGAAACACAAGCTGGAATCAAGATTGCAGGGAGAAATATCAATAACCTCAGATATGCAGATGACACCACGCTTATGGCAGAAAGTGAAGAAGAATTAATAACCTCTTAATGAACGTGAAAGAGGAGAATAAAAAGTTGGCTTCAAGCACAACACTCAGAAACTGGTCCCATCACTTCATGGCAAATAGGTGGGGAAACAGTGGAAACAGAGGCTGACTTTAGTTTTCTAGGTTCCAAAATCACTGCAGAAGGTGATTGCAGCCATGAAATTAAAAGACGCTTACTTCTTTGAAGGAAAGTTATAACCAATCTAGACAGGATATTAAAAAGCAGAGAATTACTTTGCCAACCATGGTATGCCTGCTATGGTTTTTCCAGTAGTCATGCATGGATCTGAGAGTTGGACTATAAAGAAACTTGAGTGCAGAAAAATTGATGCTTTTGAACTGTGGTGTTGGAGATTATTGAGAGTCCCTTGGACTTCCAGGAAATTCGACCAGTTCATCCTAAAGGAGCTCTGTCTTGGTTGTGCATTTTAAGGACTGATGTTAAAGCTGAAACTGTAGTTCTTTGGCCATCAGATGTGAAAAGCTGACTCATTTGAAAAGACCATAATGCTGGGGAAGATTGAGAGCAAGAGGAGAAGGGGATGACAGAGGATTAGATGGTTAGGGGGTATCATCGACTCATTGGACATGGGTTTGGGTGGACTGAAGTTATTGGTGATAGGAAGGCCAGGCGTGCTGCCATTCATGGGGTCAAAAAGAGTCAGACTAAGCAATTGAACTGAACTGAGCTGATAGTTGATTTGAGAGAGATACCTTTAAACTGGATGCCTTAATAAAATTCAGATTTTCTTGTACCTACAGCCATCATGGGAATGTAATTCAACATATCAGTATAACCGGTTAAAGATTTTGTAAAGCTTGAATTCCTGTGAATGAAGAACTATTGTTTTTTTAAATAAATAAGTAAAGGAGATTTAAAAGAGCACATAGACTGCCATTCATCCATAATATATGGCAACAGGTAAAAGACGTTGTGTGACAAATACAATGAATATTTGAAAAAAATCAATGCAATAGAATTAAGTACAAAAAAAGAAAAAACACTCTAATATATAAAATACACAAGTACATAGTATGGGTCAACTAGACAGAGTTGATTGTTGATGGTTCTGCCCCACCTCTTTTCAGGTAAATTTTTTTGGGGAAAATTTTTCAACCATTAGACATGCACATATGCAGCAAAATATAATGTACACTCAGTTTTATTTTTATTGCTGTTTTCTTCATAAGTGTGTTATGAATTTGAATGTAATATTCTGAGATTTGCACTGCATTTGTCATTAAGGTGTATACATTTACAGTTCTACTTTTGCCTTCCAAGATAATGTAAGATACATTAAGAATAATGATGTTTATAAAAAAGTTAATATACTTTTAAAGCTTAATTTTTTTTAGAGTATACTTTCTTTCCTTTATTTTGTTAATTTTTCTCCTAAAGAAAAACTAGGGAATACTGCAGTTCTTCACGTCATAAAGACTAGTAAACGAGATAGTGAATAAATAGCAACCATATATCTATCTCCATGTTTTTGACTTCTATCTAAATCTGGTCACCACAGTGCATTAAGACTTCCCTGTCCAGTGGTCATGTATGGATGTGAGAGTAGGACTGTGAAGAAAGCTCATCGCAGAAAAATTGATGCTTTTGAACGGTGGTGCTGGAGAAGACTCTTGAGAGTCCCTTGGACTGCAAGGATATCCAACCAGTCCATTCTAAAGGAGATCAATCCTGGGTGTTCATTGGAAGGACTGATGCTAAAGCTGAAACTCCCATACTTTGGCCACCTCATGCGACGCATTGACTCACTGGAAAAGACTCTAATGCTGGGAGAAATTGGGGGTGGGAGGATACGGGAAAGATAGAGAATGAGATGGCTGGATGGCATCACCGACTCGATGGACATGAGTTTGAGTGAACTCCGGGTGTTGATGATGGAGACCTGGCGTGTTGTGATTCATGGGGTCGCAAGGAGTTAGACACGACTGAGGGACTGAACAGTACTAAACGGTGCTCCACGTATAGATCAGAAGTATATCTGAGTCTGTTGTAATCTCCTAATTCCTAACACCACCAGGCATTTCATCCTTGATAACCGTATATTTCTTCTCCATTACCGTGTCCCTATATGCTTCTCATAAAGAATCATCTATTACGGTTTTACCTAGATCCCACATATTTGTGTTAATATGTGATATTTATTTTCCTCTTTTGACTTAGCTTCATTGCATCTGACACTGTCTCTGCCCTTCTATATCTATACAATTTACCTGATTTCATTCCATCTTTAGACTCGGGGATGTATGTACAAACCCATTTTATCCATTCCTGTCTAGATGAATGGATATTTCTGTTGCTTCCATGTCCTGATACTGAAAATATTGCTGCCATCAATATTGAGGTTGTGCATCATTTGGAATTATGATTTTCCTCATGAAAATTAATGACAATTATTGGAATTTCTTGATCATATGGTAGCTTCATTCTTATTTTTAAGAGATTCCCTATATTCTTCTCCATTTTAATCTATCAATGTGCTTTCCTAACAAAAGTACAGGATTGTTCTGCTTACTCAGCACCCTCTCCAGTATTTTTTGTGTGGATTTTTTTCTTTGATAATGGTTATTCAGACAAATTTGTGTTGATACAACCATTGAAGACTTTATTTCCCTTTCTCTCACACTTAGTGATGCTGATCTTTACAAATGTTATTGGACATCTGTATGTCTTTTAGGAGAAATGTCTATTTCATCATCTGTTCATTTGTTCCAATTGGGCTGTTCCTTTTTCTGTTATTAAGCCACATGAGCTGCTTCCATATGTTGGAGACTCTTCTTTTGTCATTATCTTCAGTTGCAAATGTTTTTCCCATAATGAGACTTCATTTCTGTCTTGCTTATTGGTTTCCTGTGCAAAATGTCTAATTTTAGTTATATCTCTTTATATATTTTTGGTTTTATTTTCATTACCCAATGAGGTAGGTCAAAAAAAAAAATGCTGCTGCATTTCATGTCACAATATATTTTACCTATGCTTTCCTCAAATATTATTGATTTACAGTTTCTGGCCTTATATGTAGATCTTTAAACTATCTGGAATTTGTCCTATCCTATGGTGCTAAGGAAAGACTAAATGTGATCCACTGGTGGAGGGAATGCAAATCACCCCGTGATACTTGCTACGGGACCTCTATGAACTGTATAAAAAAGACAACAATGTGTGACACCAAAAAATTAGTCTATCAGGATGGTTCAGTTCAGTTCAGTTCAGTTGATTCACCCAGTCGTGTCCGACTCTTTGCGACCCCATGAATCACAGCACTCCAGGCCTCCCTGTCCATCACCAACTCCAAGACTTCACTCAAACTCATGTCCATTGAGTCGGTGATGCTATCCAGCCATCTCATTCTTTGTTGTCCCCTTCTCCTCCCACCTCCAATCCCTCCCAGAATCAGAGTCTTTTCCAGTGAGTCAACTCTTCTCATGAGGTGGCCAAAATATTGGAGTTTCAGCGTTAGCATCAGTCCTTCCAATGAACACACAGGATTGATCTCCTTTAGAATGGACTGGTTGGATCTCCTTGCAGTCCAAGTGACACTCAAGAGTCTTCTCCAGCACCACAGTTCAAAAGCATCAATTCTTCCGTGATCAGCTTTCTTCAGAGTCCAACTCTCACATCCATACATAACCACGGGATAAACCATAGCCTTGACTAGACGGACCTTTGTTAGCAAACTGATGTCTCTGCTTTTTAATATGCTATCGAGGTTGGTCATAACTTTCCTTCCAAACAGTAAGCGTCTTTTAATTTCCTGGCTGCAATCAGCATCTGCAGTGATTTTGGAAAGCAAAAAAATAAAGTCTGACACTGTTTCCATTGTTTCCCCATCTATTTCCCATGAAGTGATTGGACCAGATGCCATGATCTTCGTTTTCTTAATGTTGAGTTTCAAGCCAAATATTTCACACTCCTTTCACTTTCATCAAGAGGCTTTTGATTTCCTCTTCACTTTCTGGCATAAGGGTGGTGTCATCTGCAAATCTGAGGTTATTGATATTTTGCCTGGCAATCTTGATTCCAGCACAGCGTTCCTCATGATGTACTCTGCGTATAAGTTAAATAAGCAGTGTGACAATATACAACCTTGATGTACTCCTTTTTCCTATTTGGAACCAGTCTGTTTTTCCATGTCCAGTTCTAACCGTTGCTTCCTGACCTGCATAAAGTTTTCTCAAGAGGCAAATCAGGTGGTCTCATGTAACAATCTCTTTCAGAATGTTACACAGTTTATTGTGATCCACACAGTCAAAGGCTTTGGCATAGTCAATGAAGCAGAAATAGATGTTTTTCTGGAACTCTCTTGCGTTCTCCATGATCCAGCCGATGTTGGCAATTTGATCTCTGGTTTCTCTGCCTTTTCTAAAACCTGCTTGAACATCTGGAAGTTCACAGTTCACATATTACTGAAGACTGACTTGGAGAATTTTGAGAATGACTTTACTAACGTGTGAGATGAGTGCAATTGTGCAGTGGATTGAGCATTCTTTGGCATTCCCTTTCTTTGAGATTGGAATGAAAACTGATCTTTTCCAGTCCTGTGGCCACAGCTGAGTTTTCTAAATTTGCTGGCATATTGAGTGCAGCACTTTCACAGCATCATCTTTCAGGATTTGAAATACCTCAATTGTAATTCCATCACCTCCACTAGCTTTGTTCATAGTGATGCTTTCTAAGGCCCGCTTGACTTCACATTCTAAGATGTCTGGCTCTAGGTGAGTGATCACGCCATCGTGTTTATCTTCATTGTGAAGATATTTTTTGTACAGTTCTTCTGTGTATTCTTGACACCTCCTCTTTATATCTTCTGCTTCTGTTAGGTCCATACCATTTCTGTCCTTTATCAAGCCCATTTTTGCATGAAACGTTCCCTTGATATCTCTAATTTTCTTGAAAAGGTTTCTTGCTTTTCCTATTCTGTTGTTTTCCTCTTCCTCTTCTTTGCATTGATCACTGAGGAAGGCTTTCATATCTCTCCTTGCTATTCTTTGGAACTCTGCATTCAGATGCTTATATCTTTCCTTTTCTCCTTTGCTTTTCGCTTCTCTTCTTTTCACAGCTATTTGTAAGCCCTCCTCCGACAGCCATTTTGTTATTTTACATTTCTTTTCAATGGGGATGATCTTGGTCCCTGTCTCCTCTACAATGTCACAAAACTCCGTCCATAGTTCCTCAGGCTCTCTATCTATCAGATCTAGTCCCTTAAATCTATTTCTCACTTTGTCTGTATAATTATAAGGGATTTGATTTAGGTCATATCTGAATAATCTAGTGGTGTGCCCTACTTTCTTCAATTTAAGTCTGAATTTGTCAGTTCAGACTTAAAGGAGTTCATAATCTGAGTCACAGTCAGCTCCTGGTCTTGTTTTTGCTAACTGTATAGAGCTTCTCCATCTTTGGCTGCAAAAAATATAATCAATCTGACTTCGGTGTTGAACATCTGGTGATGTCCATGTGTATAGTCTTCTCTTGTGTTGTTGGAAGAGGGTGTTTGCGATGACCAGTGCGTTCTATTGGCAATACTCTATTAGACTTTGTCCTGCTTCATTTCGTGCTTCAAGACCAAATTTGCTGTTACTCTAGGTGTTGCTTGACTTCCTACTTTTGCATTCCAGTCCCCTATTATGAAAAGGACATCTTTTTTGGGTACGTGCCTAATATGCTAGTTGGGAGGAGCGGAGGTTAGTAACTAACTTTTACAGAAAAGAGTAAGTGGTTGCCATAAAGTGGAAATAAACCTCATTTTATATGTCTAGCGATGAAATTAAAACAGAAGGCTGTAAAGAACAGTATTGCAAGGTAACCTAGAACGTTAAATCCATGAACAATTTAAATTGAATGACGTATAACAGGAGATGGCAACAGCTAACTTATTGGAAAATATCCTGATTCTGGGAAAGATTGAAAGCAGCAGGAGAAGGGGGAAACAGGGATGAGATGATTGGATGGCATCACCTATGCAATGGGTATGAACTCGGGAAAACTCCAAGAGGTGGTGAGGGACAGGAAGGACTGTTATGCTGCAGTTCATGGCATCCCAAAAAGTCAGACACGACTCAGCCACAGAAGAATAACCAGGTCGTTTTCTAACTGTATTCTAATACTTTTAGCTGTCCGGATTTTCCAGCTTACCTTGTCAAATATATTATCTTCTTTCCATTGCATATTGTTGCCTTCTTTGTCAAAGATTAGGTGATCATTTGGGCAAGAGATTAGTTTAGGGTTTTCTATATGTTCCATTGGCTTTAATCCCAATATTGTGCTAATTGCACGCCATGTTCATAACTATATGGTTGTTGTATAGACTGAAGTGTGGAGTCCTAAAACTCAGTTTTTCTTTCTCAAGTTTGCATGGTTATTCAAAATCTTTGTGTTTCCATCAAGTTGTAAAGATTTTTTTTTTTTTGGTTCTATTCTGTGAAAAATGTCATTGATAATTTATTAGGGATGACACTGAATTTTTAAATTCCTTTTGTATTGTATTCATTTTCACATATTGATTTTTACAATCCAAAGTATAGTATAGCTCTCATTCCATTTCTGTTAGCTTTTTAAAAATATTAATTTATCTATTTTATTTGGAGGCAGATTACCTTAAAATATTGTAGTGTTTTAGCCATACATTGACATGAATCAACCATGGGTGTACATGTGTTCCCCATCCTGAACCCCCTCCAACTTCCCTCTTCTTCCCATCCGTCAGAGTCATTCCAGTACACCAGACCTGAGCACCCTGTCTCATGCATCAAACCTGGATTAGTGATCTATTTCATGTATGGTACATACACTTTTCAATGCTATTCTCTCAAATCATTCCACCCTCGCCTGCTCCCACTGAGCCCAAAAGCCTGTTTTTTATATCTGTGTGATGCTAAAGCTGAAACTGCAATACTTTGGCCATCTCATGCGACGAGTTGACTCACTGGAAAAGACTCTGATGCTAGGAAAGGTTGGGGGCGGAAGGAGAAGGAGACAACAGAGAATGAGATGGCTGGATGGCATCACCCACTCTGTGGACATGAGTTTGAGTGAACTCCGGGAGTTGGTCATGGATAGGGAGGCCTGGCGTGCTGTGATTCATGGGGTGGCGGAGAGTCGGACATGCCTGAGCGACTGAACTGAACGGAACTCAACTGAATCTTGTGCAGTCTCAAATACAGGGCCATTGTTACCATTTTTCTAAATTCTATATGTGTTAATATTCTGTATTGGTGGTTTTCTCTCTGAGTTAGTTTACTCTGTATAATAGGCTCCAGTTTCATCCACCTCACTAGAACTGATTCAAATGCATTCTTTTTAATAGCTGAGTAATATTCCATTGTGTATATATACCAAAGCTTTCTTATCCATTCATCTACCATTGGCTATCTCGGTTGCTTCCAAGTCCTGTCGGTTGTAAGCAGTGCTGCAATGAACATTGGGGTAAACATCTCTTTCTCAATTCTGGTTTCCTCAGTGTTTCCCCAGCAATGGGATTGCTCTGTCCTATAGCAGCACTATTTTTCCAGTTTTTTTAAGGATTCTCCACCCTGTTCTCCATAGTGACTGTACTAGTTTTCATTCCCAGCAACAGTGTAAGAGGGCTCCCTTTTCTCTGCACCCTCTCCAAAGAATGTGACATCTTTTATTTGGCTCATCCATACCTTATTCTTTCCGGCACAATACTCCTTTTTCTGTTTAGGCAGGATTATTCCCAAGTATTTTATTTTTCCTGTTACAATGGTGAATCAGATTATTTCCTTAATTTTTGTTTTTGGTTTTCTTTTGTTATTTATAGGAATGAAGGAGATTTCTTCCTGTTTATTTTTTATCCAACAACTTCCCTAAAATCATTGTTATTAATTTTCTGTTGCCATCTTAGGATTCTCTGACACAATAACTAATGTCAAAAAAAAAAATGTGACAGTTTTACCACTTCTTTTTCAGTTTGCTGGTAATTTTTTCTTCTTCTTCTTCTTCACTGATTGTTGTAGCTAGGAGTCCCAAGATTAGGCTGAATAACAGTGGTGAAAGTCGCAAACTTTGTCTTTTTCATGACCTTAGGAAACATGTTTTCACTTTTCACCTAGGAGAAGCATTTTAGTGTTGGGTTTATCCATACATGGCCTTTATTAATTTGAAGATGATCATCTCTGTTCCCACTTCCTGTTCAGCCTTTTACATAAATAAGTGTTTAATTGTGTCAAAGGTGCTTTCTGCATCTATATTTTAGATGTGATCAAGAGTTCTGTTTGGAAAGTTTTGTTATCTTTCAGTGTTCTTTTCTCCTCTAGCCACCTGATGCAAAGTGTTGTCTCATTAGAGAATGCTGTGATACTGGGAAAATTTGAAGTAAAAAGAGAAGTGGGTAGCAGATGATGAGAGGGTTAGATAGCATCACCAACTCTATGGACATGAATCTGAACAAATTCTAGGAGATAGGGAATGTAAGACTGATGGGACACATTCCATGGGGTGGCAAAGGGATGGGCATGAATAACTGACTGAACAACAATACCAAAACATTCTTTCCTGTTATTAGCAGTAATAGTTATTCATGACTACTTCATTTTCTCTTCCACCGTACCCTATTTATATCTATTGCACTAATTTCACCACATAACATGCAAAGATTCAGCCAGATTTGCTGTCATTATTGTCCCCCAAGTGGTCCAAAATTTATGTGATTTCTCAACTACACATGATCCAGTGGTCTCCTAGCCATTCTCCAGCATCCATTTATGTTCCTCAAAAACTCTCTATCTTGCTATAGCCAGAGAAAATTGTCACTCACTAACTAAGTCATGCGCTAGACAGCAAGTTCTTGAGAATAAATACCCTTTCAGGATTCTGTATTCTAACTTTGTCACAGTCTTCACATTGTTCGTTTGTCCCATTTCTTCAGTCACACTGAAATTTCAGTCTGTTTTCTGTTTTTCTCAGTCTCATTATCTGTGCAAACACTGTTCTCTTTTCCTTAATTTTTCTTTTTAATTAATGTCTGTGAGATCTTATTTTAAATTTCTCAGGAAGTTCTTTTTCACTTTACAAATCATTTTGTGCTTTTAACTTTAGATTGACCTTTTCCATAAGCTTTAATAGCCTGTCCTCTCCAAAAGGAATAAATTTTGACAACCCGCATCTATTTTTGCTGTGATTCTACTCGCCTCTATTCAGGCGTAAAGGATTTTATTTTAATAATACAACTTGAATTTGATGTGCACCTTAGTCACTGAATCATGCCCAACTCTGCAAACTCATTGACTGCAGCCCAACAAACTCGTCTGCCCATGGACGTTTCCAGGCAAAGATATTGGAGTGGATTGCCACTTCCTTCTCAAGGGCAGCAAGAATACTGGATCTATTAAATATAATTTTTCAGCTTATAAATTCTGAATTTGCAGAAAGAATTCACCGGAAAGGAAAAGAGTATCTTGATTGCAAGTTAAAATCACCAACTTTTGTTGTCTATCGCACAATCAGGTTAAATAAAAGTCATTAGCTTATCTGAAAAGCATATTTTTCCATTTTTAATATGGCTAAGAATATATAAAGAAAAGTAAAAAGAAATAGCAAATAATGGCATTTCTCTTCAAGAGAAATGGAGACTAGAATATGAATCTTTCTCACTTTATTTTTCTTGGTGAATGTTATTTGGCATTCCCAGTGGTAACTTTTCATCAAGGTCCCTTAAATCATGGTCCATACTTGTTTTTCAAGTGAATTATTGGTGAGGATTTTCAGGAGAAATGAAATGAGGTAAGCAAGATACAGCAGAGTGAAACTAAATCTAATCTCAAATGGAGGCGAAATTGCACTGGGTGCAGAATTTTCTACATCAAATGTGTAATTGTGTATATTTTACATATGAAATGCCTAGTGCAGATTTTCATCTTCATATGCAGAATTCTTGATACATCATGTATGAAAATCTGAATGAATGTTTCCTGACAACACATGAAACTTTGCATATTTGAAATGCATGAATTCTTCAATATCCGCAAATCAAACAATGTAATACACCACATTAACAAAATGAAAAATAAAAACCATATAATTATCTCAATAGATGCAGAGAAAGCCTTTGACAAAATTCAGCATCCATTTATGATCAAATCCCCAAGACGTAAAACTCTTAGTGTTTGAAGATGACCTGATCCTCTACACAGAAAACCCTTAAGAATCTACCAGAAAATTGCTAGAGCTAATCAAAGTAAACAGTAAAGTCTCAGGATATAAAATCAGCACACAAAAATCTCTTGCATTCCTATACACTAATAATGAGAAAATAGAGAAAATAAGGAAATAATTCCATTCACCACAGCGACAGAAAAAATAAAATACTTAGGAATATATCTACCTAAAGAAACAAAAAACCCTATATATAGAAAACTAAAAAACCCTGGTGATAGAAATCAGAGAGGACACTAATAGATGGAGAAATATACCCTGTTCATGGATTGGAAGAATAAATATTGTGAAAATGAATATATTACCCAAAGTAATGTATAGGTTCAATGTAATCCCTATTAAGCTACCAACAGTATTTTTCACAGAGCTAGAACAAATAATTTTACTATTTGTATGGAAATACAAAAAACGTCGAATAGCCAAAGCAATCTTGAGAAAGAAGAATGGAACTGGGGTAATCAATGTGCCGGACTTCAGGCTCTACTACAAAGCCACAGTCATCAATACAGTATGGTACTGGCATAAAGACAGAAATATAGATCAATGGAACAAAATAGAAAGCCCAAAGATAAATCTATGCACCTAGGGACACCTTATCTTTGACAAAGGAGGCAAGAATATTCAATGGAGAAAAGACAATCTACTTAAAAAGTGGTACTGGGAAAACTGGCCAATCACTTGTAAAAGAATGAAACTAGACCACTCCCTAACACCGTATACAAAAATAAACTAAAAATGGATTAAAGATCTAAATGTAAGACCAGAAACTATAAAACTCCTAGAGGAGAACATAGGCAAAACACCCTACGACATATTTCACATCAGGATCCTCCATGACCCACCTCCCAGAATATTGGAAATAAAAGCAAAAATAAACAAATAAGACCTAATGAAAATTAATAGCTTCTGCACAGCAAAGGAAACTATAAGCAAGGTGAAAAGACACCTTCAGAATGGGAGAAAATAATAGCAAATGAAGCAACTGACAATTAATCTGAAACATATGCAAACAATTCCTGAGCTCAATTCCAGAAAAATAAATGGCCTAATCAAAACATGAGCCAAAGAACTAAAGAGACATTTCTCCAAATAAGACATACAGATGGCTAACAAACATATGAAAAGATGCTGAACATCACTCATAATCAGAGAAATGCAAATCAAATCCACAATGAGGTACCATTTCACTCCAGTCAGAATGGCTGCTATCCAAGGGTCTACAAGCAAAAAATGCTGCAGAGGGTGTGGAGAAAAGGCAACCCTCTTACACTGTTGGTGGGAATGCAAACTAGTGCAACCACTATGGAGAACAGTGTGGAGATTCCTTAAAAAACTGGAAATAGAACTTCCATACGTCCCAGCAATTGCACTCCTGGGCATTCACACCGAGGAAACCAGAATTGAAAGATACACATGTACTCCAATGTTGATCGCAACACTGTGTATAAAAGTCAGGACATGGAGGCAACCTGGATGTCCATCTGCAGATAAATGGATAAGAAAGTTGTGGTACATATGCACTATGAAGTATTACTCAGACGTTAAAAAGAATGCATTTGGATGAGTTCTAATGAGGTGGATGAAACTGGAGCCTATTATATAGAGTGAAGTAAGCCAGAATGAAAAACATCATTACAGTATACTAATGCATATATTGGAGAAGGAAACAGTAACCCACTCTGGTATTCTTACCTGGAGAATCCCATGGACAGAGAAGCCTGGTAGGCTACGGTCCATGGGGTCGGAAAGAGTCGGACACGACTGAGCGACGGAACGGAACGGAATGCATATATATGGCATTCAGAAAGATTATAGTGATAACCCTGTATAGGAGACAGCAAAAGAGACACAGATGTATAGAACCGTCTTTTGGACTCTGTGGGAGAGGGCGAGGGTGGGATGATTTTGGAGAATGGCATTGAAACATGTATATTATCATATGTGAAACGAATCGCCTGTCCCGGTTCGATGCATGAAAGAGGATGCTCGGGGCTGATGCACTGAGATGAACCAGAAAAATGAGATGGGGAGGGATGTGGGAGGAGAGTTCAAGATGGGGAACACATGCATACCAGGGGCAGATTCAAGTCAAAGTATGGGAAAACCAATACAATAATATAAGGTAAAAAAATAAATAAAATAAAACTAAATTAAAAAAATATATAGTGTATTCCAGATAGTTAGATTTTCACATGTGTAATAATGAAAAATCCATATTTCTCGTTAGAATTTTATTGCCCAGATTTGGTATATGAAATATAGAAAAGTACACATCACATGTCGGAATATCTTCGAGCGGATGTTCATATGTGAAATACAGAGTATTCCATACTTCATTATGGAAATTATGAGACTCCATTTTCAATATGAAATGCGGATGATTCCCAATTTCACCTAAGAAAATCTGTGATTACATTGCCATTTGTCATATGCAGAGAAAACCATATTGCATAATATTCTGCACTAGGATTTTCATATGTGTACAGAGAGAATATCATATTTCATATAGGAATTATTGAACTTAGATTAACACACATGAACAGAGAAAATTCCATTATCCAGAGACCGCTAGTCACTCCCAGTTTTCCAAATGTGAAATATAAGGATTCTACCTTTCACGTTGGAAAATCATCACCAAGATTTTTTTTTTTAATGTGGAATGTAAAAAATTCTACATTTCAAGAAGGAACATTTTTACACAATGTTCATCATACAGGAGAATCAGATAGTTGCTTTTCTTATGTGAATATCAACATAAAATTTTGTATGTAAAAATATAGAAAAATGTCATGCTGTACACAGAGTTGAATTTGGGATGACTGATTTTAGAGTTTTGCCTGGGAAATATAAACATTTCCAAATTTCACCTATTTTTTTTTTTTGCCTAAATTTTCATATGTGAAATACTAAGAATGTTATAGGTCACGGAGGAAAAGAGAATCCTACCCACGTTTTAAATGTGAAAGAGTATTCCATTTTTCATGTAGGATAAGGTGTGTCCAGATTCTCACACGTTAGTTATACACAAGGATGTTATATTTCTTGTTCAACAAAAACACTATGCCCAGAATTTTATATTTTGAATGTAGAAAATGTCATGTTTCAGTAAAGAATGTGTCCCCAGATTTTCTCGTGCAAAACATAGAGAAGTCTATCTATTTTATACTTTGGCCACCTCATGCAACGCGTTGATTCACTGGAAAAGAGTCTGATGCTAGGAGGGATTGGGGGTAGGAGTAGACGGGGACGACAGAGAATGAGATGGCTGGATGGCATCACCGACTCGATGGACATGAGTTTGAGTAAACTCCGGGAGTTGGTGATGGACAGGGAGGCCTGGCGTGCTGTGGTTCATGGGGTTGCAAAGAGTCGGACACAGCTGAGCGACTGAACCGAACTGAACTGAAAGGTATTTGTGTCCAGGTTTTCTTACGCTAAACACAGAGATTTCCATATTTCATGTAGGAAAATCAGAGTGCAGCTTTTCATGTGTCACGTTGAAAAGTCTGCATATTTCATGTAAGATAAGATATCTTCACAATTTCATATGTGAAACATACAGTATTCCATATTTCAGGGAGAAAATCTGATACCCAGTTATTCATATTTGAAATGTAGAGAATTCAATATTCTGTGTTAAAATTGAAGCTCCGTTGTTCATATATCATGCACAGAAAATTCCAAACTTATGTTAATAAATGTTGTGTTCAACTTTTCAAATGTGAAATAGTGTTTATTCCATAATTCGTTAGAATAATATTCTCTCTGCACTCAGATTACCAAATTAAAAATATAGGAATGTCACACTTCATGCTTGAAAATATGAAGTTATATTTTCATATGCAAAATATCAAAGGTCCATAACATATGTATGAATATTTTTGTGCAGTCCTGTTTATAAACATTCAGATTTTCTAATTACATGTTTGAGAATGTATCCACATGTTCTCCTATTTAAGAAAAACACAGACACACAAAACTCTATTTCAGGTCTCAACAGTGAACTTATAATGCAACATGTGAAATTCACAGTTCCTATTTCAGATAAAAAATCACGAGCCTTTCTTTGTCCAAATATGCGAAGTTTCACCTGTTGTCAGAAAATATTCATTCAGGTTTTTCATATTTGATAAATCGAGAATTCCAAATATGAAGATGAAAACCTGCACTAGTATGCTTGTTTGTAAAATATAAGTATTTACACAGGAGTTGGTGATGGACCGGGAGGCCTGGCGTGCTGTGATTCATGGGGTCGCAAAGAGTCAGACACGACTGAGCAACTGAACTGACCTGAACTGAACTGACACATTTGATGTAGAAATTCTACACCCAGTGCCATTTTGCCTCCAACTGAGATTGGATTTAGTTTCACTCTGCTGTATCTTGCTTCCCTCACTCCGTTCTCCTGAAAATCCTCATCAATAATTCACTTGAAAAACAACTATGGACCTGAATTTAAGGGATCTTGAAGAAAATTTACCACTAGTAATGCCAAATAACATTCACCAAGAAAAAGAAAGTGAGAAAGATTCATATTCTAGCCTCAATTTGTCTTGAAGAGAAATGCCATTATTTGCCTTTATTTACTATATATGATATAGATCTCTGAGCTTTCTTTTTGCTTTTTTTAAAAATATATTCCTTAGTCATATTAATAATTGAAAAATATGCTTTTCAGAGAAGCTGATGATGTTTTCTTTACCTGATTTTGGGACAGACAACAAAAGTTGGTGATTTTAGCTTGCAATCAATATACTTTTTTTTCTTTGGAGGGAATTAACTCTTCAAGTTCAGAATTTATTAAATTTATCAGTTAAAATTTTGATTTCTTATTAGTTCCACTGTTCATGTTTTCCAGGAGAAGGAAATGCAAACCACTCCAGTATCTTTGCATGGAAAAGTCCATGGATAGATGAGCCTGATGGGCTGCAGTTCATGACGTTGCAGATTTGGGCATGACTCAGTGACCAATTTGCACACCCATTCAGATTGGATTATTCAAATACAATCCTTTATGCCTGAATACAGGCGAGTAAATCACAAGCTAAAATAGATATGGGTTGTCATAATTTATTCCTTATGGAGAGGACAGTCTATCAAAGCTCGTCAATCAGGTTAATCTAAATTTAAAATCTCAAAATGATCTGTAAAGTGAAAAAAAGTTTCAGAGGAATTTAAAATAAAATCTCACAGATATTAATCATAAAAGGAAAATTAAATAAGACAGAAGAACCATCTCTGCACAGACAGTGAGACTGAGAAGAACAGAACACAGCCTGAAACTTCAGTGTGATTGAAGAAATGGGACAAACGAACAATGTGAAGACTGAGACAAAGTTAGAATACAGAATCCTGAAAGGGTATTCATTCTCAAGAACTTGCTTTCTAGAGCATGACTTAGCTAGTAAGTGACAATTTTATCTGGATATAGCAAGATAGAGAGTTTCTGAGGAACATAAATGGATGCTGGAGAATGGCCAGGAGACCACTGGATCATGTGTAGTTGAGAAATCACATAAATTTTGGACCATTTGGGGGACAATAATGACAGCAAATCTGCCTGAATCTTTGCATGGTATGTGGTGAAATTAGTGCAACTGAGATATAGATAGGGTATGGTGGGATAGAAAATGAAGTAGTCACTAATAACTACTACTGTCAATAACAGGAAAGAATGTTTTGGTATTGTTGTTCAGTCAGTTATTCATGCCCATCCCTTTGTCACCCCATGGACTGTGTCCCATCAGTCTTACATTCCCTATCTCCCAGAATTTGTTCAGAGTCATGTCATAGGGTTTGTGATGCTATCTAACCCTCTCATCATCTGCTACCCACTTCTCTTTTTACCTTCAAATTTTCCCAGTATCAGAGCATTCTCTAATGAGACAACACTTTGCATCAGGTGGCCAGAGGAGAAAAGCCCAATGAAAGATAATAAACTTTTCCAAGGAGAGGTCTTGAACACATCTAAAATACAGATACAGAAAACACTTTTGACAAAATTAAGGACTCATTTATGATAAAAGCTGTACAGGAAGTAGGAACAGAAAGGATCATTTTCAACTTAATAAAGACCATGTATGAATAAACCGAGCACTACGATGTTTCTCAGAGGTGGAACCTGAAAGCATGTTTCCTAAGATTGTGAAAAAGACAAAATTTGCCACTCTCATCACTGTTATTCAACTAATCTTGGGACTCTTAGCTACAGCAATCAGTGAAGGAAAATAAATTACCAGCAAACTGAAAATCAAGAGGTAAAACCGGCACTGTTTGCTGACAGAAGTTACTGTTTCAGAGACTCCTAAGATTGCACCAGAAAATTAATAGACAATGACTTTACGGAAGTTGTCGGGAAAAGAAATAAACAGGAAGAAATCTCCTGCATGATTGTAAATGACCAGAGAAAACCAAAACCAAAAATTAAGGAAACAATCTCATTCACCATTGTAACAAGAAAAATAAAATCCTTGGGAATCAGCCTACCTAACCAGAGAAAAGACTCGTAGCCCGAAAAGAATAAGGTATGGATGAGACAAATCAGAAATGACACAAATGGAATGAGAGATATACTATTCTTTGGACTATAAAAATCAATATGTGAAAATGGCTACACTAAAAAGAAGAGTTTACAGATGCAATGTCTTCACGATTAAATTACCAATGACATTTTCCACAGAAATAGAAAAACAACAACAAGAAAAACTTTACAACGTGATGGAAACACAAAGACTGATTAACCAGGCAAACTGAAAATAGAAAAACTGAGCTGCAGGACTCAGGTTTCCTCACTTCAGTCTATAAAAATCTATAGTTTTAAACATGGCATACAATTGGCACAATATTTGGATTAAAGCTGTGGAACAGATAGTAAACTCTAAGATAATCTCTTGCCCAAATGATCACCTGATCTATGACAAAGGATACAACAATATGCAGTGGAAAGAAGAAACTATATTTGACAAGTTAAGCTGGAAAATCTGGACAGCTAAAAGTAAAAGAATACAGTTAGAACAGCACCTGGTTATTCTGTGGCTGAGTTGTGTCTGACTTTTGGGATGCCATGAACTGCAGCATGCCAGTCCTTCCTCTCCTTCACCACCTCTTGGAGTTTATCAGAGTTCATATCCATTGTATAGATGATGCCATCCAATCATCTCATCCTTGTTTTCCCCTTCTCCTCTTGCCTTCGATCTTTCCCAGAATCAGGGTCTTTTCCAATGTGTTGGCTGTTGCCATCTCTTATTATACCCCATTCAATTTAAATTGTTCAAGGATCTAACATTCCAGGTTGCCCTGCAGTACTTTTCTTTTCAGCATTCCATTTACTTTCATCTCCAGACACATAAACAATGAGGCTTATTTCCACTTTGGGGCAACCATTTATTGCTTTCTGGAAACATTAGTTATTACCCTCTGCTCCTCCCAAGCAGTATATTTGGCACCTACCATCCTGGGAGACTCATCTTTTAGAGTCATACCTTTCTGCCTTTTTATATAGTTCATGGAAGTCCCATAGCAAGTATAATGGAGTGGTTAGCCATTCACTCCTCCAGTGGATCACATTTAGTCACTCCTTTCAGCTCAGTTCAGTTCAGTCACCCCTTAGCAGCATAGAAAATACAAATTCAAGACGGATTAAAGACCTACATATAAGGCCAGAAACTGTAAATCAATAATATTTGAGGAAAGAATAGGTAGAATACATTGTGACATGAAATGCAGCAACAACTTTTCTTTTTGTCCTACCTCCTTGGGAAATTAAAAAAACAAACAAACAAACACCAAAATTAAATACAGAGACCGAATTAAACTTAAATATTTCGCACAACCAACCAATAAGCAAGACAAAAATGAAGTCTCATTATAGGAAAAACATTTGCAACTGAAGAAAGTGACAACAGAAGAATCTCCAAAACATGGAAGCGTCTAATATGCTCAATAATAGCAAAACAAACAACCCAATTGGAACAAATGAATAGATGATAAAATAGACATTTCTCCTAAGAAGACATACAGATGTCCAATAATATTGGAAAATATGCTCAGCATTACTAACTGTGAGATAAATGGAAATAAAATCTTCAATGGGGGTATCAACTCACATTTTTCTGAATACTCATATATATATATGAATATGAATAATATATATATGAATATATATGAATATATGAATAATATATATATGAATATATATATATATTTATATATAAAATTCCGCACAAAACAAATGCTGCAGACATATGTGGAGATGGTGTGGAGTAAACAGAACAATCCTGTTCTGTTGCTAGGAATGCAGATTGATCGAATAAAATGGAGAATAGAACGGAGTTCTTTAAGAAATAAGAATAAAGCTACCATGTGATCAAGAAATTCCAATAATTGTCAATAATTTTCATGAGGAAAATCATAATTCCAAAAGATGCACAACTTCAATATTGATGGCAATAATATTTGCAATAGCAGGCCATGGAAGCAACAGAAATATCCATCTAAAGAGGAATGGATAAAATGAGTTGGTACATATATACCAGAGTCTTAAGATGGAATGAAATCAGGTAAGTTGCATACATGTAGAGGGACAGGGACAGTTTCGGATACAATGAAGCTAAGTCAAAAGAGAAAACGAAATATATTAACACAAACATGTGGGCTCTAAGTGAAACTGGAATAGATGATTCTCTATGAGAATCATAGATAGGGACCCAGCAATGGAGAAGAAATATACACTTATCAAGGATCAAATACCTGGTGGTGTTAGCAACTGAGAGATTACAACAGAAACATATATACTTTTGATCTATATGTACAGCACAGGGAAGTCTATTTAATGCACTGGGGTGACCAGATTTAGGAAGAAGTCAAAAATATGGAGATGGATATGTGGTTGCTGTTTAATCACTATCTTGCTTAGTTGTTTACGACTTGAAGGACTGCAGCATTCCCTAATTTTGCTTTAGGGGAGAAACTAACAAAATAATGTAATGCAAGTATATTCCAAAAAAATTTCAGTATTGAGAGTTGGACTGTGAAGAAAGCTGATCGCCGAAGAATCGATGCTTTTGAACTGTGGTGTTGGAGAAGACTCTTGAGAGTATCTTATACTGCAAAAAGATCCAACAAGTCCATTCTAAAGGAGATCAATCCTGGGTGTTCATTGGAAGGACTGATGCTGAAGCTGAAACTGCAATACTTTGGCCACCTCATGCGACGAGTTGACTCACTGGAAAAGACTCTGATGCTGGGAAAGGTTGGGGGTGGGAGGAGAAGGGGACGACGGAAAATGAGATGGCTGGATGGCATCACCGACTCTGTGGACATGAGTTTGAGTGTACTCTGGGAGTTGGTGATGGACAGGGAGGCCTGGCTTGCTGTAATTCATGGGGTGGCTGAGAGTCGGACAGGACTGAGCGACTGAACTGAACTGAACCTTTCTTAAACGTCAATATTTTTAATGAATCTCACATTATCTTGGAAATCAAAGGTAGAACTGAAAATGTGTACACCTTAATGACAAATGCAATGCAAACCTCAGAAAGCTATATGTAAATTCATAACAAATTTATTAAGAAAGCATCAATAAAGTTAAAGTGAGTGTACGTTATATTTTGCTACATATGAGCACGTCTAAAGATAGAAAAAATTTCCCCAAAAGAAAAGTTACCAGAAAAGAGGTGGGACAGAACCATCAACAATCAACTCTGTCCGGTTGACCCATGCTATGTATTTATGCATTTTATATATTCTATTGTTTTTAATTTGTTGCATTTAATTCTATTGCATTGCTTCTTTTAGATATCCATTGTATTTGTCACACAATGTCTTTTACGTATCTGTTATTGATGAATGGCAATCTGTGTGCTCTTTTAAATCTCCTTTATGATTTACTTTTAAAAACAATAGTTCTTCACTCACAGGAATTTCAGCTTTACAAAATATTTAACTGGTCATATTAATATGTTGAAATACATTCCCATGATGGCTGTAGGTAAAAGAAAATCTGAATTTTACTAAGGCATCCAGTTCAATGGTATCCTTTGCAAATCAACTATCAGTTCAATTCAGATCAGTGGCTCAGTCATGTACAGCACTTTGTGACCCCGTGAAACACGCCAGGCCTTCCTATGAATCACCAGCTCCCGGAGTTTACACAAACTCTTGTTGATTGAGTCAGTGATGCTGTCCAGCCATCTCATCCTCTGTCAGCCCCTTCTCCTCCTGGCCTCAATCCCTGCCAGCTGCAGGGTCTTTTCCAATGAGTCAACTCTTCGCATGAAGTGGCAACATATTGGAGTTTCAGCTTCAACATTAGTCCTTCCAATGAATACCCAGGACTGATCTACTTTAGGATGGGCTGATTGGATCTCCTTGCAGTCGAGGGGACTCTCAAGAGTCTTCTCTAAAACCACAGTTCAAAAGCATCAATTCTTCAGCACTCAGCTTTTTTCACAGTCCAAATCTCTCATCCATTCATGACCACTGGCAAAACCATAGCCTTGGCTAGACGGACCTCTGTTAGCAGTGTCATGTCTCTGCTTTTTAATATGCTATCTAGGTTGGTCATAAATCTCCCTCCAAGTAGTAAGCGTCTTTTAATTTCATGGCTGCAGTCACCATCTGTCGTGATTTTAGAGCCCCATCAAAATAAATCTGACACTGTTTCCCCTGTTTCCCCATCTATTTCTCATGAAGTGATGGGACCAGAATCCATAATCTTAATTCTCTGAATGTTGATCTTAAGACAACTATTTCACTCTCCTCTTTCACTTTCATCAAGAGGCTTTTTAGTTCCTCTTCACTCTCTGCCATAAGGGTGGTGTCATCAGCATACCTCAGGTTATTGATATTTCTGGCAATTTGAATCCAGCTTGTGGTTCTTCCTGCTCAGCGTTTCTCATAATGTACTCTGCATGTAAGTTTTATAAGCAGGGTGACAATTTATAACCTTGAAGTATTCTATTTTCTATTTGGAACTACTCTGTTTTTCCATGTCCACTTCTAACTGTTGCTTCCTGAACTGAATATAGGTTTCTGAAAAACAGGTCAGGTGGTCTAGTATTTACAATTCTTTCAGAATTTTCCACAGAATAAACTGTGATCCACACAGTGAAAGGCTTTGGCATAGTCAATAAAGCAGAAATAGATGTCTTTCTGGAATGCTCTTGCTCTTCCAATGATCCAGCAGATGTTGGCAATTTGATCTCTCGTTCCTCTGACTTTTCAAGCTGGTTTGAGAAAAGGCAGAGGAACTAAGATCAAATTATCCAACATCTGAACTATATACAGATCATATGTCTTGCCAGAAAATCTGCACCCTGGTTTTTTATGTGAAATGAACAAAAATCCTTATTTCATGTCAAAACGTCCTCATCATTTTTATATGTGAAATATAGAGAATTCCATATTGCATGGAGGTATATCTGCTAGCTAGCAGATCTAAATATTGATATACAGAGAATTCCATGTATCAGCTAGAAATAGCTACACCTAAATAGTGAAATAAAAATTTAAAGACTACCATATTTCATGTCAGAAAATAAGTTACTTGGTTTTATATGTGAAATTTAGAGGATTCCAAAATTCACATGAGATTATCTGCACCCATATTTTCATGAATTAATTGCTGAGGTTCCATATTTCATGAAATTTTTACACGTGAAATATACAGATTTCCATAGGTCATGTGGGGAAGCCAAAATCTAGAAATTTACATGTTACTATAGAGATGTACACATTTCCCCGTAGAAATATTTGTACCCAGACTTTCATGTGACACATAGAGTTTATTCCGTATTTCAATTTGGGAAAACTTCACGTGGACTTTCATCAATGAAATACATAGAATTATATATTTAAATAGGGAAATCAGGTATCAGACAGTCAGACAAGAAATAAGTCGATTCTTTGTCTGCTCATCCAAGATCTTAAATTCTGAATCATCAGTTCAGTTCAGGTGCTCAGTCGTTTCTGACTTTTAGCGACCCCAAGAACCACGGTACGCCAGGCCTCCCTGTCCATCACCAACTCTCACAGTTTAAGCAAACATATCCATTTAAGCCATGATGCCATATAACCATCTCATTCTCTGTCATCCCCTTCTCCTGCCTTCAATCTTTCCCAACATCAGGTTCTTTTCAAATGTGTCAGCTCTTCTGAATCATGGACAATTCCATATTTTATGTGTGAAATATCTGACATAGGTTTTCCAGTGTGAATAATAGCAATGGCAATCCACTCCAGTACTCTTGCCTCGAAAATCCCATGGATGGAGGAGCCTGGTGGGCTGCAGTCCATGGGGTTGCTAGGGGTCGGACACAACTGAGTGACTTCACTTTCACTTTTCACTTTCACACATTGGAGAAGGAAATGGCAACCCACTCCAGTGTTCTTGCCTGGAGAATCCCAGGGATAGGGGAGTCTGGTGGGCTTCCATCTATAAGGTCACAAAGAGTAGGACACGACTGAAGTGACTTAGCAGTCGCAGTAGCAGTTGTAATTCATATGAGCAAATCTGTCCTCAGATTTTAAAGTGTGAAATATACCAAATTCCATATATTTGTCAGAAGATTCTTTCGGTGAAATATAGAGAATTTTATTGCTCAAACATGAAAATCACATTGTCTCATATGAAACAGAAGATTCCATTTTTTTGTAGCAAAATCGATGCCATTTTTCAAATTTGAAATGCACAGCAATCTGTATTTCATGAAGGAAAGCAGCACACAGATTTTCAAATGAGAAATCTGAAAATTACATGAAGATTTTCCTATATCATGCAGAAAACTCTATGTCTATAATTTCATATGATATACAGAACATTCCCTACATTTAATTGAAAAATTTGTCCCCAGATTTTCATATGAGAATTATAGAGAGTTTCATAGTCCATGTCCTAAAAACTGCAGGTAGTGGTTCTGATGTGAAACTGAGAATTTTATCTTTAATGTAGGACTGTCTGGTGTGATTTCAATTTATGAAACAGAAAATTCAGTAATGCATCCATAATCACATGTTATTTCACATAAGAAAATGTATCCCTAGATTTTCATATTTGAAATGTAAAATATTTCATGTCATTTTTCAAGGCCATATTCCATGTCAACATATTTTAATTCAGAGAGAATGAACAAGATGGCATAGGAATAGGACGGCGAGGCCACTCTCTCCCCCACAAATTCATCAAAAGAACATTTGAACACGGAGTAAAGTCCACAAAACAACTTCTGAATGTTGGCAGAGGACGTCAGGCACCCAGAAAAGCAGCCCATTATCTTCGAAAGGAGGTAGGAAAAAACATAAAAGATAAAAAGCGAGACAAAAGAAGTAAGGATGGAGCTCCGTCCTGGGAAGGGAGGCTTTAAAAAGAGAGAAGTTTCCAAACACCAGGAAACACTCTCACTGGCGAATCTGTGGCGAGCCTTAGAAGCTAAGAAGGCCACATAACCCTCTTTTTTCTTTTAAGATTTTTTTAAAACCCACAGATTACATGCCAAACGGTAATTCCCAGTGGAGAAGCAGCACAGACGCCTGTATATGTCATTAGCAAGTAGGGGCTGTGTAGGGAGGAGCCGGCTGAACTGCTTAGAGAGAGGACTGGGCTTGAATGCTGTGAGAACAATTTGAGAGAACTGGGGAGAGCAAAGCAGACTGTGGGATAGCTTCCCCACGAAAAGGTGGAAAGCTCTAACCTAAGACTCGGCCAGCCCCGCTCACAGAATAAAGGATTGAACAGAGTGAGCCGGCTGCGGCTGGCCCATCCCCCATCCCCCGCTGAGACAGTCAGGGAGCGCAGCCAGAGTCAACCGCGGCCCCAGAATGGCATCTGATACAAACTGCAGACAGGCTTGTTACTAATCAGGACTTCTTGGGCTCGGGCCGGTTGATATCCCCTGAGAAGGCGCGCTGGTTGTACACCCAGAAAACTGAGTGGCGGGGACAGGGGAGGCGATAAGTCGCAGAGACTGCGCTCGCCAAACACCTGGCCCCTGAGCTGCTCAGACCAGGAAAGGCACAAAACATAGGCCCAACCAAGTCTGTGCCTTTGTGGAGTACCTGAGAACCTGAACTTGAGCCGCTCAGACCTGGGAAGTGCATACAACCCTGCGCCGGCCTCGGGCATTTCCCGCCAGAGCAACCTAGAGCCTGTGCAGTGTAGACTGGGACAGCACACGCGCTGGGAGCGGGGGCAAACCCAGTGTGGCTGAGACGCTGCAAGCACTCCCCACAGATGCCACAGATATTTGTCTGCAGTGATCCTCCCTTCCCAGAACAGGACTGAACAACTGAGCCTTCAAAAGTGTCCACCCGCTCCCTAGTATCAGGGCGGAAATTAGAAACTGAAGAGACCAGCAAACAGAAGCTAAAACAGAGGGAACCACTTTGGAAATGACAGATAGAGACGTCTAGAGCGTACTCCAAGAATAAGACCAAAAACTAGAGGCAAGAGGCTTAAGCCCAAATCCTGAGAACACCAGAGAACTCCTGACTCCAGGGAACATTAATCGATAGGAGCTTATCAAACGTCTCTATCAGTTCAGTTCACTTCAGTTCAGTCGCTCGGTTGTGTCCGACTCTCCGCGACCCCATGAATCACAGCACGCCAGGCCTCCCTGTCCATCACCAACTCCCGGAGTACACTCAAACTCATGTCCACAGAGTCGGTGATGCCATCCAGCCATCTCATTCTCTGTCGTCACCTTCTCCTCCCGCCCCCAACCTTTCCCAGCATCAGAGTCTTTTCCAGTGAGTCAACTCGTCGCATGAGGTGGCCAAAGTATTGCAGTTTCAGCTTTAGCATCAGTACCTCCAATGAACATCCAGGATTGATCTCCTCTAGAATGGACTGGTTGGATCTCCTTGCAGTATAAGGAACTCTCAAGAGTCTTCTCCAACACCACAGTTCAAAAGCATCGATTCTTCGATGATCAGCTTTCTTCACAGTCCAACTCTCACATCCATACATGACCACGGGTAAAACCATAGCCTTGACTAGCCGGACCTTGGTTGGCAATGTCTCTGCTTTTTAATATACTATCAAGGCTGGTCATAACTTTCCTTCCAAGGAGTAAGCGTCTTTTAATTTCATGGCTGCAATCAGCATCTGCAGTGATTTTGGAGCCCAAAAAATCAAAGTCTGACACTGTTTCCACTGTTTTTCCATCTATTTCCCATGAAGTGATGGAACCAGATGCCATGATCTTCGTTCTCTGAATGTGGAGCTTTAAGCCCACCTTTTCACTCTCCTCTTTCAGTTTCATCAAGAGGCTTTTTAGTTCCTCTTCACTTTCTGCCATAAGAGTAGTGTCATCTGCATATCTGAGGTTATTGATATTTCTCCCGGCAATCTTGATTCCAGCTTGTGCTTCTTCCAGCCCAGCGTTCCTCATGATGTACTCTGCATATAAGTTAAATAAGCAAGGTGACAATATACAACCTTGACGTACACCTTTTCCTATTTGGAACCAGTCTGTTGTTCCATGTCCAGTTCTAACTGTTGCTTCCTGACCTGCATACAGGTTTCTCAAGAGGCAGGTCAGGTGGTCTGGGATTCCCATCACTTTCAGAATGTTCGACAGTTTATTGTGATCGACACAGTCAAAGGCTTTGGCATAGTCAATGAAGCAGAAATAGATGGTTTTCTGGAACTCTCTTGCTTTCTCCATGATCCAGCGAATGTTGGCAATTTGATTTCTGGTGCCTCTGCCTTTTCTAAAACCTACTTGAACATCTGGGAGTTCACGGTTTACATACTACTGAAGTCTGGCTTGGAGAATTTTGAGCATGATTTTACTAGCGTGTGAGATGAGTGCAATTGTGCGGTAGTTTAAGCATTCTTTGGCATTGCTTTCTTTGGGATTGGAATGAAGAATGACCTCTTCCAATCCTGTGGCCAATGCTGAGTTTTCCAAATCTGCTGGCATATTGAGTGAAGCACTTTCACAGCATCATCTTTCAAGACTTGAAATAGCTCAACTGAAATTCCATCACCTCCACTAGCTTTGTTCGTAGTGATGCTCTCTAAGGCCCACTTGACTTCACATTCCAAGATGTCTGGCTCTAGGTCAGTGATCACGTTATTGTGACTATCTTGTTCGTGAAGATCTTTTTTGTACAGTTCTTGTGTGTATTCCTGCCACCTCTTAATATCTTCTGTTTCTGTTAGGTCCATACCATTTCTGTCCTTTATCGAGCCCATCTTTGCATGAAACGTTCCCTTGGAATCTCTAATTTTCTTGAAGAGGTCTCCTGTTTTTCCTATTCTGTTGTTTTTCTCTATTTCTTTCTATTGATCACTGAGGAAGTCTTTCTTATCTCTCCTTGCTATTCTTTGGAACTCTGCATTCAGACGCTTATATCTTTCCTTTTCTCCTTTGCTTTTCGCCTCTCTTCTTTTCACAGCTATTTATAAACGTCTCCATACCTACACGAAAACCAAGCACCACCCAAGGATTAACAAGTTTCAGAGCAAGACATACAACGCAAATTCTCCAGTAACACAGGAAACTAGACCTGAGCTTCAATATACAGGCTGCCCAAAGTCACTCCAAACCCACTGACATCTCATAACATATTACTGGACACTTCATTGCACTCCAGAGAGAACAAATCCAGCTCCACCCACCAGAACACTGACACAAGCTTCCATAACCAGGGAACCTTTACAAGTCACCTATCCAACCCCACACACAGCGAGGAAACTACATAATAAAGAGAACTCCACAAACGGCCGGAAGAGGGAAAGGCCACATAAAGCATTATAAGCAAGATGAAAAGGCAGAGAAATACCGAGCAAGTAAAGGAAAAAGATAAATGCCCACCAACACATACAAAAGAGAAAGACATAGGGTATCTACCTGATAAAGAATTTCGTATTTTCGTGGTGAAAATGATTCAAAATCTTGAAAGCAAAATGGAGTTACAGATACATAACCTGGAGAAAAGGATTGAGAAGGTGGAAGAAAGGTTTAATAAGGACTTAGAGGAAAGAAAAAAGAGTCAATATACAATGAATAATGCAATAGATGAGATCAGAAACACTCTGGAGGGAAGAAACAGTAAAATAACAGAGGCAGAAGACAGGATAAGCGAGCTAGAAGATAGAACTGTAGAAATAAATAAAACAGAGAGGAAAAAAGAAAAACAAATTAAAAGAAATGAGAACAATTTTAGAGACCTCTGGGACAATGTTAAACGCTCCAACATTCGAATCATAGGAATCCCAGAAGAAGAAGACAAAAAGAAAGACCATGAAAGAATACTTGAGGAGATAATAGTTGAAAAATTCCCTAAAATAGAGAAAGAAATAATCACCCAAGTCCAAGAAACCCAGAGAGTTCCCAACAGGATAAACCCAAGGCGAAATACTCCAAGACACATATTAATAAAATTAACAAATATCAAACACAAAGAACATATATGACAAGCAGCAAGGGAAAAACAGCAAATAACACACAAGGGGACTCGCATAAGGATAACAGCTGATCTTTCAACAGAAACTCTTCAGGCCAGGAGGGAATGGCAAGACATACTTAAAGTGATGAAAGAAAATAACCTATAGCCCAGACTACTGTACCCAGCAAGGATCTCATTCAAATATGAAGGAGAAATCAAAAGCTTTACAGACAAGCAAAAGCGGAGAGAATTCAGCATTACCAAACCAGCTCTCCAACAAATGCTGAAGGATCTTTTCTAGACAGGAAACACAGAAAGGGTGTATAAACTTGAACCCAAAGCAATAAATAAAATGGCTACGGGATCGTACTTATCAATAATTACCTTAAACGTAAATGGGTTGAATGCCCCAACCAAAAGACAAAGGCTGGCTGAATGGATACAAAAACAAGACCCCCATATACGTCGTCTGCCAGGGACCCACCTCAAAACGAGGGACACATACAGACTGAAAGTGAAGGGCAGGAAAAAGATATTCCATGCAATATTGGTCAATATTCTATTGACCAAAAGAAAGCAGGAGTGTCAATACTCATATCACGTAAAATAGACTTTAAAACAAAGGCTGTGAAAAGAGACAAAGAAGGAAACTACATAAAGATCAAAGGATCAATCCAAGATGAAGATGTAACAATTATAAATATTTATGCACCCAACATAGGAGCACCGCAATATGTAAGAAAATTACTAACAAGTATGAAAGGGGAAATAACAACAATGCAATAATAGTGGGAGATTTTAATAACCCACTTACATCTATGGATAGATCAACTAAACAGAAAATTAACAAGGAAACACAAACTTTATATAATACAATAGACCAGTTAGACCTAATAGATATCTATAGAACATTTCACCCCAAGACAATGAATTTCACCTTTTTCTCAAGCGCACACGGAAACTTTTCCAGGATAGATCATATCCTGGGCCCTAAATCTAGCCTTGGTAAATTCAAAAAAGTTTAAATAATTCCATGCATCTTTTCTGACCACAATGCAGTAAGATTAGATCTCAATTACAGGAGAAAAACTATTAAAAATGCCAAAATGTGGAGGCTAAACAACACGCTGCTGAATATTGAACAAATCATAGAAGAAATCAAAAGAGAAATCAAAATATGCATTGAAATGAATGAAAATGAAAACACAACAACCCAAAACCACTGGGACACTGTAAAAGCAGTGCTAAGGGGGAAGTTCATAGCAATACAGGCACACATCAAGAAACAAGGAAAAAGTCAACTAAATAACCTAAGTCTACATCTAAAGCAACTAGAAAAAGGAAGAAATGAAGAACCCCAGAGTCAGTAGAAGGAAAGAAATTGTAAAAATTAGGGCAGAGATAAATGCAAAAGAAACAAAAGAGACCATAGCAAAAATCAACAAAGCCAAAAGCTGATTCTTTGAGAAGGTAAATAAAATTGACAAACCACTAGCCAGACTTATCAAGGAACAAAAAAAGAACCAAATCAATAAAATTAGAAATAAAAATGGAGACATCACAACTGACAACACAGAAATACAAAGGTTTATTAGAGAATACTATCAGCAATTATATGGCAATAAAATGAATAACCCGGAAGAAATGGACAGAATCCTAGAAAAGTACGACTTTCCAAAACTAAACCACGAAGTAATAGAAAATCTGAACAGACCCATCACAAGCACGGAACTAGAGGCTGTAATCAGGAATCTTCCAGCAAACAAAAGCCCAGGTCCAGACGGCTTCACAGCCGAATTCTACCAAAAATTTAGAGAAGAGCTAACACATATTCTACTCAAACTCTCCCAGAAAATTGCTGAGGAAGGGAAACTTCCAAACTCATTCTATGAGGCCACCATCACCCTAACCCTAAAACCTGGTAAAGACCCCACAAAAAAAGAAAACTACGGGCCAATATCACTGATGAACATAGATGCAAAAATCCTTAACAAAATTCTAGCAATCAGAATCCAACAACATATTAAGAAGATCATACATCATGACCAAGTGGGCTTTATCCCAGGAATGCAAGGATTCTTCAATATCCGCAAATCAATCAACGTAATACACCACATTAACAAACTGAAAAATAAAAATCATATGATTATCTCAATAGATGCAGAGAAAGCCTTCGACAAAATTCGACATCCATTTATGATAAAAACCCTCCAGAAAGTGGGAATAGAGGGACATACCTCAATATAATAAAAGCTATATATAACAAACCCACAGCAAACATTATCCTCAATGGTGAAAAACTGAAAGCATTTCCCCTAAAGTCAGGAAAAAGACAAGGGTGCCCACTCTCCCCACTACTATTGAACATAATTCTGGAAGTTTTGGCCACAGCAATCAGAGCAGAAAAAGACATAAAAGGAATACAAATTGGAAAAGAAGAAGTAAAACTTTCACTGTTCGCTGATGACATGATCCTCTACACAGAAAACCCTAAAGACTCTACCAGAAAACTACTAGAGCTAATCAATGAATACAGTAAAGTTGCAAGATATAAAATCAACACACAGAAATTCCTTGCATTCCTATACACTAATAATGAGAATATAGAAAGAGAAATTAAGGATACTTTTCCATTCTCTGTTGCAACGAAAAGAATTAAATACTTAGGAATATACCTACCTAAGGAAACAAAAGACTTGTACATAGAAAACTATAAAACACTACTGAAAGCAATCAAAGAGGACACTAATAGATGGAGAAATATACCATGTTCAAGGATTGAAAGAATAAATATTGTAAAAATGTCTGTACTACCCAAAGTAATTTATACATTCAATGCAATCCCTATCAAACTACCAACAATATTTTTCACAGACCTAGAACAAATAATCTCACAATTTGTATGGAAATACAAAAAACCTCGAATAGCCAAAGCAATCTTGAGGAAGAAAAATGGAACTGGGGGAATTAACCTGCCAGACTTCAGGCTCTACTACAAAGCCACAGTCATCAAGACAGTATGGTACTGGCAGAAAGACAGAAATATAGATCAATGGAACAAAATAGAAAGCCCATAGATAAATCCACTCACCTATGGACACCTCATCTTTGACAAAGGAGGCAAGAATATAAAATGGAGAAAAGACAGTCTCTTTAACAAGTGGTGCTGTGAAAACTGATCAGGCACTTGTAAAAGAATGAAACTAGAACACTTCCTAACACCATACACAAAAATAAACTCAAAATGGATTAGAGAACTAAATGTAAGACCAGAAACTATAAAACTCCTAGAGGATAACGTAGGCAAAACACTCTCCGACATAAATCACAGCAGGATCCTCCATGACCCACCTCCCAGAATATTGGAGATAAAAGCAAAAATAAATAAATGGGACCAATTAAAATCAAAAGCTTCTGCACAGCAAAGGAAACTATAGATAAGGTCAAAAGACTGCCTTCAGAATGGGGGAAAATAATAGCAAATGAAGCAACTGATAAAGGATTAATCTCCAAAATATACAAACAGCTCCTGAAGCTCAATTCCAGAAGAATAAATGACCCAATCAAAAAATGGGCCAAAGAACTAAACAGACATTTTTTCAAAGACATAAAGATGGCTAACAATCACATGAAAAAATGCTCAACATCCCTCATAATCAGAGAGATGCAAATCAAAGCCACAATGAGATACCATTTCACACCTGTCAGAATGGCTGCTATCCAAAACTCTACATGCAATAAATGCTGGAGAGGATGTGGAGAGAAAAGAACCCTCTTACACTGTTGGTGGGAATGCAAATAGTACAGCCACTATGGAGAACAGTGTGGAGGTTCCTCAAAAAACTGGAAATAGAACTGCCATATGATCCAGCAAACGCACTCCTGGGCATACACATCGAGGAACCCAGAACTGAAAGAGACACATGTACTCCAATGTTCATTGCAGCACAGTTTATAATAGCCAGGACATGGAAGCAACCTAGATGTCCATCTTCAGACGAATGGATAAGAAAGCTTTGGGACATATACACAATGGAGTATTATTCAGCCATTAAAAAGAATACATTTGAAACAGTTCTAATGAGTGGATGAAACTGGAGCCTATTATACAGAGTGAAGTAAGCCAGAAAGAAAAACACCAATACAGTATACTAACACATATATATGGAATTTAAAAAGATGCAAATGATAACCCTGTATACAAGACAGCAAAGGAGACACAGATGTATAGAACAGCCTTTGGGACTCTGTGGGAGAGGGTGAGGGTGGGATAATTTGGGAGAATGGCATTGAAACACGTGTATTGTCATATGTCAAACAAATCACTAGTTCAGGGTCAATGCATGTTTTAGGATGCTCGGGGCTGGCATGCGGGGATGACCCAGAGGGTGGATAAAGGAGAAGGGAGGTGGGAGGGGGGTTCAGGAGGGGGAACTTATGTAAACCCTGGGCCAATTCATGTCAATGTATGGCAAAACCAACCAATATAATATTGTAAAATAATTTGCCTCCAATAAAAAATAAATTACCAAAAAAAAAAAAGATATTTTAATTCAGATTTTGGTGCATGAAATATTCAAACGTCATAGTTTACAAGGAAAGTTCTGTACCAAGACATCCATTTATGAAGTAGAGAAAATTCCATATTTCATGCAGGAATATCTAATTTTTCTATGGACAAAAAAGGATTTCCATTTTTTACATTCAACAATCTCATCCCCATTGATATTTGTGAAATACAGTTGTTGGTGATATTCTGTCACTCAGTCACGTCCAACACTTTGCAACACCGTGAATGGCAGCACTCCCGACCTCCCTATACTTTACTGTCTCCAACACTTTAGTGAAACACATGTTCATCGACTTAAGTGATGCTGTCCAACGATCTCACCCCCTGTGGCCCCAATCTCCTCCTGTCCACCATCTACCCATATCAGAGCCGATAATATTTTTTTTTCTTTTCAATGGCAAGGCAGAACCTCAATGTTTTCCCATGTATTATTTCTTCACACCAGGGTTGCCAAAGTATTGGAATTTCAGTTTCAACATCAGTCTTTCCAATGGATGTTTAGGGTTAGTTTCCTTTAGGATTGGTGGGGTTGAACTCCTTTCTTGACAAGGGTCTCTCAAGAGCCATCTTTAGCACTCAGCTGCAAAGCCTCAATGCTTTGTAACTCAGCCTTCTTTATAGTGAAGCTAGCACATCCGTACATGTCTTCTGCTAAAACCATAGCCCTGACTAAAGGGACCTTTATTGCCAAAGAGATATCTCCGCTTTTCAGTACATTGTGTCTATGTCTAGGCTTATCATAGATTTTCTTCCCAGGAGAAGGGGTCTTTTATTCTCAGGGATGTGATCACTGTCCCCAGAGATTTTGGAGCTAAAGAAACCTGTCTGTCACTATTTTCAATTTTACCCTTTCTATTTGCCAAAACATTGTTAGACTTTGACCCACCTCATTTCATACACCAAGGTCAAACATGCTCATTGCACCAGGTATCCTTTTATTCTCTGTTTTTACATTCCAGAACCCTATGATGAAATGGACATCTTTTCTCAGCTTTAATTTTAGAAAGAGCTTACAAGTCTTCCTAAAACCATTCAAGTTCCCATTTAGTATAGATGGTAAAGAATTGAAAAGCAGAGATTTCCATTTTTCATGCAGGAAAATCTGCACCCATATGCTCTTGCTTAAGAATAGGAACTTCTCATTCCTTTTAGGAAAAACAACTATCCTGATTTTCATCTGTGAAGTGTAGAAAATTCTATATGTAATGTAGGAAAAAAAATCTTCACCAAAAATTCATATGTAAATTGTAGAGAATTGATATTTCAAATAGGAATATAGACATTGATTTGCCTATGTTAAATAAGTAATTCCATATTTCTAGTAGGAAATTTGGCACCTGTATAGGTGATGTGAAACAAAATGATTTCATACTTCATGGAAAAAAGCACCATGCCTAGAGTTTCAAATACAGAAAATACAGAAATCCATATTTCATGTAGGAAAATCAGAGCGAGATTTTCATTTGTGAAATACAGACAATTGAAAATTTTGGCCCTTATTTTGCTAAATAAAATATAGGAAATTCATTTTTTCATGGATTCCATCTGCGATAGAGTTTTAATGTGTGAAATACAGAGAATTCCATACTTAAAGGAAGAAAATCAGTGCCCAGATTTACATATGTGAAACAATCAAAATCTTTATTTTGTGTACTAAAATCGATGGCTAGCATTTAATAAGTGAAATACACAAAATTCCAGATGTCATGTAGGAAATTTAACATCCAGTTATGTATAGGTGAAATACATTAATTTCCCATTTTCATGTAAGAAATATGCGTACAGATTTTCACATGAAGTAAAGAGATTTTCATTATTTTTTTTTCTTTTCTTCTTCTTCTTCTTTTTTTTTTTTTTTTTACTGCAAAGACTTTTACTTTTACTCAAAATGATACAGAGAATCATTGAGGGGTAATGAATGGTGGAAGAAAATGAATTGACAGGATACAGTGACAGAACTGATGCTTTCTAATTCTGCTGGTAGACTAGACGCTTGAGAGTTCCTTGGACTGCAAGGAGATCAAACCACCCAATCCTAAAGGAAATCAGTCCAGAAATTTCACTGGAAGGACTGATGCTGAATCTGAAGCTCCAATACTTTGACCACCTGAAGCAAAGAGCCAAATCATTGGAAAAGGTCCCGATGCTGGAAAAGATGGAAGGCAGGAGGAGAAGGGGATGACAGACGGTGAGAAGGTGGGATGGTATCACCGATTGGATGGACATGATTTTGAGTAAGCTCTGGGAGTTGGTGATGGACAGGGAAACCTGGTGTACTGCAGTCCATGGGGTCACAAAGAGTCAGACATGACTTAATGACGGAAAAAGAATAAATAAAGAAGGTTAGCAGTAATGAAGGCTTGAAAACCTCCAGTATAAGAGAAGAAGATGAGAAGTGTTCAAATGCTAGATTTGCCAAAGACTGAAATGTGGCCTGTGAAAGAAGAAAGTCAATGATGACTGTGCCTTTTTTTTTTTTTTTTTAACAATTGGAACTGAGTTGCCATTTTTTGACTAAAAGACTAAAGCAGGTTTTGGAGTCAGGCAAGAGATGTGCTAAATTGGAGACAATTATTGGTCAATTATCTAGAAATATCTAGGGGATTAGAAGTTTCTTTTTTAAAAGAGAGAACTATCTTTTGAATGTTTCTTTTAAATTATTGTAAGAGAGTTTCCCAGTTTCTGTCATTTGAATAAGTACTTGGTGGGATCTAGAATGCTGACCTTCTTCTAGATATGCTTAGTATACTTAAAACCCAGACTGAAAAAGCCTACATTGTCACGTTGAGGACCTGTTTCCACATCTCATGGGGTGTTATTTTGTTCCCTCTTGTTCAAAATAACAAATTGCCTTCTGCATTAAACTGAATTGTATGCAGTATTTGTGCCAGTCTGAAATGGACCACATTAAGAAAGAAAAGACTGGATATGATGAATTTTCAAACTCTATTCTCAATAAAAAAATGCCCTATTCGTCTAGCAGCACTGGGTTTTAGCCTTGTAATTCCTGCAGTGATGTTTTCCCAGTGGTCCTGTTTGACACACTTAGCTCTCGGGGTTTCTTGCTGGACTTACTGATTTGTGACATGAATTAGAAAATTTGATAGAACAGGATATCCTCTGGGTGTATGCAATGGCCTGTAGCTACTTGATCAGTCTCTACTTACAAAGTCTGAGCTGATTTGCGGGTAAAGGGATTAACTAGAGATTGAGTAAGGTATTCACAGAGGTTAAAGTTTAGCCAGAAGGGCTCCCAGCACAACGTTTGACAAGTACAGGGATGAAGTAAGAACTATACTTCAATTCTGACATTTAAATGATTATTTCAAATGAGGGAAACCCTCCCTAAATCTTCCAAGCCAACTTTATTTGTTCTTCCTAAAGTATCTATTAAATGACTAGGTATTGAGATCCAATTGAAGATATACAATGTTAGGTACACACGTTGTTAAGCATAATGTTCTGCTGACATTCACAGTATTCAGTAATTAGCTTAATGAACAGGTGTAAAAGTATGTTAGTTATCCAGATGTTAATTTGCAGTAACATATGCTGCCTGATTTGGGAGGGTTTTGTCTGAACTACAACCAGTAAGATTTGTTACTTAATTAGGAAATCATTGTGTGTGTGTGTGTGTGTGTGTGTGTGTGTGTGTGTGATTCCCACCATTAGGACCATTAGTCTTGTTTAATGTGCTCTAAACTTTGGGAACACTCTTGGTAAAGTCATTCCTATGACTTTAGGCACTATACGGGAGACAGGATGAAATCTACCTTTCTGTGGGATGCCTTAATTAGTGCACAGCTGTAGGCAATGTAGAGAGGGGAAGATTCACAGCTGTAATATGCAGCTTCTAAAAGGAGATGAAAATGCACTCTCCCACTGCATATTGCATCAGCCATTCCTTCCAAGGTTTGGTAAACAGATGTGTTATCCCTCACCGAATGGATTCACAAACAATTGAAAACGAAACTGTGCACCTTTTTGGCTAAGACCAAGTGAGATTTCCATTTTCATTCTGGAAATTGAGGGTTGAGTGTTGAGAAATTCACATATGCAATATAGAGAATTCCATATTTCATACAGGGAATTTACAAGCATACATTTGTATTTGAAACACTGAGTTCTGTGCTTCATGTAGAAACATTTTGCCCTACGCCAATATGCGACCTACAAAGAATTCCATATTTAGAGACAGAATTCTCTCTAAAGAGAATTACAGATGAAGAATCTAATTAAGGGATATCAAGGTCAGCATCCCACTATGGGACATGACTCATCAGTGCAGGGGCATTGAAGTCAGCTCATTTACTGTACAGAGGCCCTTTCAAAGTGGTTCTGTTTTCTCCCTGCTTCCACATGAGAACTCGTGCCAGCTAACCCTATCACCTCAGCCCTGTCGGGATGGGAGCAGCAGAAGGATCATCCTAAGCCATTCACTGCAAAGCACTGATGTTTAAAAATTTTGTGAAGATTTGAGTGATGTTGGAAACTGGCAAATTCTGCAGGTTCAGTTCAGTTCAGGCCCTCAGTCGTGTCCTACTATTCATTAGCCCATGGCCTTCAGTGTGCCATACCTCCCTGTATAGCATCAACTACAGGAGTGGGCTCAAACTGATCTCCATTGAGTCTGTGATGCCATCAAATCATCTCATCCTCTGTCATCCCATTCTCCTCCTGCCTTCAATCTTTCCCAGCATCAGTGTCTTCTCCAGTGAGTCAGTTCTTTGCATAAGGTGGCCAAATTACTGGAGTTTCAACATCAGTCTTTACAAGGAATACTTTGGACTGCTCTCTTTTAGGAAGGACTGGTTGGATCTCCTTGAAGTCCAATAGATTCTCAAGGGTTTTCTTCAACACCACAGTTGGAAAGTATCAATGTTTCAGTGCTCAGCTTTCTTTATATTACAAATCTCACAATCATACCTGACTAGTGGAGAAACCATAGCCTTCATTAGATGGACCTTTGTTGACAAAGTAATGTCTCTGCTTTTTACTATACTATCTACATTGGTCATGTTTCCTTCAAAGGAAGAAATGTCTTTAATTTCATGGCTGCAGTCACCATCTGCAGTGATTTTGGAGCCCAATCAATTTGGAGCCCAAAGCTGCTTTTTCACTTCTTTCCCCATTTATTTGTCATGAAGTGATGGGACAAGAGGCCATGATCTTCATTTTCTGAATGATGAACTCTAAGCCAGAATTTTCACTCTTCTCTTTCACTTTCATCAAGAGGCTCTTTAGTTCTTTTTCACTTTCAGCGATAAGCGTGGTATGATATTCACACCTGAGATTATTGATATTTCTCTCGGCAATCTTGTCTCCAGCTTGTGCTTCATCCAGCCCAGTGTTTCTCATGTTGTATTCCGCATATAAGTTAAATGAACAGGGTGACAATATACAGCCTTTTCCTATTTGGAACCAGTCTGTTGTTCCATGTCCAGTTTTCACTGATGCTTCCTGATCTGCCAGCAGATATTCAGGAAGTAGGTCAGGTGGTCTGGTATTCCCACCTCGTTCAGAATTTTCCACAATTTATTGTGATCCACACACTCAAAGGCTGTGGCATAGTCAATAAAGCAGAAATAGATGTTTTTCTGGAACTCTCTTGCTTTTTTGATGAGCCAGAGGATGTTGGTAATCTGATCTCTAGTCCCTCTGCCTTTTCTAAAGCCAGCTTGAACATCTGGAAGTCCATGATTCATGTATTGCTGAAGTCTGGTTGGAGAATTTTCAACATTACTTTACTCATGTGTCAGTTGAGTGTAACCGAGTGGTAGACTGAGCTTCTTTGGCATTGCCTTTCTTGGGCAATTCTACTCAACAGGCAGCATCAGCTTATGCTACAGAGCCATCAGGGTCCCAAACCTTACATAAAAGAAAGATGTGCCTGGTTCTGTGGCTGAAAGAGTACTGCTGCATTTGAGAAAGACAGAAAGCTCTTTGTAGGGGCTCTGCATACCCCATCTCTTTGCTTTGTAATATGGGCCATTCTTTTTCTTGGCTGCTTTGCATCTCCCTCAATGGCCCTGAGTGCTCTCTTGCCTCCACTCTGACATCCCTGGGCTTGATTCCCTGGCTTCAAACTGCCAGCCAGGCCAGTTCTGGCAGTTCGCATGCAGTTTTGGGCCAGTGAGTGCAGATACAGACACAGATACACCCAATACTAAAAGAAAATTTTCACAGATGCAGAACTACACCTTTACTTGTCCAGGATAATGGACTTGGGTAAGGACCTCTCATTTTCTCTGGTGGTTTTCTTCCATTTACTTGTGAATCAAGTTAGTGTCCTCTTCTACCTATACTGTTTACTCTGGAAGGTTTCAAAATGTTGGGACATGTCATGAGGAGGACTGACCTACTCAGAGTTGGGTGGGCTGAAAGTGCTTGTGGTGAACAGCTGAATGAGTGGTGCTATTCTGTATTCCTCCATCGTATTGACTGGTTCACAGTGCCAGTCACACTGATATGATTCCATTCCATGCACTTTCCTTCCAGCAACCACACCAGAATAACATGGGGCTTCGGACTGCACTGACTTGAAGCACCCCATCTCAGCAATGTCTCTCAAAATCATTGTTTGTCAATGTCATGCACTTATGGCAGGCCCCGTACCCACTCAGGCCCAAGACTTCTGAGAGAGGTGTCCCTGTGCCTGCTAATTGTGTAAGAGCCTGTTTGGAGATATTTTCACTCCCCCTCCCCCATGGTTATCTCCCGGTAGCAGGGAAAGGCCAAGTCGGGGCTTTCAAAAGGCCAAAGAGAATGTGACAGGACTATGTCTGAAGCAATATCATGAAGAAGGTACATATGGATCCAAAGGACCTCTGCTGAAACAAGTCACTGAACGTGAAGCCCAAAAGGTCAGGTGGCTTCCATTTTTGGCAACACCATAGTTTACTTCTACTCACACATACACAGAATCCCCACCCAGATCACACCCTGGGGAGCCTGCCTGACCTGGGCCCACAACTCATGGCTTCATTGTGCAGAAAGTGGCATTCCTCTCCCAAGAGGGCATGATTCCAGGCCAGGCCTCCCTAACTTTCTAAATGCCAAGGCTCTCTTTCTGTTGCCCTCATGAGGCTGTGGTAGATCTTCCTATAGCTCAGGATCCCTGCCAGGCTTTTAGCTTATGGAGTTCATGAACCATGAATTCAGCTAAAGTTTTGGCTGGGGGACAACCAGATGCCCGCTTCCTTGTGAGTCTCATGGTGCACATTTCACTCAGGATTACAGTAACAAAATCAGAGATTGTCCTCCAGTGAGACTTTCAGAACCATCTCTCAAGTGCAGAGAGATATTTTGCCTCTCTGCCATCCACAGCCAAGGATGAGATCCCAGAGAAAGAAAGGAATTTATGTCAGGATTTTTGGCCAAGAAGTGTAACATCTTTGTGACGACTGCTATTCCCTCCTCCCTAAGCCTGAAAACCTGAAGGCTCTGAACTGCTTTCATGGGCATCAAAGTCTTCCACTATCCTAGGATCCCTTGATGCAAACAGCCCATCAGCATTCAGTTCAACTTATTTCTGTCCCTCATTCATCCTACACTTTGTGACCCCATCAACTGAAGCATGCCAGGCTTACCTGTTCATCTATAGCTCTCAGAGCTTGCTCAAATACATCTCCATCAAGTGGTGATGCAATATCTCTCTTGCTAGTCTTTGAAAAATGGTGACGCCATCCAACCTTCTCATTTTTTGTCGTCCAATTCTCATTCTGTCATCAGTCTTTCCAAGTATTAGAGTGTTTTACAGTGTCTGTTCTTCACATCAAGTGGCCAAAATACTGAAGTTTCAGCTTCAGCATCTGTCCGAATACTCATTACCAATTTCTCTTAGGATTCACTTGTTCCTTCTACATGCAGTGCAAATCTCAATTGTCTTTTCCAATAGGATAGATCAAAATATCAGTTCTTTGGTAGTCAGCTTTAAGGTACAAATCTCACGTCCATACCTGACTGCTGGGAAACCCATAGCTTTGACTAGATGGACCTTTTTCAGCAAAGTAATATGTCTGCTTTTTAATATGCTGTCTATTTATGTCATAGCTTTTATGGCCGCAGTCACCATCTACAGTGATTTTGAAGTCCAAGATAGGAAAGCCTGTCATGGTTTCCACTGTTTCCCCATCTCTTTGCCATGAAGAATTGGGACCAGATACCATGAACTTCAGTCATTGAATGTGCAGGTTGAAACCAAAATTTTCACTCTCCAATTTCACTTTCATTAAGAGATTTCTTAGTTTCTCTTCACTTTCTGTCGTAATGGTGGTGTCGTCATATATCTGTGTTTGTTGCTATTTCCCCTGGCAAACTGGATCCTAAATTGTTCTTCATGCAGCTTGGCATTTCACACGACGCAGTCTACAAAACTAAACAGGGTGACAATATACAGCCTTGAGTGTCTACTTTCCCCAACTTTGGAACCAGTCCATTGTTCCCCGTCCATGATAACTGTTGTTTCATTATCTTCATAGAAGTTTCTCAGGAGGCAGGTCAGGTGGTATGATATTCCCATCTCTTGAAGAATTTTCCACACTTTTTGCATTCAACAAGCCATGTTTTGACATAGTCAATAAAGAAGGGGATGTTTTTCTGGAAATTGCTTGCCTTTTTGAGCATACAGTGGGTATGGAAAATTTGATCTCTGGTTCTTCTGCCTTTTGTAAATGCAGCTTGAATCTCTAGAAATTCTTTTACATACAGTTGAAAACTTCCTTGGAGAATTCCGTGCATTTTTTTGCTTTATGTGAAACGAGTGCAATTATGTGTTAGTTCAAAGGAATGCGATGAAAAGGTATCATTTTCAGTCCTGTGGCCACTGCTGAGTTCTCCAAATTTGCCTTCATATTGAGAGCAGTACTTTCACAGCATCATATATTAGGATTTGAAATATCTCAACTGTATAGCCATCACCTCCACCAGATTTGTTCTCACTAATGTTTCCTAAAGCCTTCTTGACTATGCATTCTAGGATACCTGGGTCTAGGTGAGTGATGATACCATCGTGCTTTTCAGCATTGAACATTTTCTTTGTGTAGTTCTTCTGTGTATTTTTGCCACCTTTTCTTATATTTCTGCTTGTCTTTCTTCCCTAATATGTGTGTCCTTTATTGTGCCCTTTATTGCATAAAATGTTCCCCTGCTATATTTAATTTTCTTGAGGAGATCTCTAGCCTTTCTTATTCTATTGTTTTCCTTTATTTCTTGGCATAGATCAGTGAGAAAGATTTTCTTATAAACCATAACTATTCTTCAAAACTCTACATTTAGGTGGGTGTAACTTTCCTGTTCTTGTTTTCCTTCCACTTCTCTCTCTCTCTCTTTCTCTCTCTTTTTGTTTCCTTTTCTTCAGCTGCTTTTAAGGCTTCTTCAGGTAACCATTTTTCCTTTTGCATTTCTTTCTTCTGGTGATATTCTTCATTGCTTCATTTTGTACAATGTCACAAGCTTCTGCACAAACTTCTCTCTCAGATCTAATTCCTTGAATCAATTTGCATTTGCAATTACAATCAAAAATATTTTATTTAGATTATACTTGAATGATCAAGGGGTTTTCCCTACTTTCTTCAATATAAGAATGATTTTTTTCAACGTGTGTTGCTGATCTGAGCCACAGTCAACTTCCAGTATTGTGTTGATTGACTGTATACAATTCAGCAATACGTGAATTGTGAACTTCCATATGTTCAAGCTTCTTTTAGAAAAGACAGAGGAACCAGAGGTCACATTGCCAACATCTGCTCAATCATCAAAAAAGCAAGAGCATTCCAGAAAACAAATCTATTTCTGTATTATTGACTATGCCAAAGCCTTTGACTGTGTGGATCACAATAAATTGTGGAAAATTCTGAAAGAGATGGGAATTGCAGACCACCTGACCTAACTCTTGAGAAACCTATATACAGGTAAGGAATCAACAGTTAGAACTGGACATGGAAAAACAGACTGGTTCCAAATAAGGAAAGGAGTGTGTCAGAGCTGTATATTTTCACCCTGCTTATTTAACTTATATTCAGAGTTCATAATGAGAAACGCTGGGCTGGAAGAAGCTGAAATCAAGATTGCTGGGAGAAATATCAATAACCTGAGGTATAAAGATGAAACCACCCAAATGTCAGAGGGTGAAGAGGAACTGAAAAGCCTCTAGATGAAAGTGAAAGAGGAGAGTGAAAAAGTTGGCTTAAAGTTCAACTTTCAGAGAACTAAGATCATGGCATCTGGACCCATCACTTCATGGATCTGGATGGCGAAACAGTGGAAGCAGTGTCAGGATTTACTTTGGCGGGCTCCAAAATCACTGAATATGGTGATTATGGGCATAAAAGTAAAAAACATTTACTCCTAAGAAGGAAAGTGATGACTAACCTAGATATTATATTAAAAAGCAAAGACATCACTTTGCCAACAAAGGTCCATCTAGTCAAGGCTATTGTTTTTCCAGTGGTCATGTATGGATGTGAGAGTTGGATGGTGAAGAATATTGAGTGCCAAAAAATTGATGCTTTTGAACTGTGGTTTTGGAGAAGACTCTGGAGAGTCCCTTGGACTGGGAGGAAATCCAACCAATCCTAAAGGAATGATTCTAAAGGAGATCACTGTTTTGTGATCTTTGAAAGGATTGATGCTAAAGCTGAAACTCTAATACTTTGGCCATCTCATGCGAAGAGTTGACTCGATAGACAATACCCTGATGCTGGAAGGGATTGGGGGTAGGAGGAGAAGGGGATGATAGAGGATGAGATGGTTGGATGGCATCACCCACGAAATGGATATGAGTTTGAGTAAGTCTAGGAGTTGGTGATTGACAGGGAGGCCTCTTGTGCTTCGGTTCATGGGGTGGCAAAGAGTTGGGAACGACTCAGCGACTGAACTGAACTGAACTGAACTAAAAGAGATTCACTATCCTCCACTTCATAGTATATTATCAGTTTGATTTCGGTATTGTTCATCTGATGATGTAAATATGTGGAATTATGTCTCGTGTTGTTGGAAGAGGGTGTATCCAATGACAGTAACTTGTCTTGGCAAAACTGTGAGGTTTTGCCCTGGTTTATTTTGTACCCGAAGGCCAAACATGTCTGTTACTTTAGGTAGTTCTTAATTTCCTACTTTTCCATTCCAGTCCTGTATGTTGAAAATAGCATCTTATTTTGTGGGTATAAGTCCTAGAATGTCCTACTGGTAATCACAGACCTACTCAACCTCAGCTTCACCCTGACCTTCAGCTCAACTTCCAGTTTAGCATTCCTGGTCATGACATAGACTTGGATTACAGTACTGCTGAATGGTTAGCCTTGAAAATAAGCAGAGATATTTCATTTTTATATTGCAATCAAATACTACAATTTACACTCTTTTTATTGATGAGGGTAGCTTCTCCCATTTCTTCTCTAGGGATTCTTGCCCACTTTAGAAGATAAAATGGTCATTTGAATTAAATTTGTCCATTCCATTCATGAACAAATGGATTTCTGAAACTTTGATCTTCAAACTTGTCATCTCTTGTTTGACCACTTAAATTTTACCTTTATCATGGACCTAACTTTGTAGCTCCCTATGAAATATCATTCTTTAGAGCATCAAACTTTACTTTTATCACCACTCACATCCACAACTCGGTGTTGTTTCTCCTATGGCTCCATCTCTTTATTTTCACTGGAGTTACTTCCTCACTGAGTTCTAGAAGTAGATAGGACACCTCTAACCTGGCGTGTTCATCTTTCAGTGTCCTATCTTTTTGGCTTTTCATATTGTTCATTGGGTTTTCTAAGCAAGGATACTTAAGTGGTTTTCCATTCCCTTCTCCATTTGACCACATTTTGCCAGAATTCTCCACCAGGTCCAATCCATCTTGGGTGGCTCTACCTGGCATATTTCATAGTTTCATTGAGGTAGACAAGGCTGTGATCCATTTGAACAGTTTGGTTAGCTTTCTGTGATTGTGCTTTTCATTCTCTCTGCCCTCTGATGGATAAAGATAAGAGGCTTATGAAAACATCCTGATGGGAGAAACAGACTGAGTGAGCCTCGGTCCTGCTCTGATATGTGGGGCCATATTCAGTGAATCTTTAATCCAATTTTCTCTTGATGGGTGTGTCTGTGTTCAGGTCTCGTTGTTTGAACTGAGCCCAAACTATCATATGGGAAACGAAAGTACTTGGGACCTCCTTCAAAATGATTTGAGCAAGCACTCTTGTATTCAGTTCCCGTGACTACTCTGCATCCCACACTCTGCTGGAGACTCCTAGACACTCACAAGCAAGTCTGGCTCACTCTCTTTTGGGGACACTGCTCCTTATTCTTGACTCCTCGTGCACGCAAGGTTTTGTGTGTGCCCTCTAACAGTCTGTTTCATTCCTGTGGAAGTTGTACATTCAAATCCCACTGGCCTCCAAAGTCAAATTCCCTGGGGTTCTCAGTCCCTTTGACAGATACCCAGGTTGAGAAAACTGTAGGATTCCTAGAACTTCCTTAAATGTACAAAACTTTCTTTGGAATAATCATCCTTCAACTTGTGCATTGTATGTTAGGCGGCTTTATGTTAGCTTGTAAGGTGACCTCCTCTGAGAGAGTTTATGTCACAAACTGCATGACCATGTCTGTAGCAGCCAGAGCCTCTCTTCCCTGTGAGGGCATTGCTGACCCATGCCTCTTCAGGAGACACTCAATCACTCAAATGCAGTTCTGACTCTGTCTCTGTGTGGTCTCTGGGTATAGGTGCACAAAATGTTTTATTGAGCACTTGAGGCATCGCTGGTATTTATTGATTCTAAATGCAAATTCACTACTCCTACATTCTTTTTAATTTTCCTTTGCCCTTGGACATCTGTTGTTGTTGTTGTTTTTTATGGGACCCAACATTCTCCTGTCAAAGGTCCTTCAGAAACAAACTGTAATTTTGGACTTCTCACAGGGAAAATTGGTTTCACACTGTTCTACTTTCCCATCTTCGGTCCCTCACGGGCACACTGTACCAAAGGGGGAAATGCCTCCATCCCACATCTGCACTTTCTTCACCTTTCTGAGCTTTCAGATAGGCAGGAAGTACCTGGACATGGCCAAGGTCACCCTGTGTTTTCTTGGATGTGTGTGGTTTCACAATTAAGGATTTTACCTTTTCATGTCATTCGTCTCACATGATGCTATTATTGATCACTCATAAAGAGAGAGTGTGCTACGTGATTGGCAGATCCGAGGCAGCACTCTCCCAGGGCCTTCCTCTAATTTGGAAATTTTTTGCAGTGCAGTAGGTTTTCTTTCTGTTTCTCCTTCTTTCAGTTTCTACTCTTTTCTGAAGGACCTTCACCTCTTTATACTCTTATTTCCAGTTATAGCCGTGTTCACCATTTCCACAGGCCAGCCCACTTTCCCCAGACTGAAGGGTCCACAGGCTATAATTTCAAAGCCCCACACCACTGGAGTTATACTGGATGACTCTTCAAGTGTTCCACATCCTCTTCCTGCTACAAACACACATGACCACAGCAGAAACTATGAGATTCTTCATGTGTCTTGATGTAAACCCAGATTTGTGAACGCACAGTACTGAGTTGTAACTGGTCATCTTTTCCTCAGTCCTGTCTTAAGCAGGAAGGACCACCTCAGAGATGAATGGACCAGTCTCTCCCAGTCTGTGGATGTCTGATGCCTCTTTCCGCTTGCTCCATATCGCGTGGTCTGTGAATTTCATCTCTGTGTCAGCTGTGATTGGATGCACATCCACACAGGAAAACACACAAACACAGGAAATAAGCCTACGTGGCTAGACACACACAAATGTGCAAGGTACATTGAAACATAGGCAAACAGGGCACATAGGAGATTCTGCAACTGAAGAACCAGTGCTTCATATGAAATATAGAGATTTCCTTATTTTTTATAGGAAAATATCCATTCTGAACTCAAATATGAAGTGTACAGATGTCCAAATTCCATGACGGAGTCTTCCCCCCCATATTTTGATACAGTAAATACAAGCCATTTCCCACTTCATGGAATCCATTCTTTCTTTTGGGATATGTTTTCAGAAATACAACTAACTCTCTACTTCATGAAGAAACAGTGGTGCCCATATTTTCACTTGTGCAGTAGAAATAGTTCCAATTTCATACTGGTTTTCCATGTCTTCAAAAAGCAGTGCTAAGATTTTCATGTGTGAAATTTCTAGAACTTCACACTTAATAGTAGAGAACCACCACACAGATTCATGTATGAGGTGTAGACTAGTCTACATTTCACATTAAAAACAAAACAAACAAAAAGCAAAAAAAAAAAAAACAGCTTGCAGATTTTCTTAAAATGAAGAAAAAAAATGCAGTATATCATGGAGTAAAACAAGCATCACCATATTTGCACGTAAAAAATGTAGGTAATTCTCCATTTAAGTTCGATTCAGTCAAGTCTCTTAGTCGTGTTCAACTTTTGCGACCCCATGAACTGTAGCTTTTCTTGTTTCCCTGTCAATCACCAACTCCCAGAGATTACTCAAACTCATGTCCATCGAGTCGGTGACGCCATCTAACCACCTCATCTTCTGTCATTCTCTTCCTTTATTGCCTTCAATGTTTCCCAGCATCAGGGTCTTTTCCAAAGAGTCAGTTCTTTGCATCAGGAGTCCGGATTATTGGAGTTTGTGCTTCAGCATCGGTGCTTCCAATGTATATTCAGGACTGATTTCCTTTGGCCTCCTTGCAGTCCAAGAGACTCTCAAGGGTCTTCACCAATGCCTCATTTTAAAGGCATCAATTCTTCCATGCTCAGCTGTCTTTACAGTCTAAATTTCACATCCGTACATTACTGCAGGAGAAACCATCACTTTGACCAGGTGGACCTTCGCTGGCAAAGCAATGTCTCTGCTTTTCAATAGGCTGTCTAGGTAGTTCATAGCTATTAATCCAAGTACCAAGTGCTTTTAATTTTATGGCTGCAGTCACAATCTTCAATTATTTTGGAGCCCCCCAAAATAAAGTCTATCAGTATTTCCATTGTTTCTCCACCCATATTTTAAACAATGATGGGACCATATGTCATGATCTTAGTTTTCTCAGTGTTGAATATTAATTCAAAATTTTCACTCTCTTCTTTAATTTTCATCAAGAGGTTCTTTATATCTACTTAATTTTTGCCATAAGAGTGATTTCATTTGAGGCTGTTGATATTTCTTGCAGCAATCTTTATTCATGCCTGTGCTTCTTAAAGTCTGGCATTTAGCATGTTGTACACTACATATGAACTATGGATGGAGGTTTGTGATATTCTACAGGAGACAGGAACCAAGACCATCCCCAAGAAAAGGAAAAGCAAAAAAGCAAAACAGCTGTCTGAGAAAACCTTACAATGTTCTGTGGAAAAAAAAAGAGAAGCCAAAAGGAAAGGAGAAATGGAAAGATTTATCCATTTGATTGCTGAGGTGCAAAGAATAGCAAGGAGAGTTAAGAAAGCCTTCCTGAGTGATCAATGTAAAGAAATAGATAGGAAAAATAGAATGAGAAAGACGAGAGCCCCTTTAAGTAAATTTGAGATACCAAGGGACTATTACATGTAAAGAAGGGCTCAATGAAGAACCAAAATGGTATGGACCTAATGAAGCAGAAACTATTAAGAAGAGCTACAACAAATACTTAGAACTGTTCAGAAAAGATCTTTCAGTTCAGTTCAGTTCAGTCGCTCAGTCGTGTCCGACTCTCCGCGACCCCATAAATCACAGCACGCCAGGCCTCCCTGTCCATCACAAACTTCCAGAGTACACTCAAAATTCACAATGATGTGATCACTTATGCTCACCTATGGCCAGACATCCTGGAATGGGAATTCAAGTGGGCTTTAGGAACTATCACTATGAACAAAGCCAGTGGAAGTGATAGAATTTCAGTTCAGGTATTTAAAACCTTAAGAGATGATGCTGTGAAAATGTTGCACTCCACATGTCAGCAAACTGGGAAAACTCAGCAGTGACCACAAGATTGGACATGATCAGCTTTCATTCCAATCCCGAAGAAAGACAATGCCAAAGAATGCTCCAAACTACCGCACAATTCCACTCATCTCACACGCTAGAAAATAATGTTCAATATTCTCCAAGCCAGGATTCAAAAATGGGTGAACCGTGTTCTTCCAGAAGTTCAAGGTGGTTTTAGAAAAGGGAGAGGAACCAGAGATCGAACAGCTAACATCTGCTGGATCATCGAAAAAGCAAGAGAGTTCCAGAAAAATATTTCTTTCTTCTTTATTTCCTATGCAAAAACCTTTGCCTGTGTGGATCTCAATAAATTATGGAAAATTCTGAAAGAGATCAGAATAACAGACCACCTAACTTGTCCCTTGAGAAACTTGTTTGCAGGTCAGGAATCAATAGATATTACTGGACATGGAACAGCATCTTGGTTCCAAATAGGAAAATTAATATGTCAAGGCTGTACTTTCACCCTCCTTATTGAACTTTTATGCAGAGTACATCATGAGAAACGCTGGGCTGAAGGAAGCAAAAACTGGAATCAAGATTGCTGGGAGAAATATCAACAACCCAGATATGCAGGTGACACCACAATTATGACAGAAAGTGAAGAACAACTAAAGAGTTTCTTGATTAACATAATGAGGAGAATGAAAACGTTGGCTTAAATTTCAACTTTTATCAACTCAGATTATGGCCTCGAGTCCCATCACTTCTGGCAAATAGGTGGGGAAAGAGTGGCTGCCAATATATGTATATATATACATATATATTTCCCCCCCCCCAGGGGGAGGCTCCAAAATCACTGCAGATGGTGATTGTAGCAATGAAAAATGCTTACTCTTTGTAAGGAAAGGTATGATCAACCTAGACAGCATACATAAATAGCAGAGACCTGATTTACCAATAAACTGTTTAGTCAAGCTATTGTTTTTCCAGTAGTCACGTATGGATGTGTTATTCGGACTATAAAGAAAACTGAGTGCCAAGAATTGATGATTTTGAACCGTGGTGTTGGAGAAGACTCTTGAGTGTCCATTGGACTGATAGGATATCCAACCAGCCAATCCTAAAGATCAGTCCTGGATGTTCACTGGAATGACTGATGTTGAAGTTGAAATTCCAATACTTTGGCCACCCGATGCAAACAACTGACTCAATGGAAAAGATCCTCACTCTGTGAAAGACTGAGGGTAGGAAGAGAAAGGGATGACAGAGAATGAGGTGGTTGGAGAGTATCACCGATTCAATGGACATGAGTTTGGGTATACTCAAGGGGTTGATAACGGACAAGCAGGTCTGGCGTTCTGCAGTTCATGGGGTCACAAATAGTCTGACACTACTGAATGACTGAAGTGATTTACATACAATTTAAATAAGCACGGTGACAATATGGACAGCACGATGTGGGTGAAGCTGTCCTGCTTCCAGACCATGATATCTTGGTACATGTAGGGGCTCTCAGTCTGCTTCACGCTGAAGCACAGTCTCTTGTCAAAGGGCTGGTCTCCCCTGTCCTTGATGAACTTCCTTTTGCCGGCTGTTACTCCCCTGACAAACGTCTATAGGGTGGTGGTCCCGATGGCCGTCAACGTGTCCATGAACAGGGAGTTGCCTTTCCTGTTCACCGTCAGCCCCATAGTCATGCCCGAATTCAAGGGCCGGACACCTGTGGCACAAGCCGGTGTATCAGGGGCTGATGCCCCATCTGCGCCTGCTCAGCCCTTGGACCCAGGAGGGCCCCGACTAGATTCTGGAACGATGCCTCCAGGGCTGGGGAGTTCTCCCGTCCCTGCTCCACAGTGTCTGACTTCTCAGGGCTTTCATCCTGGAAGCCGTCCACCCCACTCCTGCTCTTGATGGGGCACTTGGGCACTGCTGGGCCGGGTCCATATTGTTTTGGGGTCCAGGCCCTGAGAGGGGAACTTCGGAACATCAGGCTGGCAGCAAACAGCAGGCTACTCTTGGCCTCATGCCCCTTGCTAACAACTAGTGCTCTGGAGGCGGCCTTGAGAAGCTGCTCTTGCTGCATCAGGAGATGTGCTTATGGGCATGGTTTGGGGAGGTCTGGTTACTTCTGCTGAAATTGCCCTACTTCTGCATGTTGCTGTGGGACCGTTTGAGGTCATGAATGTGATACTTGCAGTATACCAGGTGCTGCTCAAGAGGCCCTGAGCAACCCTATAGATCCCCCACCCCATGGGGCCACACCCTTATTCTTTTTTGAAAGAGTTAAAAAATCTTAGTTTCATTCAGCCCGTTACAGAATGTTCAGTTTACATATATATTTGAAACTACAGACCAAAAATAGTGGGCCCCACACCTGCAAAAATACTGCAATGACCAAACCAAGTAAAGACAGATTTGCACTCTGTAAGCTCTCTGTGAGGCCAGGAGGTGGTCGGTTCGAAGTAGAAAATTCAAAACTGTACAAAAATACGGTTTAGATTTCATTTCAATCCGTACATTCAATATGATTACAAGCTCAGAAGCCTGCCAGGGGACAGGCTTCTGGAATCGTCCCCACCCCTGGCGGCAATGCAGATGTCTAGGTACACAGGGCACTCTTGGACAGCATCCACTACTTGGTATATTGTGGAGACTTGAAAGCTGAGACCAAGAATATGAAACGTCGATATAATATGGCAGTTTTCTTAAAAAGGAGGTTCTGCATTTAACAGTGTGCCAACAGAGTTTTAACTTATTAAAAAATATATTCTAAGTGAACCTAAAAATTACATTTTATACACATAAAAATGCATCTTATTTGTGGTGTAAGCATGTGGCCCGGCTCCCAGAGGGGGCGGTAGTTTCGGCTGCCGGCTGCGCGCGGGTCGGGGCATGCTTGGTCCGACATGCGGGGGGTTGGTGAGCACGAGGCCCTGTAGGCTAGGGTCGCCGCCGGGGCGAGGCGCCCCCTGCACCAAGCCCAGGGCGGGCCGAGGCCAGAGCATGGGGACCCCGGTCGCCTTCCCCTGCCCGGCCCAGGGAAGGCCATGCTCAAGGAGTGGCCCCACGTCTAAGGCCCGGCGAGGAGTGGCGACCACAGGACCTGAAGACAGAGTGCTCCCCGAACCCCGCCTCCGCACGGTGCCTGCCCCTAGTAGGCTAGTGACCTTATTTCGGCTGCACCTTCAAAACTGGTCCCTGGCCGCATTTGATTCTCCACCTGGTGAGCCCGCTTCGTATTTGTGGCCATCGTTTAAGATGCAGCAGGAAGGGAGCCAGGAGGAGACCTGGCCTCTAGCTCCTGCTTTTGTCTCTTCCTCCAGCTCTGCCTTCCAGGGACATGGTCGCCCTCCAGAAAAGGAGGCCCAAGCAGGAGGCGGTAGGGACAGGAATTGAATGGCAAGCCACGTCCCAGAAGTTTTCAGTGTAAAAGACCTGTTGAGGGAGCTGGTTCCCATTTCCCCACATTCTGCTGCTCCAAGAAAGTGCAGCCGCTGCACCTTACCTTGGACAAGGGGTATCCCTTCAAGGCCGCCCCTCCTGTCCCTGAACGTGGAGTAGCTCCTCTCGGCCCTCCTGTGCCAGCCTAGCAACCGCCTATTGGACATGGGTAAGCTCCTCTCAGCCACCGGCCCTGGCCTCAGGCGTGGGGTAGCTCCTCAGGGCCGTGTCTCTTTGCGTGGTCGGTTGCTCCGGGGCCAGCGTGTCTTGAGTCTGCACCACCAAGTAGGTATTGCGAGGGGACATCAGAGGGCAGACACACTGAAATCATAATCACAGAAACTAGTCAATCTGATCACATGGACCATAGCCGAATGTGGTCCACTGGAGAAGGGAGTGGCAAACCACTTTAGTATACTTGCCTTGAGAACCCCATGAACAGTATCAAAGGGCAAAATAATATGATATACTGAATGAGGAAATCCCCAGGTCGGTAGGTGCCCAGTATGCTACTGGAGATCAGTGGGGAAGTAACTCTAGAAGGAATGAAGGGATGGAGCAAAAGCAAAACCAACACCCAGTTGTGGATGTGACCGGTGATAGAAGCAAGGTCCGATGCTGTAAGAGCAATATTGCATCGGAATCTGGAATGTTAGGTCCATGAATCAAGGCAAATTGGAAGTGGTCAAACAGGAGATGGAAAGAGTGAACATAGACATTCTAGGAATCAGTGAATTAAAATGGACTGGAATGGGTGAATTTAACTCAGATGACCATTAAATCTACTACTGTGGGCAGGAATCCCTTAGAAGAAATGGAGTATCCATCATGGTCAACAAAAGAGTCCGAAATGCAGTACTTGGATGCAATCTTAAAAACGACAGAATGATTTCTGTTCGTTTCCAATGCAAACCATTCAATATTACAGTAATCCAGGCCTATGCCCTAATCAGTAACGGTGAAGAAGATGAAGTTGAATGGTTCTATGAAGACCTACAAGACCTTTTAGAACTAACAACCAAAAAAGATGTGCTTTTCATTATAGGGGACTGGAATGCAAATGTAGGAAGTCAAGAAACACCTGGAGTAACAGGCAAATTTGGCCTTGGAGCACAGAATGAAGTAGGGCAAAGGCTAACAGATTTTGTCAAGAGAAAGCACTGGTCGTAGCAAAAACCCTCTTCCAACAAAACAAGAGAAAACTGTACAAATGGACATCACCAGATGGTCAACACCGAAATCAGATTGATTATATTCTTTGCAGCCAAAGATGGCTAACTCTATACAGTTAGCAAAAACAAGACCAGGAGCTGACTGTGGCTCAGATCATGAACTCCTTTTTGCCAAATTCAGACAGAAATAGAAGAAAGTAGGGAAAAGCTCTAGACCATTCAGATATGACCAAAATCAAATCCCTTATGATTATACAGTAGAAGTGAGAAATAGATTTAAGGGACTAGATCTCATAGATAGAGTTCCTGAGGAACTATGGACGGAGGTTCGTGACATTGTACAGGAGACAGGGACCATCCCCATTGAAAAGAAATGTAAAAAAAGCAAAATGCCTGTCGGAGGAGGCCTCACAAATAGCTGTGAAAGGAAGAGAAGCGAAAAGCAAAGGATCAAAGGAAAGGTATAAGCATCTGAATGCAGAGTTCCAAAGAATAGCAGGGAGAGATATGAAAGCCTTCCTCAGTGATCAATGCGAAGGAGAGGAAGAGGAAAACAACAGAATAGGAAAAGCAAGAGACCTTTTCAACAAAATTAGAGGTATCAAGGGAATGTTTCATGAAAAAATGGGCTTGATAAAGGACAGAAATGGTATGGACCTAACAGAAGCAGAAGATATTAAGAGGAGGTGGCAAGAATACACAGAAGAACTGTACAAAAAATATCTTCACAATGAAGATAAACATGATAGCGTGATACTCACCTGGAGCCAGACATCTTAGAATGTGAAGTCAAGCGGGCCTTAGAGAGCATCACTACAAACAAAGCTAGTGGAGATGATGGAATTCCAGTTGAGCTATTTCAAATCTTGAAAGATGATGCTGTGAAAGGGCAGCCAACAAATTTGGAAAACTCAGCAGTGGCCACAGGACTGGAAAAGGTCACTCTTCATTCCAATCCTAAAGAAAGGCAATGTCAAAAAATGCTCAAACGACAGCACAATTGCACTCATCTCACAAGCTAGTACAATCATCCTCAAAATTCTCCAAGCCAGGCTTCAGCAATACGTGAACCGTGAACTCACAGGTGTTCAAGCAGGTTTTAGAAAAGCCAGAGGCATCAGAGATCAGATTGCTAACATCCGCTGGATCATGGAGAAAGCAAGAGAGTTCCAGAAAACCATCTATTTCTGTTTCATTGACTATGCCAAAGCCTTTGACTGTGTGGATCACAATAAACTGTGGAAAATTCTGAAAGAGATGGGAATACCAGACCACCTGACCTGCCTGTTGAGAAACGTGTATGCAGGTCAGGAAGCAACAGTCAGAACTGGACATGGAACAACAGACTGGTTCCAATAGGAAAAGGAGTACGTCAAGGCTGTATCTTGTCACCCTGCTTATTTAACTTATATGCAGAATACATCATGAGGAACGCTGAGCTGGAAGAAGCACAAGCTGGAATCAAAATTGCTGGGAGAAATATCAATAACCTGAGATACGCAGATGACACCACCCTTATGGCAGAAAGTGAAGAGGAACACAAAATCCTCTTGATGAAAGTGAAATGGGAGAGTGAAAAGGTTGGCTTGCAGCTCAATATTCAGAAAACGAAGATCATGGCATTTGGTCCCATCACTTCATGTGAAATAGATGGGAAAACAGTGGAAGCAATGTCAGACTTTATTTTTTGGGGCTCCAAAATCACTGCAGATGCTGACAGCAGCCATGAAATTAAAAGACTCTTACTCCTTGGAAGGAAAGTTATGACCAACCTTGACAGTATATTAAAAAGCAGAGACATCACTTTGCCAACTAAGATCCGTCTAGTCAAGGCTATGGTTTTTCCCGTGGTCATGTATGGATGTGAGTGTTGGACTGTGAAGAAAGTTGATCACCGAAGAATTGATGCTTTTGAACTGTGGTGTTGGAGAAGATTCTTGAGAGTCCCTTGGACTGCAAGGAGACCCAACAAGTCCATTCTAAAGGAGATCAATCCTTTGTGGTCATTGAAGGGACTGATGCTAAAGCTGAAACTGCAATACTTTGGCCACCTCATGAGATGATTTGACTCACTGGAAAAGACTCTGATGCTGGGAAAGGTTGGGGGATGGAGGAGAAGGGGACTACAGAGAATCAGATGGCTGGATGGCATCACCGACTCTGTGGACATGAGTTTGAGTGAACTCCGGGAGTTGGTGATGGACAGGGAGGCCTGGCGTGCTGTGATTCATGAGGTTGCGGAGAGTTGGACACTACTGAGCGAATGAACTGAATGAAGTGAATCTACTTCATAGAGGTTATTTGTATTTCTTCCAGCAGTATTAATTCAAGCTTGTGAATCATCCAGATTGGCATTTCACAACTTTTACACTATATAGAGGTTAATTAAGCAGGGTGGCAATATGCAGCCTTGGAACAATCTTTTCCTGATTTGGAAGCAACCTGTCGTTTCATATTCTATTGCTTCTTTTCCTAGATTTAGATTTCTAAAGAGGTAAGTCAGGTGGTCTTGTTTTCCCACCATTTTATTATTATCATTATTAGTTAACAATTTGTTGTGATCCACACAGTCACAGGCTTTGGCATAACAATGAAGCAGAAGGAGAAGTTTCTGTTTTTCTTGTTTTTGGAGGTCTCTTCCTTTTCTGATGATTCTCATGGATGTTGGCAATTTGATCTTTCTTTTCCTACCCTTGTCTAAATCCAGCTTGAACATGTTGAAGTTCGTTGTTCATGTACTGTTGAATCTGGAAGGGAGAATTTTGAGCATTACTTTTCTACCATTTGACATGGGGGCAAATGTGTGGTAATGTGAACATTCTTTGGGATTGGACTGAAAACTGAACTTTCCCAGTCTTGGGGCAATTTCTGAGTTTTTCAAATTTGCCGGCATATTGAGAGTAGAACTTTCACAGAATCATCTTTTAGCCTGTGAAATAACTTAACTGGAATTCCATCAGCTCCACTAGTTTTCTCCATATGATGCTTCATAAGAATTCAGTTCAGTTCAGTTCACTTCAGTCGCTCAGTCGTGTCTGACTCTCTGCGACCCAATGAATCACAGCACTCCGGGCCTCCCTGTCCATCACCAACTCCCGGAGTTCACTCAAACTCATGTCCAAAGAGTCGGCAATGCCATCCAACCATCTCATTCTCTGTCGTCCTCTTCTCCTCCGGCCCCCAACCTTTCCTAGCATCAGAGTCTTTTCGAGTGAGTCAACTCGTCCCATGAGATAGCCAAAATATTGCAGTTTCAGCTGTATCATCAGTCCTTCCAATGAACACCCAGGATTGATCTCCCTTAGAATGGACTGGTTGGATCTCCTTGCAGTACAAGGGGCTCTCAAGAGTCTTCTCCAGTACCACAGTTCAAAAGCATCAATTCTTCGGTGATCAGCTTTCTTCACAGTCCAACTCCCACATCCATTCATAACCACGGGAAAACCATAGCTTTGACTAGACAGACATTTGTTGACAAAGTAATGTCTCTGCTTTTTAATATACTATCAAGGTTGGTCATAACTTTCCTTCCAAGGAGTAAGTGTCTTTTAATTTCATGGCTGCAATCTTACTTGACTACATATTCCAAGGTGTCTGAGTCTAGGTGAATGATCTCACCATCGAAGTTATCTTTGTATTGAAGATCCTGTTTGTATAGTTTTTCTGTGTATTCTTGACACCTCTTTTTGATATATTCTGCTTCTATTAGGTCCATACCATGTCTGTTCTTTATTTTGACCATCTTGGCATGAAATGTTCCTTTTGTATCTTTAATTATCTTGAAGAGATCTCGTCTTTTCCATTCCAATTTTCCCCTCTATTTCTTTGCATCTTTCACTGAGGTAGACTTTCTTATCTCTCCTTCCTCTTCTTTGGAACTCTGCACACACAAATATATCTGTCCTTTTCTCCTTTGTTTTAGCTTCTGTTCGTTTCTCAGTAATTTGTAAGTTATATCCAGACACCCATTTTGCCTTCTTGCATTTCTTTTTCTTGAGGATGGTCTTAATCACTGCCTTTTGTACAATTTCACAAACCTCTGTCTGTAGGTATTCAGGAACTCTATCAGATCTAATCCCTTGGATCTATTTGTCACTTTCCCTGTCTAATCATAAGGGATATGATTTAAGTTCTACCTGAATAGTCTAGTCGTTTCCCTACTATTTTGCATTTAAATCAGAATTTGGCAATAAGGAGTTCATGATCTGAGCCACAATAGATCCCAGTCTTATTTTTGCTGACTGTATATAGTTTCTCCATCTTTGGCTGCAAAGAAAAGAATCAATCTGGTTTCAGTTATGACCATCCGGTTATGTCCATGTATAGAGTCTTGCCTTGTGTTGCTGAAAAGGAGTGCTTTCTGTGAGCAATGTGTTCCCTTGGCAAAGTTCTGTTTCTTTGGACTGTCTATATTTTGTCCTCCAAAGTCAAATTTGCCTGTTACACCAGGTATCTCTAGATTTCCTTCTTTTGCATTCCATTCCCCTATGATGAAAAGGATATCTTTCATGCTTGTCAGTTCTAGAAGTTCTTGTAGGTCTTCACAAAGCTGTGAACCTAATCTTCCAGGTTCCTATGCAATATTACTCTTTACAGCATCAGAATTCATTTCATCACCAGTCACATCTGCAACTGGGTTCTGTTTTTACTCTGGCTCCCTGCCTTCATTCTTTCTTTCGTTTCCTCTCCACTGATCTGTCATAGCATATTTGTCAAAGACCAACCTTGGGAGTTCCTCTTTCTGTATGCTATATTTTGGATTACATGCTGCTCATGTGTTTTTCAAGGCTGAAATACTGAAGCTGTTTTCCATTCCCTTCTCCAAGGACCATATTTTGTCAGAACCCTTCATTATGACCCATCCATCTTGGGTGGCCCTATATGCCTGGCTCATAATTTCATTGAGTTAGACAAGGCTATGGACCAGGTGATCAGTTTGGTCAGTTTTCTGTGGTTATGATTTTCATTCTGTATTCCCTCTGATAAATAAAGATAAGAGGCTTGTGGAAGCTTCCTGATGGGAGAGACTAACTGAGGGGAAAACTGGTTCTTATTCAGATGGACAGGTCCATGTTCAGTTGAGTTCAGTTTTGTGGCTCAGTCACGCTCAAATCTTTGCATCCCCATAAACTACAGCATGTCAGTCCTCCTTATTCTTCACTAACTCACTGAGTTTACTCAAACTCATGTCCAATGATTCGGTATGCTCTCCAGTTATAATTTGTTGCCCCTCCTCCTCCCACATTGTACCTTTCACAGCATCAGGGTCTTTTCCAATGAATCAGTTCTTCACATCATCTGGAGAAAGTATTGGAGTTCACCTTTAGCCACAGTCCTTGCAAGGAATATTCAGGACTGATATCCTTTAGGATAGTCTGGTTGGATTTCTCCTAGCCATCCAAGAGACTCTCAAGAGATTTCTCCAACATCACAGTTCAAAAGCATTAATTTTCCTGCTCAGCTTTCTTTATAGTCCAACTCTCACATCCATACATAATTTCTGGATAAACAACATCTTTAACTAGATGCAAATTTCATGTAAAATTACTACACTAAATTTTCATATCTGAAATAAGTACAGTTCATCACTTCTAAGACAGAATGTATCCTGGTTTTCACGTGTGAAAGAACAAAAATCCCACCTTTCCATGTCCAAAATTCCTCAGCAGTTTTTCATACGTCAAATATAGAGAATTCATTACCTCATATCAGAGACTCTGCTTACAAATTTAAATATGTGAGCTATACAGTATTCCCTACTTCAGTTAGAAACATCTACATCTAGATGATGAAATATAAAATACAGAATACCATGCTTTGGGCAGTTTTCTTAGTTTATTTATTTTTAACTTAGGGATAATTATTTTACAGAATTTTGTTTTCTATTAAACCTTAGCTTTCACTTGAGAATACTGTACTTCATGCAAGAAAATATGTGCCTTGATATTTATACATGAAATAACGTGCATTCCTTAATTTATGTAAGATTTTCTAGTACCCACATTTTATGCATGAGTTCCACATATTCTGTCTATCATGCTGGAAAGTCTAAAACCAGATTTTTAAAAGGGAAATAAAAACAATTACATATTTCATGTAACAAAAACTTTGCTCAGGTTTAGGTCTTGGAAATACTGAGAATTTCATATTTAATGTAGGAAACGGACACACTACCGCACAATTGCACTCATCTCACACGCTAGTAAAGTCATGCTCAAAATTCTCCAAGCCAGGCTTCAGCAGTATGTAAACCGTGAACTCCCAGATGTTCAAGCAGGTTTTAGAAAAGGCAGAGGCACCAGAAATCAAATTGCCAACATCCGCTGGATCATGGAGAAAGCAAGAGAGTTTCAGAAAAACATCTATTTCTGCTTCATTGACTATGCCAAAGCCTTTGACTGTGTGGATCACAATCAACTGTGGAACATTCTGAAAGAGATGGGAATCCCAGACCACCTGACCTGCCTCTTGAGAAACCTGTATGCAGGTCAGGAAGCAACAGTTAGAACCGGTCATGGAACATCAGACTGGTTCCAAATAGGAAAAGGAGTGCGTCAAGGTTGTATATTGTCACCTTGCTTATTTAACTTATATGCAGAGTACATCATGAGGAACGCTGGGCTGGAAGAAGCACAAGCTGGAATCAAGATTGCTGGGAGAAATATCAATAACCTCAGATATGCAGATGACACCACCCTTATGGCAGAAAGTGAAGAGGAACTCAAAAGCCTCTTGATGAAAGTGAAAGAGGAGAGTGAAAAGGTTGGCTTGAAGCTCAACATTCAGAAAACAAAGATCATGGCATCTGGTCCCATCACTTCATGGGAAATAGATGGAAAAACAGTGGAAACAGTGTCAGACTTTGTTTTTTTGGGCTCCAAAATCACTGCAGATGCTGATTGCAGCCATGAAATTAAAAGACGCTTGCTCCTTGGAAGGAAAGTTATGACCAACCTTGATAGTATATTAAAAAGCAGAGACATTACTTTGCCAACCAAGGTCCGTCTAGTCAAGGCAATGGTTTTTCCCGTGGTCATGTATGGATGTGAGAGTTGGACTGTGAAGAAAGCTGATCGCCGAAGAATCGATGCTTTTGAACTGTGGTGTTGGAGAAGACTCTTGAGAGTCCCTTATACTGCAAGGAGATCCAACCAGTCCATTCTAAAGGAGATCAATCCTGGATGTTCATTGGAAGGACTGATGCTAAAGCTGAAACTCCAATACTTTGGCCACCTCATGAGACGAGTTGACTCACTGGAAAAGACTCTGATGCTGGGAGGGGTTGGGGGCGGGAGGAGAAGGGGACGACGGAGAATGAGATGGCTGGATGGCATCACCGACTCTGTGGACATGAGTTTGGGTGTACTCCGGGAGTTGGTGATGGACAGGGAGGCCTGGCGTGCTGTGATTCATGGGGTCGCGGAGAGTCGGACACGACTGAGCGACTGAACTGAACTGAACTGAACTGAACGGACACACAGATTTTCTAATGACATATTTACAGAATTTCAGAGCATCATGTAGTAAAATCTGCATTCAAAAATTCATAAGTGAACTCCATGTTTCACGGAGGTAAAAATGGCATCCAGATTTCCATATGTGAAATATGCAGATCTTATATTTCATGTGGGAACATCACAACCTAGAAATCCAAATTTTACTCTAGTGATTTACCTGTTTCCTGTAGAAATATTGGCACCCAGATTTTCAAAACTAAATATAGATTTTTTTCATATATCATGTAGGGATATCT